>NW_027466270.1:0-330000 GCF_046127955.1 Nelusetta ayraudi
ACGGCCGTGCACGTGGGTGCAGAGGTGTGGCCAGTAGACGCACGTTTCCACGCACGAGGCCCAAATGAAGCGACAGGAAGTCAAAGTGCTACCAGGTTGGATTCAGGCCTCTCATGCACAAGTATGAGAAGATAAATGACACTCAAAAAACACCTGATAAAAATTAATTCAATTGGAAAAGAACCTGATATACGCCCCCCCAATGCAACCCCACTACTGCAGTACCACTGCGGCAACTACTACTAGTACTTCAACTACTACAACAAAATAAACTACAATTGAAAAAGACCTGATATACATTGAATTTTTCCTCCCACATTAAGGAAAAAACCCTTCCCAGTTGTTTTACAAGGTTTCTACAGCTGTATGTGGCACAGACGCGTGTCTTATGAGGCCAGCGGTGCGATACATCACAAGGGGCTCTTGTGGAGGGGGGTGGGGGTTACAAAAGGCAGAGGAGGGTCTTTTTCTATGCGGCTGCTTGTGTGACAGCTCCAGTCTGAAGCCGCCGGGGGGACTGAGGGGGGGGGGGGGAATGGGGGGCAACTAAATTGGCTGTCAAAAGCCGCTGCAGAAGAGCCTTCACACGGGCGGCCGCCTCGTATTTCTCCAGTAATATGAGCCGCGGTGGAGGAGGGGGGGGGGGGGAGAAGGAGGAGGGGGGGGGGGGCGCAATTACTGCGAGCCGCCCCTCCCCCTCCCCCACCTCCGCCCTCCGTTCGTATGTCACTCACGTCACGTATGAAGGCAACAACACAGAGCGGCCCCTGTTGCAACGGCCCGCCGGCCCGCCGGCCCGCCGACCCATTTCCCGCTGGCACAACAGACGCAGGTGTTCGGGATCCTGTTACCGCCGGCCGTCCCGAGAGCGGCTTCAGGAGAACCAAGCAACCCTGGTGAAGGCGGCCTGGACACCGGCGACAAACAGCGCAGGAGCAGACGCAAAATAGACCTTTTTTCAGGTCAAAGGTGGCAAATTCTCCCCGGGTGGGTGTTTCCTGGCTGTGCCTCCGTCGGGTAGGCGGAGCCTTTTCCATCCTCCACCTCTGCAACGCAACCTGTTGAGGTTGGGACGCCCTCACCCTCCCGTCCTTCTCGAAACGCTTGAAGGAGCAACGTTCAGCATTCAAAGTGTCTTTTTGGTGGTTGTTTTTATTTTTTTTGCAAGAGGCTGCAAACAGAGGGCTAAATACTGCAATATTATATTATTATTATTATTATATATATATTATATTATCATAAGAAACGATAAAGATTTAGAAGAATAAAGAACGGTGCACAGTAACGTCACATTAGCATTTGAATACGGCGGTGAATGGCTCATTCTTAATTAGTTGGATATGACTTGTTTCTAAAGGGAACACACAGTGAAGTTTAATATTTCAAATTATCGGCATGGGGGGGTCGGGGGGTGAATGGGGGGGACAGCAGGACAAAAGAGCGGAATTAAAGGTCACGACTGACATTCGTACATCGGTGGATGTGACGCCCGCCTTATGACTCCGCCCCCGGGACGGCGCTCTCTCGCTCTCACCGGCTGAGACATCGCAGACAACGCCGCTGCGTCCCTGATTGCATCACCGAGTGAGTCAGCGACTCCGGCGGGAGGCAAATCGCCTTGATGACTCGTCTGAACATCGCTCGGCTGCGATCCGTCAAACTGCACACTTTCTTCTTCTTCTTCTTCTTCTTCTTTTAAATCAAAAACATTCTTCTTCACCTCTCTCAGCAACATCTGGCCTCCTCCTCCTCCTCCTCCTCCTCCTCCTCCTCCTCACCTCTGTGTGGTCCTCGTGGGCTTTCTTTATAATTTTGTTTTCTTTCTTCACCCCTGTGCTGCTTCAGTCCCGTCTATTCACCATGTCACCGAGCGTTCTGCCCAGTTTGACCTCTGACCCCTGGCATCATGTTTTCCTCCACGGAACCGCCTCCCGTTAGATATTTTCTCCTCCTCTGGGATCTTCAGCAGGTGGTCTTCACCACGTCTACGTGGACTAAATGTCGCTACCATGTGATTGGCTGATTAGCCATTTGTGTTAACTGGTACCGCGACATTATAAATTGTAGTGTTTGCGAGTTGTGGGTGTTCGGAGAAAGTCACTCGCGGCTCCACGACCTCGGTGACAACAATACAATTGGTTGAGAACGTCGCAGTGCGAGCAGCAAGGGCAATAAAACACTGTTAAGTAAGACGTGTGGCCACTGTGTGTTAGTTAAAGGGAATCCAGTGAGTTTTACTGGGTCCCCCCCCCCCCCACCCCCCCCATTAAGTGTCACTGTGCAAAGTGTGTGCATGAGTCATTTTGTTTGAGGGTAACAACGCCCTGAGCGTTATCCCGAGCCTCAGCTCATTGCTATTCACATTCATTGGCCGAGGGAGGGGGCGGGGTTACCAGATAAATGTGCAACTAGCCGTGCAGGGAGAGAGAGGGGGTGGGGGGGGACGCGGCAACATTTTACTGTATCACACGTTTTTAAATTGTCAGATTAATGAGCAGCCGAGAGTGGAGCAGCTCTTTGAACTTTGCCACTTTGTATCTCGTCAGCAGAAAATAAAATAAAATGAAATAATAACAAAGGTCCGGCGATTCATTCACTTCCTGACACTAATTGGGCGCCAGGAGCCGCCGCCGGGCCGCCAAGCAAGCTGCTGCGTGTGAATATGCACTTGATTGCTTTATATTTTACATTTTAAAATTCACTGGGGCTCAGGAGACTCGTGGCCCACCGTGCGTTTGTGCGTTAAAGGCCCCCTGGTGGCGCAGATTGTGCACTAAATGTATCTTTTTCTTCTATAGTGGACCATTACAAAGGCGCGGCAGGCAGCAGCTCAACTGAACCTGTGAAGGTTCCAGCTGTCGGTTGCTCATTTGGCAGGACAGCCAGTAAACTGTCTTGTTTTCAATCAGCATAGCATTTAATTGTTGGTAGTCAAGTTTGTTAGCACAGTGGTCTAGTCTGCCATTAGCTATTGCTATCAAGGTTAGCTAGCGCTAATGTTAGTTACTCACGTTTTCTTCTTTATTGATGGAACTGACCAAATAACTATTTCATTTTTACCTTTTATCCCTTTAAAGGACTTTATTAATATTCTACAAGTTGTAAAAAAATAAATACATCATAATATGAGATGGCTGCTGCTAGCTGCTAGAACAGCAGGACTTGCTAATCGCAGGGCTGATACCCTAGCCAATAGGATATCTCAACTTTTTGACTTTTTTTTTTTTTTTTTTTTTTCCAAAAGTTTCAGTGATGGCAAACGGGCCTAAAGCTGCACATTCCTCTGAGATCACTGCAAGGTCAACAAACAAGCCCAGGAGTTGACGCGCGGCGTCACAGCATCGCCAACGCCACGGAGAGATTTCATCTTAACGCCGGCTGCCGCCTCTCCCGTCTCCTTTCCAGGATTGCAGCGGCGCGGCATTAGCGCCTCCCCGTGATTGCGGTGTTTAGTCTGCTCTCGCTCACCGTCTCGCAGCCCAGAATGTGTTTCCAATCATCACGGCCATCGCGCTCCCGCCAAACACGCCGTGGGGGAAGAAGCCGTCTCTGCTCAGACAAATCTCGAGGAATTAGCGTGATAACCGTCGATCCGCTCGCCTCACCTTAAATCTCCCCGCCCACGTCCTCGTGCCCGCCTTTTCCCAGCTACCCACACACAGTGTCTCTTTCATCTCTTTTGACGGTGTCGCGCCGCACTTGGGTTCCGCCGAACGCGGCCGTCCTCAGGCTCGTTACGAGGACGGCCGACTGACGGCTGACGGCAGCTTCCGTCGAGCTCCAGCGAATTAATTTCCCTGCGCAGGCCGAGATCAAACCAAAGGCTCTTTCATGACACCCCTCGCTGCGTTTTGGATCCCCGAGTTTGAGTCTCTGCGCATAAATTTGCACGACTCGTTGACTTCGTCCCTCCATTCAAATGTGTTGAAGAGACAATTCTGCTCATAGAAATAAATAAATAAATAAATAAATAAATAAATAAATAAAAATAAAAGTGACGTCCTGGATTAATGCGCACTTTGAAGACGCCTCGGCTGTGTTCTCGTTATGAAAACAACCGAGCGTGTGTATGTGTGCGTGTGTGTGTGCGTGTGTGTGTGTGTGTGTGTGTGTGTGTGTGTGTGTGAGAGAGTCGACTCTGTCAAGCAAGAGTCAGTAGACGTGGAGTCAGCTGAGTTTATGAACTCATTGCATTTTTCTTCGCAGTCTTTTAAGTCCACAGTCGGTGAAAACCCTGGGAAAACTGACTGCAGGCCTGTCGGGAATGGGAAAAACAACAACAGAGTCTTTTCTTCTTTGTGTACATGTTGGCCGGATGAATTTGCTCAACAATTACGAAAAACGTCACAATCGTCACTCTGTTTATAAAACCTTCAGCTCAAACCTCGACATTTAGCGAGACATATTAAATCCCTAACAACAACAACAACAACAACAACAACAACAACAGCGGTGCCACGTGCAAAGTCACACTCAGACCCCCTCAGTCGTCTCCGCCACGCCTGCATGCTGAGATGCCGCCCTGTGATTGGCCGGTGAGCTGCAAAGCAACTTAACACTCCTGCGTCACCGTGCTAGCAGAAGAAAAAAAATAAGCTTTCTTCATCCTCACAGTCAGCCCTACTTCCTGCTTCGTCACACCTCAACAACAACAACAACAACAACAACAACAACAAAGCCATTTCAACCAGTCCCTGCAGCCCCACTCATCAAACACTCCCCTCCTATGGGAGATCGGGGGGTGGGGGAGTGGGGGGGTGGTTACGGGAACGGCGGTGCATGCTGCTCAGACACACCCCTGCCAAATGTCGCACCCAGGCCCCGAATCCCCCCCCCACCCTCGTCCACAGTCACGTTCAGGGCCACGACGGAGAAGCCGGCCCAGTCAGAGCGAAGCAAACAAGGAAGCCGGCGCCGCCGAGCGGTCCAAAAACTCCCCAGGTATTTCCCCCCCCCCTCCCTCCCCCCTACCGCCCTCCCCTCCACCAACCCAACGCCCTCCCCTCCACCTCACACCTCCCCTTCTACCGTCTTTCATCTCCCCTCGTAACCCACGCTGAGAATTCCTGAGAGGTGTTCGGGGTGGACCTCCACAGCTGTGTTGCTGTTAGCCCTGGGTGGTTCCACACCTCCATCTGAAACCTGCAAAACACCGGCCTTCCAGCGCACACACACACACACACACACACACACACACACACACACACACTCCAGACATTCTCCTCTGTCTTTGTCCCATTAAGCAGCACTCAAATAAACACAATCCAGAAGGCCACAACAGGAGATGACTGGGGTGGGAGGTTGGGGATGGTTGAAGTGGGGTGTGGGGGGGGTGTGGGGTGGGGGTTGGTAATGATGAGAAGAGATTCTCCCACCAGAAAACACGGCTGTGCCAAACTACAGCCAGATAGTCTGCATTGTTCCCCAAGGACGTGTTTTGTTTGCGGGGCTTTTGACCTCACTCTTCACTTTTTGTTTCAACACGGCCTGGGTCTCAGACAACACACGTGCACACGCGTGTGAGCGCGCACGCACACACGCACACACACACACACACACACACACAAACACACACACGCACACACGCAAACGTAAACTGCTTTCATGAAACGCTTCCTGGTTTGTGTTGTTCAGTGCTCCGCCTCCGCCTCCACCTCCACCTACACCTCCGCCTCCACCTCCACCTCCACCTCCACCTCCACCTCCGCCTCCACCTCCGCCTCCGCCTACACCTCCACCTCCACCTACACCTCCGCCTCCACCTACACCTCCACCTCCACCTCCGCCTCCACCTCCACCACCCATCAAAACACGGGAGCGTCCGTGTTGGAGAGATGAAAAACTCTCATCTGGACATGAGGAGGGTTGTGTTGGGTTGAGATGTTTGAGCCGCTGTTGTTGTTGTTGCCATGGAAGCAAACACATTTTTTCTTCTTCTTTTGGTTACACGGCAGACACATGCGTGCACCTCTTGGCACCGTGTGTAGGAGTGAGGGGCCGGTGGAGGGAAGCGGCCGCTCGATCGACAATCCCAGTTGGAATCTTTTTTGTTGTTGGTTTTTCTGCGGAGGCGCGATGGATTCTTTTAGTTTTGCAGCACGCTGCTGCTGGGTCAGAACCAGCACGATATGAGTGGAGAGAAATGTGAGCGCTGGCCAAGAGCAACGAATACCAAAACATATAGAAAACTAATTTTCTTCCGATTGGAGAGTGGAAAAGCTGATCGAGTCCCAGTCTGGACATGACGGGCAAGGCAGCGACGCATCTTCATTTTCCACTCAGGCTTTCTTTTTGCCAAATGGATCCAGACTGATTCAAACCTACACCTCCACCTCCTCCTCCTCCTCCTCCGCCTTCAGAGAGACGCTGTAAACAAACAGTGGCTGATTTCCCAGAGCCAAGCCCGCAGCTGGTCGGCGTGGACGGCGGAGCAACACTCCGGGGATCGCCTGCGCCCCGTCAGCTCGCTGGTCCACTTTCCAAAGCCCAGAGGCCTCGTGTGGACCGTTGGTCCCGACGTCCCTCCTGCTTCCCGGCCTCCTTTCCGCCTTTCTTGCCCTCGCCTTCGCCGCTGCTATTTGCGTATTTGCCTGCGGCCCACGAGCGCACTAACTTGTTCATTAAAGGCAAAGTTTACGGCGTCGGGGCGGGCGCACGGGGGGGGGCGGCCTCGGTGAGGTACCGGCAGAGGGGAATATCGCTAGCCGTGTGAAAGGCTCGGCTCCCACCGACAGTCTTTCCAGTCAAGGTTTTGCAGGCTCGCCCCGAAATTCTTATTAAAACAATAGCTTTCATTCCCAGAGTTATATGCTTTACAGCTGGCTTACTCCTCCCAGGGTGTTGCAGAGACACATTAAGTCCAATTATTGCGCATTAAAGGGAAACTTTGGGCGATAAAAGAAAGTGTGCGAATCAGGAAAGTCGGCTTTAGCAAATAAACTGGGGGCTAGGTGAAGTGTTCCGCTCAAAGCGATAACAAGGGCAAATAGATCCAAATGCTACGTTGCACTGACAGCGATGTGCGACTGACCTTCACCGTCGCTCGTGAAATGTTGAGCGCGTAGCGCCTGCGGCGTCGCGTGCTGCTGCTTGTTTTCTGCAGTACATCACTCCACCATAGAGGTCGCCAAATTACAAACTCAAAGAAGTAACCTCTGGCTGATGGAAATGCTAACTACCTTCCGGCTAATCCCGGTGTTAGCCACTGATCTTAACCTTGATGGGGGGGGGGGGGGGGGGGGGGGGTTGAGAGAGGTTTGCTGGGAGTAACGACAAAAGTATCTGAAAAAAAAAAACGCGTGTTCCTCCTCGAGCAACATGTGTGTTGATCTTTAATGAAGCACTGAATAATGGATGAGTAATTTCATCTTGGGCCCTGAAAACAGCAGCCCCCCCGCCCGCTCTGGCTTCAGACGCGTTGGAACGCTGCCATCAAACCGTCCTTCCTCGCCGAGCGCGCCTCAATTAAAATGCGTCGCCACAACTTGTCATTGTGTCACTAAACGCTGAAGTGGATTTTAATTCAAAAAGAATCACAGCGACGAGCACAAACAAACTCTGAGCCCCGGTGGGTCGTCTGGGAGGGGTGTGGGGGGGGGGGGGGTAAAGGGAGATGTGGCAGAGAGCCTGTGATGTTGGAAGCAATTGTCGTGTGATTGAAGCGCTCCCTAGCCTCCGGTTAGCAAAAAGAGTGTGATCGCTCATCCTCTAGATCCCCCCAAAAGCTTTTAATGAGAGCAAATCCTTTTAATTCATGCCCTGACTGCTGCAGTTATGGATATACGAGAGTGTGTGCGCGCGCGCGTGTGTGTGTGTGTGTGTGTGTGTGTGTGTGTGTGTGTGTAAGCGCGCACGCCAGAGGATGTGGGTGTGTTTTTGGGAAGCTGAGTTTAGACCGGCTTTCTCCTTGGCTCAGGGTGAAAAGTGAAGAGCCTCTGGAGGAGGAAATCACATCAAAGACGTAAGGAAAAAAAACAAAACGCAAAGTACGGTGCATCAATATCGGCCCGAATGAAATTCGTATTTTAAAAAAAAAGGGAAAAAAAAGCAATCTGAGACTGTTGAAGTGCAGCTACGCCCCTCCCCCCAAAAAAAATAAATGAAACATGTAGTTTTCATCTGGTGCGATACAAAGTGAAGCTGGCAGCATTTAGAATGGAATACAATAGAAAAAACAAGCCTTCAATGGTTCCGTGTGGCCACAAGACAAGACAAGACTGGGAGCGAGCTTGAGGCACACCTTAAAGCTTGAATAATAATAAAAAAAAAAAAATAAATCTAAACTGTGTATTCAGAGTGAGTCATCTTCACTAATAAACATCAGTTTAGCTCCAAGCCACACTGAGCAGCAGCAATTTCATTCATTCAACAGTGGCCATTTGTTAGTCTTTATATAAAACACACACACACACACACACACACACACACACACGCACTAGTGAAATACTAATTACTTAATTAAAAAAACATTTTTTTTTGAGAACTGAAGGCCTGAAGAAGCCTTTCAGATGAGAGACACAACGTCTTGAAGATACCACTAACCACTCAGGGACAATGATGACCTGGACAACGGAGGACCTTTGTCCTCTTCATGTACTTCTGAAAATAAATAAATAAATAAAATAAAAAATGTAACCGATTTAGCTCATATGTGGATGTATTGGTCCTCCAGAAAGTTAGTCAGTTCTCAATGTTTCACATTGTGCCTGTAAAAAGAAATGCGAGCGACCTCGGGTCATTCTTCCGCAGTCGGCCGGGAAAGACCTTTTCCCTCTCGGCCTCCCGGTCGTCATGTCAAACTGAACGACTCCTCCTGCTGATCGGGTCCGGCGGGAATGCTCGATGACCCGTTTTCTCCTCGGGCGCCTAAACCTCTCTGGCGTGCAGCGGCCTAAATATGTGTTTGGGACGCTGACGTCTCCGCGGCCTGATCACAAGGTAAAAGCTGCTGCGTCCGCAGACTAAAAGCAAATGACCCCTGGAAGCCGTAATTGCCAGTTTCCTATTTTCTCTCTTCCTCCCCCCCACCTCCCCCCCCACCCCCCTTTGCGCGGGCAGATGGAAGTCCTGCGCTGACCTTGTTTTCACCTGTTTTAATGAGGGAGTCAGAACCGGGGAGGGCCGGCGTGCTGCCTTTAATGTGTTGCCACCTGTCGGGGGAGGGGAACCATCGGAGGGGGGGGCGAGGCTGACGCTAAAGAGCTCGCCGCGCGCCGGAGCTGGGGGCGGGGGCGGGGTCTAAAATGTAAAAGTAACAACAGCGGGGCAACATTTCCGAGCCGCACACCCGGACCTTTTCCCACCAATAACGCGGCCGCTGGTCCACGATGGCATCTGCTGCCTGCTGCTTTTAGCCAATCGTTCTGTGCCCTGCCCCCCCCCCACCCCCCACCCCCCTCCTCTCTCTCTCTCTGTCTTTGTTTAATAAAGTGTTTGCCTCTTCTGCTGTGTGAGCCTGAGCCCAGGCTATCGGGGATTATAGAAGAGGAGTTCCCGGAAAAAAGGAGGGTGGAAAAAAAAATATATATATATATATTAGAATTAATAACTGAAAACCTCGGGGAAGGCCCGGAGAGATATTTAGAGGATTGAGAAAATGAAGTGCGACTCCCCTGCCGATGGAAGCGTTTCAAGGAGGATTAGACGATTGGGCCGCGGAGAGCGCGGAGAGAGAATGGTTCGCGAGACGCCTTTGACTCAGCACCAGAGGTGAAACAAGGACTCTGGGGGTCCGCCGCGTGGGATTCAGCGCCATCGAGATGTCGCCACCGCCGCTGCAGTCATTACATGAAAAATTTAAACATGGAAAGAAAAAAAAAAAAAAAAAAGAAGCCCGTCGGTGATCCGCTCCCAGCTGTGTCATTCCTAAACTCCTGGCGACAGGAACGTGGAAAACATATAAGCAGCTTTAGCGGGAAGCTGAAAGCTAGCCTTTCAGGGAGGCTATAAAGGGCTAAATGTGCCGGGGGTTTTGAACGATCCGCAGTCGGATATTGTCATATTGAATAAATATTTTTCTAGGTAATCTGCTCCAGTGGAATATATTAAAAAAAGATTAGGAAAACGATCATAGGGGTCCTTTAGATCCAAGTTGGAACCGACACCGGGAGACCTCCCAAGTCCTCCAGGATTCCCACCCGACATCCGTGATCCGTTAGCCAACCCTCACACACTCGACCCGCCGACACCCGGCGGTTCTCCGTAATTCCGCAGGACAAAGGAGGAAAATGAGGCCGGCCGTCGAGAGGCAGGTGGGAGGGCGGCGCTCGCTAATGAGAGGGTCCGTCGTGGAGGATTACTGCGCTGTCACGGTCGCCGGATCACAGCGGGCCCATCCCCTCGCACTAATGACGGCGCGCCCCTCGCGCGCTGACAGGTAAAAGCCCCGAAAGCCCCGAGCGCTCACCTCACCCAGCAAGAAGAAAGAAAAACACCGGTGCAGTGGCAATTAAAGAAGGCAGGAGGAGGTGGTGGAGGTGGAGGAGGAGGAGGAGGAGGAGGAGGAGGAGGAGGAGGAGTGTCCGCCCCTGTGACTTTTCTGAAAGACAGCTGATGCTCCAGCGTCGGCCCGTTTCCACAGGCCAAACCGCAAGACGCACACAATTGACTTCGCAGCTTCCAGCGCTCGAGTCGCTCGAAGGGGGCGGCGTCCAACAGGTGGCGTGACAGATGCTGCTCTCCTTTACATACTGTCTTTCAAAAGTTGCTCCTTCTTTGCTCAATTTAAAAAAAAAATTAAAAAAAAAAACAACAAAAAAAACCCCAAGGGTAAACCAGGGGCTTTTTTTCCCTCCCAAAAGCACGTGGGCGAAATCTGACACGACATCTGCAGACAAGCCGTCGAGAGGAGGAAGGAGAAAGCGGAGGAGAGGAGAAAATGCAAAGAGAGGTGAACGAGCGAAGAGGTAAAAGGCATAAAAAGATAATTCAATTCACGTGTGACCTGAGGGAAACTGCTGTATTTCAATGTTCACGTCTTTCACTGACTCCATCTTGACTTTTGCTTTCACTCGTTTCTTTGGCAACCTCCACATTCTAGACAGAGACAAGCGCAGGAATGTGCTCCAACTCCACCAAAAAGATAACTGGCACCAGCCTGAACGATCTCGATCCTGTGAAACCGTTTCCATCCGTCCCTCTGGTGCAAAACAAACTGACCTTCGGGGACGTTCAGGATCTTCACATGGAATCACGTCACATCGACGTGGAGAAAAAGAGGGGGCGAGGAGGTTCTTAACGAGATTAAGTTATTAGAAGTGAGTATCTAAAATAACACCAACAATGATAATACTATGGGCTTACGGCAGAACATGGCTCAACGCATGACCTCCAAGTCCCTGTTCGACTCGACGACCGTGAAGTGAATGGTGGGAGAAGTTTCAGCTGCCATCAGCTCTGGCGACAGCCACACCTTTGATGCCGCTGCCGCGCCGTCTCATCCCAGGATCAAACCTGCGGCTCTGACACCGAGCCTGCCCAACACGCCATGGCTGTAATGAACATTTATTTTGGTGTAAACACGCGGCTTTGACGCGGCCGCCGCGGGAGGCGAGAAAAGTCGGACCAATTAAATCCCGGGTCAGAAGTAAAGATCAGAGGATGTGACATTTAAAAACGGCACTTCAAACGCATCGCCGCATTCCTCGCAGGAGAAGGGCGTGAAAACCGCGCGGCAGCGGCGGCGTGTTTTGAGGGATGACACGACTGGAGGTGAAATGTGAGGCTGTGAAAAAAATAAAAGGTAGCCATATGGAAGAACTTTTTTTTTCACAGCCGTCGGAACGGAACGATCAACATCAGTGCCGTCTTGGACAGAGAGAGGGTTTCTCAAAACATTTCTTCTCTTCAATAGCAGTTGAGTAGGCTGCAGTTCAACTAGAGTGCCACAAGGGGGGAAGAGAGCGGATTTAATGGACTCCTGCCGGCACTGGGTGTAGTTCCCGGTACTGGCGAGGCCGACCTTGCAAAGACACCCGTTTGAAACGAGCCGCAATCATCTGCAACCACTCACAAACAAGATGTCCAATTTTCCATTGGCGCCCCCAATGGAAAATTCAAATCCAATCTGATTGTGTGGATATTTGCTCATATATAGCATATTACTTTCTCAAGTGGCCTCTCTGCCAAGTTAACGGGCAGATTGAATGAAACAGTCGCAGGAATGAGGGGGTGCCGATCCAAAACACATCCATATTAAAATGCCTGCCTGGATCATGTTTCCATGCGTGCAGCACTGGTGGTCCTCCGGCTGGACGGTGCAGTCCAGTCGTTGTTATATTGCGCCGACGTGTTTGCGTTTCCACCCGAGGCGTTCCGAGAGCGGCTAATGTGCTTTTGGTGGAGGCCCAAAGTCTTGGCGGTAATTACCTCGCTCTCCCCGACTCTCATAATTCCTTGCCTCTGGGGGGCCATTACAGAAGCCTCTACATCTAATTCTGCTGAATTAAAGTAAAGGGGGGAAGGGGGTGGGGGGGGGGTGAGAAGCGCTGGAAGCGGTACAGCTCACACTTAATGTCTGCAAAGTGAGGAGATGAAATATTTATTTCTGACGGCTGCAGAGTCGAACAGAGCTTGAAGAACCCGATGATGGCGACGCAGAGGGAGAAGTCTGCGAGGGCGAATGGCATGACGCGACTGGACCATTTTGACTTAGGCTTCACAATTCAGAGTCCCGGCAAGCATCCTGACGTAGCGCAGTACTGATCCACTCCATCACTTTGGAAAAACAACCCGATTGGGTTGGAAATCCTCAGGCTTTACACCAATCATATCGGCGACATCGGACCGGCCGATATTTGGCGTTTTTTGAAATGTTCGTGATCAGGCGTCATGTCATAAATCACCGATCCGATCAATGACGTCGTGGTCATGTTGAAACTTTTTTTCTCATATTCTATTCTATTTGTTTGGACACCCCTGGTGTAAAGCCTAGCAATCCTGACGTTGTAGCTTTGGAAGCAACGTGTACTTCACCGCTACTTCGTTACTGTTTCCATTTCTCTCTTGACTTTGAAAGTAATCCGGTTTGCATTGAGCATACTGCCAAGAATGATCCTCAAACGCATGGGCGGTCAGGATCTTAGAACGTCATCAACGGGGGTTGCAAGTTTAAATCCCACCTGGGTCATTTTAAGTGTCACCACCGCCGTGAATAAACAGGAAATACGCAGGGAAGTAGCTGAGTAGCCGGAGCAAACTTTGTTCCTCGGGGAGTAATGAATACAGCCCAAAACCTAAAGCAGGCAAACTCCCCATATTTTCCCCGCAGCGCCGGGGAGTCAGCAGGAAAGTTTGTTTTCTACGGTTGAGCCATTTGATATACCCACGTAGCACATTCATCACCCGGGACAGGGTTATTATCCGCAGCGCAAGAGTAGGCAGAGAAGAAAATGCAAATACATAAATTACTGTGCAGTCTGGAGGGGACTCGGCCCACCCAAACATCACCTGTGCTGCGTGAGTCAGAGGCGAGTCGTCGGCACAACGGCTGGTTGATTTCCACCCTCGGTGTTGCATCAACTGAATCCGAGCGCTGCCGCGCCGGTTCAAAGCGGTGGGCTAACTGTCGCCCTGCTCTGACGGCACTTGTACCACTTCGTATTGGCCATTGTCATTCCTGCAACATCCGTGATATCCGATATCCATTAGTAAGCAAACAAATGTGTGCGGGTGTGCATCAACGTTGGAAACGTCAAGACTTTAAAAGGTCCCTGCTGAGGCTGAAAGTCTGGCTTTACCTTGAGGAGTCAGCTGACTTCACTGCCTGCGACGTGGTGCATTCCTCATGAATATTCACCCGCTCGGCGAAGGCAGGCGGGGAAAAGAGTTCATTCTCCCATCAAGGTTGTTCCCAAATCTTTGTCGCGTTACGTTACAGCTCAATTAGCAAACTGCAGCATAAAGGCTCCATGCAGTCTACACTTTGTGGTGTTCCACCGTTATTAAATCGCACGCGTGCACCTGTGTTTGTGTACATTCACAGTACCTACCAATCATTTTGGCCGAAGTTGCCAGACAAGCCTGCTTGGCTCCCCCCCATCGTTGAAATGCTGGTTGCAAATCACTAGATGTTGGAAAGGTGTTAAGGCTTGTTGCATGTGATGCTTCATGGGCCATTTGGGGCATTCAACTAGCATCCTTTGCACCACAGGGAAGCAGGTTATTAGGCAGGAACACAACCTTGTTCCTACTGCTACTGCTACTTGGTGCACTGCTATTATTTAGCAACAAGTACTCATACCATAGATGACAACCTCAGTGCAGGTACAGTAGAGGCAGTGCAGTGAAGGGGATCTCAAAGGGCATTTGGTACATTTGATTGTAGTTCTGGCGTTAAACGTCACAGTTATGCATTAGGACATCGCTTGTTTTTAAAAAAATAACTAAAATAAATAGAAAAGATTTGTTTTTCTGAACTCTTTAAGTGCACTTGTTTTAATAATTGGTTCCAATTGCTGTCCACGGGGTGTTTTTCGCTGTTGTGAGCCAGTTGTATGTGCGCCATGAAGGGCCTCACAGGCCAGTAATGACAACAGAGAACGAGCCAGCAGCGTCTGGAGCATTCCGTCCAGAAAGACGGGAACGGCCTCGGCGGCTCAGTCAGTCTAAAAGGACTAACCCTCGCAGTGGTTGTCCAGTAAGCATCAATCAAGCACTCTAATGGTCTGCCTGGGTCGCCCGCGAGTGACGACGACGACGGACAACAATACTCTCCCAAGACCTCATTGGCCTGACCAGTACAAGTCCGACGGATGACTGCGCCGCAAACAACCTTGCACGCTCTGAAGGTGGCAGGGTCTCGAGAACACGGCCGGTGTTTACTTTGGTTGAAAAGAATGACGAGCAAAAAAAAAACACTGTAAAAATACTCCGTCGGGCCCCAATGCGTGCCTGCGTACTCGTGTGTGTCAGGAGGTAGAGCGTGAATTCCTTTGAGGCGAGCAGGGGAGGGGAACTCAGGAGAGGAGAGGAACAAAGATGTAATCCCCGAAACACGCGAGCGCTTGACAAAAACAAACACGGCGGGAGGATTTCAAAGGGACGCCGCTCACTGGGAATCCTCTCATGCGGAGATGAGAGATAAGGCGGCAGAGACAACGCGACCAACACAGACACACACACACTTGCAATCGTCCGGGCTGGGCTCGCTCGCCCTTCCGCTTGTTTGTTTACCCGCAGCGTCCTCGTGTCGCCAGCTAGCGAAGCGCGTCCTCGTCCGAGGAAGGTAGCCGCGCACTGGAGGAATTACGCCCCGGCGCGTTCGCAAGCTTGCCTCGTCTTGCGCTAGGAGAAAAACATCTGTCACATTCTTTGGCCGTCAGGCAAACTGTGCAAAGTTCAGCGCGATCGGAATGGCATGCAGGTCAAAGGCGTGCGTGCGCGCACGTCGGAACCAACGGAGTCGCGGACGGACAGCCCTCACGAGGCATTTCGCGATCCCATAATTCAGGGGCGGGCGAGTTGTATTTATCAGCATCTGCTACTATCACTTGGCAAACCTTTCGATTACAGTTTGCCCCGGCGGAGGCGGTAGTAAAGATTACGCTACAACGAGAACCGTTAGCACCGTGACAAGGGGAGTAGTCGTTGAATTAGACAAGTTTTTACGAGGGGAGTAACTCACACGGGATGTTGATAGCGTGACTTGAGTTTGGCACGCCTGCCTCTTCATCTCTTCGGAATACCAACGTTTTGAGTCTTTGGAACATTATCTGAACATCATTTCTTTTTTTGAGCCGTCTCATGTTGACGACCCGTGTCCAAACGCAGCGCCAGATAAAATGTCACAATAACAGAAGAAGATTTAGTTAGCGGAGCAAAGTATAAAGGGAAGGAATGTCTGGAACGGCAAATACTTGGAGGGTGAGGCAATATTTTCAGCAGAAGATTGGAATCTCTGTTCCGTGGAGAGGATTAAAGGTCAAAGGTTTTGCTATCTTCACTTTTCCGAGAGAGTGCTGCTAAAACACGCAGATCCGGTAATCAGCCCTCCCACGAGGAAAGTCCCAAAACGCGTTGCCTTTAGTCTGAGTGCCGCTCAGGTTGTTGCTGAAAGGAGGAAACGGAACACCGAATATGATGTTTTCTGGAGATGGACAGATTTCATCGGATGAGTAATCATGAAAGTCTGCTCGGCTGCAGAGCAGATAACAAAATAGCGGTCCAAACTGTGAATATGCGTATAATATACCAGCACGGACAGGCATCGACAAGTTAAGCAAGTCTTGTTGGTGTTTGTGCTGCAATTTGTTTTCCCTCAGGCTGTTTTTTGAGGTCGAGCGACGGTAAACACTCTTGCATTGTTACTGAGGCGCAGAGGTAAATGTGCATCTGCTCACACGGGAAAGTTTGTTTAACTGGTGAAAGGCGCTGGTGTCCTCGTCTGAACTGCACTCACACCCGGCCATATTTGTGTGCCGGGCCTTTCGTCCACAAGAGGCCACACAGCTCGCCGTGTGCCGCTCCGCTGAAGGAACGCCGTCCCTCTGTGGAAGGCGATCGTGACGGGATATCCTGAAACTTTCCAATGTTTTTCCAAGAGCTGTTTCAGCGGTCGTTTATATGAAGCAGGTGTCAGAAGGTCTAGCGGGCTGGAGATGAGCGAACCTGTGTGGAAAACAGTGGACCGACATCTCTGGCGGCTCACGTCGTGCCTGTTTTCAGTGCTCGCTGCCTGTCTGGAGGATTTCCATCCCGTACGGAAATAAGAATACGGAATCCTGCCGGTGCACTGCGCTAGAATATTCGGTCCAAGAGCCCCGCTGACGTGCTGGATCCTGGAGCTGTCAGCCTCCACTCCTCCCCACGAGTGAATTATTTACTCCATCTCTGCAAAACAGATTTCGAGGATTCCCAACAACCCGCAAAGCTACCTTAGAGTGTCCCCTGAAACATAGAGTGCGCGCTGGTGATTGTGCTGCACGGCTCCCGTCGGGGGTTCAAACTGTCAGAAGTCTTTGGCGTTTTCACAGTCCACTAAAATAAACACCACTTGTGCCGCAGGCATGCATGTCTCCAGCAGCTAGCGGGCAATTATCTGTCAATCCATTATCATCGCTGTTGTCCAAAACACAGAAACATTCAGACAGGACCATGAGAATGGAGGTCACATACAGGGCCACGCTTCACGGTTCCCTCCAGCTTTGGCTTATAAAAAAAAAAAAAAGAAGTCGGTGGAGATTTCCATTCTTTGCTCGGCGAACCGCAGTCGTTTATCTTCCACTTCCTGCCGCCTGATGTCTTCCCTCGATGACTTCTTGACCTCTATTTTCCCCCCGCCAAGGCCTTCCCCCCCTGGGAAAGCTGCTGCACGCTACCTGTGGCTCACTTGCCCCCTGAGTCCACGTTTCAACGTTTTCTTGCCTATGCCTGCCAGACATGGGCAAACAGGACTTTGCATTTGCGAATAAATGTCCTATTTGTTTTTATTCCGTCCGGAACCGCGAGATGCGTTGTGCAATCAGCCAAGCTAGGAAAAAAAAAAAAAAAATCATTACCAAATCAAAGGCCATTAATCATCATATCCTCCGTTATTTGGCTGCGCTAATGAGTCATTGATATTTATATAAAGCAGACACTGAATAATGGACCGGCACGCCGTTTGGTTACAGAGAGAGGAGGGTGGAGGAAGAAGATACTTTGGTGGATGGAAATTAGAAAGTATCAATCTTGGATGCCTCTGATTGGTAGATCTGGATGGATCCATCAGGGGAATGTTGAGAATGTCAGGCAAGCCACTTTGAGCCAAAGCATGTTGACTTAAGACATAGGACTGTTTAAAATAGGGCAACAGAACAGCCTGATGGAATAAATTAAAGCCCAAAAACCAGCAATGGGCCTCATTTGAATCGTTGACATCACTTCACTCGATTATTTCACCCATTTTTAGACAGACGATCCAATAAACTGCACAGACTCCTAGCATCTGTAGCCCTCTGTTTACAGCCTCCTGCAGAAATACTTGCTATACATTCCTGGCAAGTTTACTGACTGCATACAGACACATAATATTATAGTGAGACAACAGTAAAGTCTATTTTGCACAATATGGGATCTTTAAAGTCTTCATTAAAAACCAACAGCCAAAAGCAGACTTTGTCTTTTGCTTTCTCCATTGTAGCCTGGAGGCTCTGATGTAGAAGCCGCCGCTGCCGCCGCTGCCGCCGCTGCCCGTAATGACCGACTGTCTGTTCGCCGGCACGATGCTCACACGTGGTTGTCATCTCCAGCTCGGTGTCTGCGGAGGCTGGAGGTTGTCTGCTGCCAAATATATCCCTCTACTTTCTGCCACCGCGCGCGTCATCGGAATGGCCCCCTGTCAGAACTAACAAGGGGTCTTGGTGTGAGATTTAACAAGTGTGTTTGAGGGGAGGGGGGGGGGGTGGGGGGTGGAAACGGGCCGGACGAGCTTCTGATGAGCGGCGGCGCTTGACAGTTGGTTGAGGGTGCGAAACACACTTCTTGATATTTCCTTTTTTAAAATACTTGGCTTTAATGCTCGAGCCGTTCCCACTTTCGTCCACGTACTGTCAGCGTTCGTCGGTGAGTGCTGCATTCCAATAACTCACTCACACACACACACACACACACACACACGCACACACACACACCTTCCTGTATATGCGGCGTGAGCCTCCGACGTGCCGAACACTGACCCAATGTCCGGGACGTGAATCGAGCGTTTCTCTGGCGCCTCCGACAGCTGGGTGGCGGAGCGTATCGCGGCCAGACAGCTGCTTCCCCCCCCCCCCCATCCTTACCTCCACCCCACAGTGGAGCCTTGTGCTGCCTCCCCCCCCCCCCTAATGTCCGGCCCTCATGTAAACGACCCGGCTCAGGCCCCCGTGTGTGTTTTCTCACTCCTCACCCTCCCAAGCCACCGCCGCCACCCTCCTGTCCACTCGCCGCTTCCCGTCCCGGAGGAGCGGTTCTGTTTATCTGCAGCACGTTTGCACCTCTCCCTTTGTTTACGCTTCCCATCGTCTCGGCGCTCTGCCGGGAAGGCCCGGCGGGCCGTGAACTCTCGGCGATGCGGAGTGACAGCATCGCAGGGCGGTAAACATCCCGCAGACGTTCCCACAGCCGCAGACCCGCAGAGTCGCAGTTCACCGCCTCTGCTGCCGTAAATGTACACATCAGTCCGCGAAGGAAAATGAAAAACAACCCAGAGCAGCTGCGGATTTAAAGGTCCCGTTTTCTTCGAAATCCACTTTGGCAGAACTTGTGTCTCGAGCCTGTATCGCTCAACCCATCTCTCACTTCTGCGGGTGACTCCACTTTTTAGAAAATCTGTATCAAAGTACGCAGTTAAAATGGATGGAGAGGGGACTTGTGCTACAGTGCTAACGCTGCCGCCTGTTGTTTGTTCCATCAGAGACAAAAAAAATAATAAGGATGACGCATCAGTTTTCGCAGAGGGCTCAAACTGAGCCGGAATGGCTGATTTCTGCATGTTTGCAGTCTCTTTTTAGTTTCAATTTGAATCGTGTGAAATAGCTCCAACGAAACTCTGAGGGAAAAATAATGAAGACCCGAAAGCTGTTGGAATATTAGACTTTAAAATTCAGGGGACGTGCTTGTATTGAAATAAAAGGTCCACTACGGACTATATTTAGAAATATGGACACAATCCAAATTGAGTATTCAGAGTGAGCAATCCTCACTAATAAACATCAGTCTACCTCCAAGCCAAACTGAGCAGCACCAACATGAAAACATCCTCAAGGGGACAAATTTAATTGATTCAGCGATGGCCGTTTGTTAGGGTTAATGGAAAAAGACACACACACAGACACACACAAGCACACACACACACACACACACACACAAGCACACAGTGGAGGCAGTTGTGGCACCGGGTTGGGTGTGATACCCCGAACCTCATATTTAGGAATGTAGCCAGTGTGCTTTTTTTTGTTTGTTTTGTTGTGAAAGCAAACAAAATATCCCTTGGCCGGAAAAAACAAAACAAAACCAAATCCCAACAAAACTACAAAAGCGGCTTGGACAAGGCGGAACCTGCTGTCGGAAAAGCGCGACGCGGCTTCAGGCCCGGCAGGAGGAGCGGCGAGGAAGGCCAGGGGCCGACTGAGGACGTCAAAGGTGTGAAAGGACGAGGTGATGCTGTCAGCCTCGGGTCCTCTCAGGAGAGGGAGGATCAGTCACACTCTACTGGCGCCGTGACTGATGTCGGTGCGGGTCAGGGGTGGCGGACACGCAGAGGCTCCAGGCTGCCGTTGACATGCACAGGTCCACCTGGAAGAACTGAACGGAACGATCCAAATATATGAATCACTGCTGACTGATGGGAAATACATATATATACATATATATATATATGTATGTATGTATGTAGTTCTTAATCGTGGCAAACAATTTGGCAGTTGATTCAGAACAATGAAACAATGAACGAAGAAAGCATGAGTGTGCATTAATGTCTTCTCTGCCTTTCATGTGCAAATACAAACGCAGTCAGACAGACAGACAGGCAGACAGTCAGACAGACAGTCAGACAGACAGACAGACAGACAGTCAGACAGACAGTCAGTCAGACAGACAGACAGAAAGGCAGGCAGACAGACAGACAGTCAGTCAGACAGTCAGTCAGACAGTCAGACAGACAGACAGACAGGCAGACAGAAAGGCAGGCAGGCAGACAGACAGACAGTCAGACAGACAGACAGACAGACAGTCAGTCAGTCAGACAGTCAGACAGACAGGCAGACAGTCAGACAGACAGACAGTCAGACAGACAGTCAGTCAGTCAGACAGTCAGACAGACAGGCAGACAGGCAGACAGTCAGACAGACAGGCAGACAGTCAGACAGACAGGCAGACAGACAGACAGTCAGTCAGTCAGACAGACAGACAGGCAGACAGTCAGACAGACAGTCAGACAGACAGACAGGCAGACAGTCAGACAGACAGTCAGACAGACAGACAGACAGACAGTCAGACAGACAGACAGTCAGACAGACAGACAGACAGTCAGACAGTCAGTCAGACAGTCAGACAGACAGACAGACAGGCAGACAGAAAGGCAGGCAGGCAGACAGACAGACAGTCAGACAGACAGACAGACAGACAGTCAGTCAGTCAGACAGTCAGACAGACAGTCAGACAGGCAGACAGACAGACAGACAGTCAGTCAGTCAGACAGTCAGACAGACAGTCAGACAGTCAGACAGACAGTCAGACAGTCAGACAGTCAGTCAGACAGACAGACAGACAGACAGTCAGACAGGCAGACAGACAGACAGTCAGACAGTCAGTCAGTCAGACAGACAGACAGTCAGACAGTCAGTCAGACAGTCAGACAGACAGTCAGACAGTCAGACAGTCAGTCAGACAGACAGACAGTCAGACAGTCAGTCAGTCAGTCAGACAGACAGACAGTCAGACAGTCAGACAGTCAGTCAGACAGACAGGCAGACAGTCAGACAGACAGTCAGACAGACAGTCAGGCAGCCAGTCAGTCAGACAGTCAGACAGTCAGTCAGACAGACAGACAGTCAGTCAGTCAGTCAGACAGACAGACTGCAACTCTTCTTGCAGGTTCACATGAAACCCGGCTCATTTGAATATTCTTCTGTCCGTATTGTTCTTGCTCCTCGCATGCAAACGTTGCGTCATGCGGTTCGGATTTTCCCCCGTGGTGATTTCGCCACTTTTCCACAAAAAAAGTCAAAAGAAAAGTCCAAGAAAAAAAAATAAATAAATAAATAAAATAAAAATCAAGAGAAAGAAATTGCACTCTTTGCAGGTGGTGGCAACGCCTGGATCAATATGTAAACACATATTGCAACGCTTCTATCATTTGTTGCAAAGCAGCAACTCTGCAGCAGCGCACTGTTGTGTGCGATTGGCCGCTGACGCCGTGCACGTTGCGGCACAAGACAGGTGCTCCCGTCGCGGAGACAGCAGCAAGCACCTCGCCGTGCAAACACACATTGGAAAAGCGGGGATAACGACCGCTCAGAACAACTGCAGCGATTAGTCGCATTTAAAACGCCGCCGCCAAACAAAGGATTACGGCTGAACAAACACCAGGCTAAGCCAGACTCAGTCACTCGG
The DNA here is from genome assembly GCF_046127955.1 of Nelusetta ayraudi. Lineage (NCBI taxonomy): Eukaryota > Metazoa > Chordata > Actinopteri > Tetraodontiformes > Monacanthidae > Nelusetta > Nelusetta ayraudi. The sequence goes on from NW_027466270.1 coordinate 22,072, forward strand.
GCAAAGTTTCACAGTTTCCTCCTCATGCGCAACACAACGATGGGAAAACAACAACAACAACAACAACAACAACAACGTCAACCTGTAACCTCTCCCCCTTTTAAAGCTCGACCGCAATTTCCTCTTCCATCCGCCCACTCATCCATCCCGCCATCCCTCGCTCCTGCACTGGTGAGCGGGGGGGGGTGAAAGGAGCGATTGGGAGAGAGTGAGGCTGCGGGGAAAACGCTTGTTGGTCAGGTTTTGGCGTCGCTAAACCTTGACCTCCCGCTGAATGCGGGTCCTCGCCGGAGGTCACGCACAAGCGTCAGCTGTTCTCAATGCTTTCTCGCCCGACGCGTGCTTCCAAAACAATGCGGGTTTCCGACGCAGCTCTTTTTTTTGGGGGGGGGGGCTTTTTGTCTCTTTTCGGCATCAACTGGTTGTTCCGGCTTCCTGTGGAAGACTGGAGGGTTTTTCTTTTCTTTCCTTTCCTTTCTTTTCTTTCCAAACGACAGGTGCTCCCTGCCTCACTCCTCTCAATAATTCACCAGAGTTGTCAAGCGCACATCTCCACATCGCCGCGATAAAACGCACAGCTCACCGTAATTGTGCGCGTGATTTCCAGGGGCGACGGTGATTGACGGCCGTGGCACTTTTACTGCGCACACTCCATCTCAGCGCTTTAATGTTCCTCATTGCTCTCTCTCTCTCTCTCCTCCTTCCCTCCCACTTCTTTAACCTGCGCTGCCTTTTCCCGCCAGCCGTGCGGCCGTGGAATGTAAACGATCGCCCCCAGGGGTCAAAAAGAAAAGGTCGGCCATTTTCACGCAACGCTCAATATGCAAATTTCAAGGCAAACATCGGGATCCGTGCACAGCAGTCAGAGTGGCCGACATTCCTCGGTCCGGGCGTGAGAGAGGTGCCAGTGGAGACGATGATTATTGTGATTCCTGGGACAAAAGGGGGATCCCCGGATGGTCGCGGAGCCGGCGGTTCATTTAGCATTAAAAGGAGCAGCGGGTAATATTTAGCACTCGACGTATCACAGATGGACTGCTGCATGATATGCTAACGTGACGTTAGCTACAGCCAGATGATGAATAGCTATCAGACTAAATACTTGTGGTGAATTACCCGTGCTGCACTGCAGCAAGCGTTCTACTTCCTATCTGCAAACATTTTTTTTTTTTTTTTGCCTCGTCAGCAAATTTTATATGGGGGGGGGGGGAAAGCCAGCCAGCTGTTCACTGTTCTTAGTATCTTCAATCGTTCTTTAAAGACAATGAAGTAGAAATTGAACAACCAGTTTGTGGGATTCAGTCGCATCTCTTGCTAAAGACAAAAGCATATCAAAAAAAATCAATTGTTAGATTGTTTTAAATGTTATGACACTGGGCCTTTAATCCGCGTACTGGCAAACAATAAAAAATCTGTCATTTGGACGAGTTGGAAACATCTTTGACCCATTTCCTTTGCTTTTCTTTTCACTGTCACACATGTTGATGTGTTGGAGTGAGGAATTTTCAGTGCGCCCCTCCTTGCTGTAAATCTAAGCCGCAGGCAGGTACGTAGGTGTGTATTTATGGAGCTTCCCGCGGAGTAGATTGAAGGTTATTACGCATCTAAAGCCCTTCAACATAACAAAACCCTCGAGAATAAAAGGCTTGCCGAGCCTGGCTGAGGTCACATAGTGGGCAGCCAAAAAGCAGTACGATAATTTCCACATTTAAAATGTCTGGCTATAGATTTTAAAAAGAGCAAAGAAATCGTGGGGAACTGCTGGTGGATGACTGAATAGTGTGTGTGTGTGTGTGTGTGTGTGTGTGTGTAGGCACTTGACACGCACTCTGGCTTCTCGTTTATTTTTTAAAAATGTATTTTTCTTTATCCAGGACAATATAGAGCAGTGACTCAGAGGAAGGTTTATTTAAGTGCAAGTCAAACCACTGTAAATATTGCGCTCATCCTTGAAATCCTGTTTGCATCCTGCAAAACATCAGTAGGAGGCAGCCGAGGAGTCAGCGGTCGGGGGTGTAATCAGAGCCGGAAGAAAGAGAGAGAGAGAAAAGCAACAACGGCGGGCGGCTCACTTGGAAAATGATTGACTCCCATTATTTTCTTTCGCCCTGCAGACTTCACATTTTCAAAAAGGTCAGGATCATATAAGTTTGCGTTGCCAAGCAGCACCTCCTGCCCAAACAAAGTGGAGTCAGGGCTCAGACACTCCCCCTGCGTGCTTCGCCAGACAGACAGCCAGATTGGCCTCGCTGCAGGGCGACAAAAGTCCTGAAAATATGTCAAATTAAGAGCCATTTAAAAAAAAAAAAAAAGATAAAAAGGCAGACCACTCCCTCGCATTCGGCTGAAAGGCAAATCTTGAATTGCTTCAATATGAATCGTCCGCCACCCTAAGACAGCTGGGACCGGCCCCAGCACCCGGTGGACCTCGAGCGCAGAAGAAGCCGGTACAGGAAACAGACGGGTGAAAATAAGCACAATTCCACATTGTTTGTTCCGGTTTTCCAGCCCTTTGCATTTCCTCCTGCGGGATTGGCGTCCTCTTAAAGAGGCAGAATGTGACGCCTGCTAACACCTGCTGCTGCGCCATCGCTGCCAGGCTGATATTGTTTGAGAGCCTCTTCGAACTGTGTGTCATCTCCCTGAAGAGCGACAGGGAGCTACCTGAGACCTGGAAGTCCTCCGTAAAGCTTTTAGCCTCCGCCACCCTGGGGAGCGCTGAGTTTAAAGCAGACTGCGACCAAAAAAGCATCAAACTACAGCACCAACGGTAACAAATTAAAAAAAAAAACAAGCTATGGAAAAAAAAGTTGTCCGTCATCTATGAAACGTTTCAAACTACGTCTTTACCCTTGAAGGGAACTTTAGCTGCATTCTCTTAACAATACGGTGGGTGGTCATTCAAAAAACAAAGATGGAAAAAATGGAAAAAAATAATTCAGTTTTGTTTTTTCTCCCCCCCCCCGCCTCCCTTTTTACTTAACTGGCCTTGCACGTTTTTTTTTACGCCTTGCTCACCAAAGACAGATGAAGCGGAGTCATTCCTTTGGCTGAAAAAGCATGTGACAAACGAAACATGAAATGGGTCCAACAGCCAAAAAGTCATCAGAAGTTTTGCAGGACTTTGCCAGCACAGGCTCCCACACAGCTGCACGTGGCAACTGTTGTTATGACAAGAAACGATATAGGGTTACGTCAGCTGTCCGCACTCTGCACAATCAGGAAGAGGCGGAACGCCAAACACCACGATGCCATCTATACCTGCTGCTCTCCTTTTCTTTCTTTCTTTTTTTTTTTGGGGGGGGGGACTGGCAGGGCGAAACGGATCTCGACACGCTCAGAGAAATTCAAGCGCGCGCAAACCAGAGTGGATGATGGAGGAGCAACAACAATGGGCGAGGAGAAAGTGAAGGGAAAGGATTGTTGGCTCAAGCACGCAGCGCTCTCCAGATTCATTACCCGCCCATTCTCGGGCAGGTGGCTCTCGCAATAAGGCCTGCTGAAAGAAGTACTTGTGCGAGATTAATAGTGGCGATAGGGCCGTAATGGGAGATCAAGACGTGGGGGGGGGGTGGAAAGACAAAATAAAAGAACGAGGTTAGACGCAGAGCACGAGTCAGCGCCAACGGGGGGGAACCTGCCTGGCCGAGGGCCAGCAGGATGTCAGCGGTCTCCAGATTAGCGGCTATATGTTACCCAAGCCTATTAAAGTATCGCACTCACTGATTGATGCTGACAGGCCGACCAGAGGGTGGCAACAGTGTGGGCAAATATGCCTGTCTCCGCATAGGCATCCGCTGCCCGCTGCCCGCTGCCCGCCAAAAACACCCCGCTCCTTTGGCCAAAAGGCAGCTGGAAACGTGGACGTATTGAGGTTTTCCCCAGCGGGGAGTTCTACAAGAGACACCACCAACAGTTTTGGAAGGAGCGATCCAATCATCTGCAGTTAACGCCGTGTGGAAAGCGCTCTGCGAACACGTTTAACACCAGTCCCCGCCGCTGTTTAGAGGCACTCGGGTGCCAAAAAACACATGTCCGGGAGCCACTATCCACAGCCAGAATCCCTGCGCTGAGACACACACCCATCTGAACTTGAAAGCACCGTCGGCCCGATCAGGAAATAATTACCAGTCTGGCACCGCTGTAATTGAATGTGCAGGGCGTTGAGATACGGTGATGGACAGATTCCCATTAGCCAAATCCCCTTAATGGCAGCTTTCCCCAGGGCATGCTACGTTCAAACAGCTCCTAATCCACCTACAGGGAAGTCCGACGCCCCCGACTGACAAAGTAAGCCGCAAGATTGGCAGCGTCACCCGGGGCGAGTTTACAGTAAGAGACGCCTGTCGTCTTTGTTGCTCTTTATTTCATCCTCGGCCTTGTCGACGTTCCCTGCACTCACAGAGGTTTTCTTTATTTTTCAGCTAAGGCCAAACAAGTTGGGGCTGAGGGGAAGCGGCATTCCTGAAATAGACACAACAAAGATCCCCAGCGATGCCCCTCTCTCTGAACTCTGCACTTGATGCGCCTGTTTGAGCGGCCCGACCGAACAATTCCGGTCAATTGACCCTGCTGGAGCCTCGGTCCTTCAAGGGAGCGCAGGAGACACAGTAGACGGTCCTGTCGTGTCAGCGGTGAAGGGTATCTCATTTATCGCTCCGCCGTTGATGACATTTCTTGAGGGCGTCGTGTTTGACAACCGCGTCAGAAGCCAGACTGAAGACTGACGAGTCTGAGAAGCCGCAGAGCCAAGACACAAGCGCTCAATTCACTCCGCCTCCGCCCATTCCCAGAGTACGAGGCTGCACCTCAACCATGCGCTGAGCGCTGTTGCCTCATTGCACGGGGGTTCTGAGTCGGACACCGTGAACCGCAGGACCCTTGACTAACGATGCAGATCTAATAAACTACCCAAGGAGCATTCCATGACACCAAAAAAAACAGGTTTTGTTGCAAGGAATTGATGCATTTACTCAACATGTGCGATTAATCGTGGATTTAGAGGCGTGTGATTGGAATGGTAGATGTTTGGTTTGGTTTTGTTTGTTTAAATTCATGGGCTACATGCTGTCCAATCAGAGGTTATCCTGAACCATCCAAGGCAACATGGTAGAGTGGTGGAGTCAACCACCCACACTGACATTTACAGCCAAGGGACGCTGTCCCGCCTCTGCTCCCGCTGTGTCTGATCTAAGACCGAGACAGTTCATGGACCATTGGTGTCACTGTGCCCAGTGATATCCTTTAACAGACGATCCGATTTAGCCCAATAAACGCGACGCCGGCACAAGTGACAATCTCAATTTAGATGTTAAGCCTGCGATGAACAGGCAAGTGGGGCTATCCTGGTTCTACCTAATGGCACCCGGGAAGAGGCTTTTGCAGCCCCGGGCGCGGGGTGTAATCTGATACAGGTAAGAGGTAACTGTTGGTACAACCTCAGGTGCCAATCATCCCGATTTTTCCCTGGAGACTCGGGTATTTCGTCGGGGAGGTTGAGGCCTTTTTTCAAGGTTGGGAGGAACGGCAGTAACAGAACGCAACGTGCCAGAAAGAACCAAAGATGCTGAAACGACAGGAGGGGAACGCGCACGGCCTTCATAGGGCCGAGGAGAGGAACAGGGTTGACAAGACACAGGTGGCACGCGGGAGGTTCGTCACGTCAGCAACAAAGGGAGGGATGAAACAGAGCAATAGAAAGCAGAGCTGGGGTAGAAGAGATTCGATCAGCCTCTCAAACTGACAAAGTACACCCTTCGCCCAGCGTTCCCGGGGACACGCTGCGGAGGTCGCGCACACTGCATCGCGCTTCCTTTCGGTGAGCAATAGTACTCCTCATTGTGCAAACAGCCACGCTCCAAAGCAGAGCGGCCAAAGCCGCAAATTGCTGCAAACGTCACAGAAACTTAAGAGAGAACTTGGTGCTCCACCAGACCTGAAGAATCCTGTTTGGTCTGGCCAGCTGACTGCAAAATATGATGGTGGGAGGAGGGGGGGGGGGGAGTAGGGGTCGGGGGGTAACGTCACAGACATCTCATCACATTTTACCCTGAGCTGATTCTGGTTTATCCTGAAACACGGCAAGAGAAAACATTTATTCCCAGGAATGCTTTCAGTCCTTTTGGCGACATCAAACACACCTTGTCCCAAAATGCTGCAGAAAAATGAGTCATTATTTCTCAACTGAAAGCAGCACTAATTAGTTTCAACTTGTTCCCCTGCAGCTTTGAAATGAGCAGGAGGCCTTTGGAGGCATTCTGCTCATTCCAAAGGAGGCTTGCAATAGGAGATCTTATACCTTAATCTAAACCTTAATTATGCTAAATTAGGCTTAGCCCAGTTCCCCACGATCAACTACTATCCCATTACTGTGGATCTAAAATTACTCTAAGCTAAAGCAATTTAGTAGTTTTCACTGTAAATTCCTTAATTCATGAGTTGACGCTTCACATTGTCTTTGTATTTACATTGGCAGGAATTAAACTTGAATATCGCGACAGGAGTGTGTAAAACACCAATGAACTGATTATATAATGTTAGTTCAAATAAAGGACATTTAAGCCTCTGATATCAAGTGTGTTCTACTGCTAAAAGGTTAACGCACATTTCACATTTTTGGCTTTACTTATTTTTGATTTCATTAAATGTTTTCACTCATTTAATCCCAACAAGTTTGTTTTTTTTTATTTATTTATTTTTATTTAAAAGACTGATTTCGGCTCTTTGGCTGCTTCACAGCGGGGCAGCACGTCGTGCTTTTCTTTCCTTTAACCGCTCCAGCTTTCAATACCGCTGACACGGAATGAAAGGGCCTCGAAACAAAAAGGGAGAGAGACACAAAAGAAAATGCAACCTGAATTCCAAGCATAGCTCAGTCACGAGACAATGAGTCGCGGCAATGACGGGTGCGCAAACATTAAAGGATACATTTGAATCCCTGCACGCCACTCTGGGCACGTGAGCGTCGACTTGTTGCAGGAACATCCTCCTTCAAGCCGCAGCGTGGGAAGCGCGCGGCATTCACGGCGCCTTCCTCCCCACCCTCATCACTTTAATTACATAGGGAGGCTCGTGACGAGCGAGCCGCTGGAGTTCCAGATTATCGCTCTCAATGAAATGTCTCAAGTGCTCTTGCTGCCGCAGATTAAATATGACGGGGCGGGGGGGTTCAGTGGGACACATGTAGTCGCCCAGCCCACTGATACTTGCACCGGTTGGCTCTTATCTGAGAAAACACGGCCTTTGTTCACATGCACTAATTGGACTCGAAATCATCCATCGAACGTGTGAAATGCCGCAGAGGGAAACGTGCTCCCCATTCACTTCAGTTCGAGTCCGTCTGTGAATCACCAGATGGGAAATAGAGCCCACAGTCAATGCCTGCAAAGTGGAGGTGCTTTCAAGGTGACTGGACTGGCGTCCCGCTGGTTCAACACTTTCCGCGCACAGTCACCCTACGGTAATTGGCAAATAGACACGGAAGCCAGTCAGAAGTGAAGTAACCTGGAGCATATGTTCTGTCTCGCTTTTGCTATTCTTGCAATAAAGAGTTCTGATCCAACGGCCCAAATCTCAGAATTTCAGCCATCAATTTTTCACAACCTTCGCTGAAGCTTCCCGCTTCTGCCACAACTAAACCCGTGTCACAGTTCCCACCTCTTCCTCCTCAGCAGACACTGACTGTGAGTGTCATGCCAAGGCGGATGTGTGAGATTTTTTTTTTTTTTTTTTTTAACAGCTGCAGCTCCCTTGCACGGTTCTATATTTATATTCTTTAAAGCCGGTGATAAAAGTTTCTGCTACTCCTGCAATTCCAGGGTCCAGCTGCTCTACATCAACCTCCTGTGAAGAATTTTACATCAACCGTCCGCACACATCTGCTCCACTTCCTCCAACAGAATCGGGTCGGGATGGGGAGGTGGGGGTGGGGGGGGGGTTGGGGTAGGGGGGGAATTCCAGATCAACCTCTCGCAGCACCTGGGGGCCAGACCGTTGAGAGTTTCGGCAGAGCTAATTGTAGGTTTTCTTCATTTGTGGAATGCGGATGAACTCATTGCGATGATATTTTCAGATACTTTCAGGGATGGTAAGACAGAGTGTGAAGATCACAAACAGCCCCGGAGCAACAATTAATAATAACCATAATAATAATAATAATAATAATAAAGACCCAGCGTTGAAGTTTTAGTGGCGTTTGATGATAAGCGAAGGCATATTTATTTAATGTTGATTATATTTAATCTCTGTTCTTTCATTTAGCGGCTGTGATGATAAGAATCACAAAGCCACAAGCAGATTGGGGCAACATGGCCTCCTCCACTTTTCATGTGATGTAAATGTATTTTCATTAGAAAGTGGAGGCACTACAATTACATTCAACTGCAGTGACATGACCTCATTAAAAACATACACACTGGGCCTTTTAACTGGGTCAACAAATTTGACGTGAACTATCGGTTGGTGTTTTTGGTGATTCCCCCCCCCCCTGCCCCCCCCCCCCAAGGGAAACAGTTTTTTTTGTTTTTTTCTTCAAATCCCTGTTCTGGCAGGGCTGAGTTGAACAGTTTTGCTCTGCAAAGAACCCATAAACAATAAACCGTCTGGTCGTTTCACTCAGCAGAGTCAGATTGGAATTTGATCCATCGTTACAACGAGCCATCTCGTTTAAGCCTTTTCTGTGATGGCTTTCAAATATGCACGACATTCTTCAAATGCCAGCAGACAAAAAACAAAACAAAAAAAACACTTTTAGCTTTCGGGTTCCAAAGCAACAAAAGCATCAGAGGTGCAAAAAATAATAATGAAATAAAAAGCTACACAGACTTTCTGCTTTATCCAAGTCTTGTCTGTGACCCGTAGCGGCCGCGATAAGAATAATGTGGGGCCCATTGTGCGGCTCAGCCCGCGTATTGATCGGAGATTTGTCGAACATGAGCGCGCGTCTCCGCACACACCTCTGCACCGCGTTAGTATTCCGCTAGCGCCGCGCTCTGCCGAGAAAAATGTGATAGGATTACATTATAGCTCATTGGATCAAATTGGGCCTAACAGGTTTTGCCACTCGCTTTGAAGACGCCCACCATCTTCAGAGATTGCCTCGGTTCAGATAAGGTACTTTTTTTTTTTTCCTTTTTCACCTTTTTCAGTTTTCAACACCTCCCTTATCTCTGAAGTATTCGTTTCAACGGCGCAGCCTCCCTCCCTGACCTCGCCTCTCCTCGCATTTTCGGTTCCTCTCTCTGAAAATCCTTTTAGAGCTTCCTCAATTTGTAATGAAGTAGTTCTGCCGAGTTCTTCCCTCAGCTCCGTGGGCGTACGCCGTCTACGGCAGACTCGCTTCTCCCGTCTTCCCCTTAAGTGATACGCGGCCCCGGCTTCTACCAGGAGAGGCAGATAAGGGCTTAATGCATCACGCTGCAGAGCTGCGTTCAGCCCCAAACTCATAAATCACATCCTGCTTGGCTTGGTGTTGACTCTGTTTTGTATGCGCTCTGTGGGCGTGTGTGTCGGGAGTGCGCTGACAAAACGCAGGTATTTATGTGATTGTTAGCAGCAAAACTGAATCATTCATTCCTCAAGTCGCCTCGTTAGAGTTCTTTTTTTTTTTTTTTATCTCCGCAGTGTTGTCTTAAGAAATTCAAACAGCATTGTGCGCTTACGACTGTGACCAACGCGGGGCCCATCCGTCATCTCGCAGTGCTGACCGCGGCCAAATGGCTAAAAAACAAGTTGGAGGCTCTCGCCGTACGCAGGGCTGACAGGAAGCCAGAGCGGAAATGAGCTACGGGGAGCTGGCAAGCATCGTCTCGGCCGTTTCCCGGAAATTTGAGGAGCAAATTTCTCCCAGTTGAAAAGATGATGAGGAGACGAGGAAGACGAGGAGGGCTCGAGGGTGTCACAACAAAAACAAATCGACAGCAAAGTTGCGAAAACGGTGAAATCTTTGTCCCTGAGGGTTTCAAACTGCTGAACTGCTGGTTGTTAACTTCTTCATCGTCTAATTGCCAAAACAACCCTGAAATGATTGCACTGCATTAACAATATGGAGGCATGTTATGTTGCTCCTGATGTAGTATCCAGGGATTACTAACGCTGATTCAAATATCAATGTCAGAGTTTCCAGGCTTTGGTGTTATTCCGTCAGTGAATGGCTAACTGCACACACCCTCCCAAAAGAGTCCCGTTCCATCCAGAGCAGCTCCAGGACCCGCAATGATTAATGGCGTAGAGCAAAACGTAAACGATCTTTGGCGGCCAAATGCAATCGCTCCCTCGCTGTGCGGACGCCGAAGCTCTCGGCAGTTAAGAGGATGATCGAAAGTCACTTCCTGTTTGCTCTGGCTCCGGCTCTGGAGGAGCGCGAGCCAATGAGCTCACTGGCGGACGAGCCTCACTCGCTAAATCCCCCCCCCCCCCCCCAAGACGACTCAACGAGCCCGGAGATCTTCCCAGCTTGACATCAGCGCTTCTCGCCGCTCTCTCGGTCCGGCTGCCCCGGTTGGGAAAACACCCCCGCGTCTGAGCCCAGAGTGGCTGGGTGTCCTCGGCACTTCATCGCGTCGCATTATGTCAAGCGTCTCCGCCCTGCTGGCTGCACGCCAGCAGAGGTCAGGCCGGGCGGCGGGCCTAAGAAAACACGGCGGTTTCTAACAAGGAAGAAGACCACGGAGGGAGGGGCAGAGAAAGAGGGGGTGGGGTGGGGTGGGGTGGAGTCTCCAACAGATAAGTATCTTTGAAAAAAATTCCCCTCTCGCCTCAAGCGGGATTGGCCAACCTTCCAGGCAAACTGGGCGTCGCGTGCACGCTCCAGTTCACCTTCCAGCCACGAGAGTCTGGATTAAATCCATCTGCAGTCACGCCCACCGCCAGCTCCGCCCAGTCTTCCGAGGAGAGGATGACCTCACCGCGGTTTGTTGTTCCTCGCGAGCGCCTTTATCAGCGTCCTCGATCGCAGCGCCCAAGCTTCCATCTGATGAAGCTCCGCCTGTTCGAGGGCGGTTTTTTCTCACAGTGTTAACGGTGCAACATTCGGGTTTCGCCGGTTGCATTTAACGCGCCACTTGGTGTTAACAATGGCATCAGTTGTTGCCGTTAAAAAGGCACTTGGAGCACCACTTGTTAGACTTAAGGAAGAGCTAATTCTTCTAGCATTAGCACATAGTCACGTTGGTACATGCCCTCCCTGCCGACAGAGATTCACTGGTCGGCAACATTCATTCACTCACTTTCTATACCCACTTCTCCTGGGGGGGGGGTTTGCTGGAGCCCATCCCAAAGACGGGTCTACATTCCGGACAAGTCGCCAGTTTATCGCAGGGCCACATAGAAAGACAACCATTCACACTCAGACTGGGGCCAATTTAGAATTGTCAATTCTCCTCACGCGCACGCTTTTGGACTGTGGGTGGAAGCCGGAGAACCCAGAGAGGACCCGCACAGGAAGAACATGCGTACTCCGCACAGGAAGTTCCCCGAGCCTGGGGACCGAACCCTCTGCCTTCTTGCTGTGAGGCAAAACGGTGCTGAAACCGTTGCACAGATTTCAGATTACAGGAGCGCAAAACCATGAAGGTGACTCGCTACGCTCCACAAAATCATTGTAACCACGCTGGCCAAGTTCCCTGAGTTCTCCGGTGGCTGCTGAGGAGGCTCAGGGAGGCAGTTTATTTTGGCGGCGGGCCACAGCAAAACTATGAGATCGATGCGCAACACGTAGCAGCTGATAACGGCTAAGTACACAAACATGTGTGCATAAGAGCAACATAGCAACACATCTACAGGTAGATGTTGGACACTGCTGTCAGTCAAGGCACACAAGAACTCACTGATATCCCACTAGACAGAGTTTACCCCATATTGTTTAGCAAGGCGGACCAGATGAAAGCTTCCTGCCTTTACCAGGAAACTTTGCCTTTGCATATCTGATGAGCAAATTGGCTGCAATCTTGTAAAATTGCATTTCCCAGATAACAATGGAAGGCATTCAAATCTCCACAGTGGGCAGCTGAAGGTCACGCTGTTGTAACCCATCATCTATGAGCACCGGTGGAGCCTGAGCGCTGTGCCTGGACGGCACCGGGGTCATTTTCACCTCCTAACGCCCGCAGGACTTTAGCCAATCCTTCAAGAATGTGTGGCAGCTTAAACCCACGCGAGGCCGAGGGAGGGAACACAAACAGGCATCCGTGCTCGGCGGGGCCGAGGGGGGGGGTCAGTAACGTGGAGAGGTCATGTCTGGTCCTGTCGGGCAGAGATAACAATATCAGGCAGGCGGCGACATCAGCCTGTCTGACCGACTTGAGTGTGTGTGTGTGGGGGGGGGATGCATGACGGCAGACTGAATTAGCTCATTGTGCGGGGGACTCGCTCAGAGCCGAGTGATTTACACTGAGTGCTTCGTGCGTGACCCAAATGGGCACGTACCTGTGTCTTCAACACGACATCTGCCGTAACGTGCAAGTATCTCGCGGCCTTCCGCGGATTTAATGACATGCAGGAGCCGCGGAGGTACAGTCATTATCGTCTGGGGGTGATGTCATCTAAGTAGGGGCTTACGGGAAGCGGTGACGTCGGTGTGACCCACTTGGGGTGAAGGCGCCCGCTCCCGTTGAGGTGTAAAGTGGTCGTATCAGCGAGCAGGGCGTGACGCTGCCTGGTGCTCGGCGTCAGATGATCACATGGCCTCCGCACGGTCGCTTGGGGAAGGAAACGAGTGGGTCGTTGTTGTTGTTGTTGTTGTTGTTGTTTTGTTTTTGTTTGTTTTTTTATCAGATCATGCTCCCAATCCGTGAGGCTCGTCGTGATGCAAATCGCTCAAGCGCATACAGGAACCTAAATAAAGCAGAACTTCTAGGCTGCCTTTAGACCTGATAAAAGTACGGGACGGATGGACGTCTCTTGGCTAAATTGTTTGAAAATGTTGGACCAACTTTTTCAGGTCGCTAATGTCTTTTTGCGCGTCAAACTGAGAGAGTGAAAGGCTTGATTTGTAGGGCCTGCACAGCTCTAAACAGGAGGTTAGCAAACCGTGTTTATTGTTGGATGCGCACCACTAAAAACTATTTATAAAACCTGGATATATTTATAATAAAGCCCCTTTATCTTTTACCTTTTTTTAATTTTTTTTACAAAAAATCAACCGTAATCTCCTGAGTCTAAGAGTTTCATAGCTGATCAGAGATCAGGAACTTATCCTATAAATACTGTTGCATGTACAGTGCATGTCATTTTATTTTTATGGCAGAGCAAGCATTGGTTATCTGATTTTAACTCGTCCGCTTGACTTCACGCAGCTCCCACACGAGCAAAGTCGCCTCGGAAACAATCGAAAACAACTTTCAGAAAATGGTTTGGGTCGTCAATCCTCCCCCGCCCCCTCCCTCCCTCCCTCCCGCCCCCCCGCCTCCCCGCTACAATCACGTTTCTCATGCCAGCGTCCTTGGATGCCAATCAGCGCGTGAGAACAACTCGCCGGAGACGCAGCGCAAACACAGCCCTCCAATCGGCAGCCAGAGGTCGGAGCCTTTCCCACCGCCGCGGCGAGGACGGCGAGAGAAGAGAGCGCCACGCATCCGCCAACGGCAGGTAAACACTGCCGGGCGCGCCTGCAGCCGGCCGATAAGCCGGGCGCGCTTGTGTGCATGGGAGGAAAAAAGGAATAATAAAAAAAAAAAAAAGGTCTTATCTCTCCACTATTTCCATTACGGCAGGTGCGCATGAGTGCAGAGTGTGTGTGTGTGTGTGTGTGGGTGTGTGTGTGGGGGGGGAGGACGAGGAAAAAGTCGAGTCCCAACAAAGAAGTGATTCACTTTAATGAAAAAGTCAGACTAACTAACACGGCCGATGTTCCTGGAAACACACACACACACACACACACACACACACACACACACACACACACACACACACAGAGGAAGAGTGATGTCTATTGTCTCTTGCGTCCATTAAGTGGTTTGAAGCTCTGCGCACTTGTCAATTTCTAATGAATTCTCTGTGTGAGGGATGGAAGCAATAAAGGGGAAGTAGATGAGAGTAGCAGACTGTGCACGTAAATGTATAATGTATAACACCCCCCCCCACCACCACCACCACCACCCCCACCCCCAACCTTCCCTGCATCATTCCGGGGCTGTGAAATCTGTCTCGGGTCGGACTTCAGCCCGGCCGAGGTTTTTTTTTTCTTCCTTTGGCCCCTCCCACATCACATCTCCAGTCTCGGCTCCTTTCATCGCTCTCTTCTCACACCACCCTTCAGAGTCCATTCATTCATTCATTCATTCATTCATTCATCCATGTACTGTATTTTCTTTCTCTCCCACTAACTACACGTGCACTCTCACCCAGCTTCAAGAAGAAGAGGCGGCTAATGTGATGTTAAATATTGATCTGCTTTGGCCTACGGTACGGGACCTTAAAAAAAAAAAAAGAAAAAACCCCCAAACTAGCGGGATGTGTAAGCAATGGATGCTTTTTGTGTGGGAGGAGGAGTTTTACAAGGCAGAGGGAGACCAGATGGCACTTATTCCACAAAGATATATTTTCAACCCGCTTCCGTTTGTTCATCCTGGAAGTGACTCGACTCACATGGAGGGAGTTTTATTTTGCATCCCAGCATGTCCCGTGAAGTATTGTGCAGAAATCACTTTGACGGTGACCTCCGGCCAGTCAGTGAACGCCCCAGAGTTTTGAAAGCATCTTCAGCGCACTCCACTAGTCAGCAAATGTGTGCGCTCAAACATCAAACACGCTGTTATGGAAATACCCCATTTGTGATGTCACAAATGGCACGTGGGGTTGGGGGGGGGGCTCTATTAGGTTATTTGCAACAGCCGCTAGCCAGATGTTGGTTCTGCTGCCTGCTTTTTGTTCAATACCAAGAACCAGGCATCAGGTTCTTTAGCTGGAGGCTGTAAACAAACAGCATTACAGAAATACTTGTTGATCTCACTCAAAGACAACAACACTGACAGTCATCCCGGTCCAAGACTGCATGTACTGCTTGGAAAATGAATGAATGAATGAATGAATGAATGAAAAGGTACTTGTGCATTGCAAAGTTTTGCATTGTGAAAGACAGGCACCACCCACAAACACACAAGCAAATGAACGTCTGATATGGTTTTTCTAGTCACGTATTTTTTGGGCAGGAACACAGTTGGAGGCTGGACGAGCAGGACGGAGGCTTTCAGAGCCCAGCTGGGAAGATTTCCTCTTCTGCAAGAAACATCACAGCCAGCGCCGAGCAACAACAAAAAAAACAAACAGTGCTGCATAATAATCATTATCCGACTGTTGCCGCAAACAACTTAAAGGTTAATTGGCATGCAGGAATTTTTTTTTTCCCCGTTGCGTGGATGCATTATCCTCCCTTTCTTCTAGCCATGGCTTACGGCTCATGTGACCCCCCCCCACCACCACCACCACCCCCTCCCCCCCCCCCCCACCCCGCCCACTCTGGAGCTGTGCAGATTAGTTTGATGCAGATTAGCTCCACCCAAAAAAAACAAAAAAAACGGACCGCAGCTTCTGTCACAGCATGCATCGGTTTTGAAAAGGAAACTTTCGAATGAGCTCAATCTATGAATGAACGGCGCTCTTTCAGCTGCCTCGGCTCTAGACGGCAAAGGTGCGAGTGCATCCGCCGCCACTTGCTCACAGGCTATTATCGCTCCGCCGCCGTTACACCACGGATCGCTGAGGAAGGCGCAAGAACCTCTGAGCGGAGGTGAGATTTCACACTGTTTAGTGTGGGGGGTGTGGTGGTGGGGGGGCAACGGCGTGGGGGTTCAAATGGTGTGACAAGATATGGTGAGGATCTCGGGGAAGAAAAATCCCCCGGTAACATCAAGCTGCGTCACATGGTCGTGGACTTGGCAGGTCCTGATTGGAGGATGACAGGGAGCCAAGCTCACGTCGCTCTCGCCAGTACTTGTGTCCGTCACGGACGTGGTAGGGGTTCAGATTCACCCAGTCCCTTTGGCTTCTCCATTTCATCAGAGCGGCACCAAAGGTTCACCCGCTGTTATTGTTTGTCGCTCGCTCCCCGCCCCGTCTCCGTTCAGAGGTTGGGTCTTCGCAAGGGACTCGTTTATTATCCATCAGCAAGATTGGGGCTTGATTGTCGAGGCAGATCAGTGCAGTGAAAAGTAAAACAAAAAAAACCCAAAACACACAAACACACACAAACACACACAAAGTCTTTGAAACTGCTCCTGCCTCCGCGGCGGCCGCCCAGTTTTCTTTTGAGCGATAGCGCTGACACGCCGGAGGGGCGAGGTCATCCGTCAGCTTGGCCGCGGAGAACAGCGCCCATCAAATATTAACGCCCACGACGTCTCGCGCACAACAGCCGGCTGAGGCGCGGTGAATTATTGAAGGTCCTCGGCAACCATACATTTAAAAGCACTGATGTGCACCGCCGGCCGCTGATGGGGAAGCGGGGTAATCAGAGACGCAGCCCGACTGTCAAGAACCTGCGAGCCGAAGTCTCTAGAAATGCATCTTACTGTCAGAACAGGGATTTATTTCACGGCTTTGTTTCTGTTGGAGCTTTATTTTTTATTTATTTATTTATTTATTTTTTTTGTATGTCAACCCGGGGCTTAACGATAACGGCACAAATGAAAACAAAATGTGACTCTTTCTTAACAAAGACAGCAACTTAAGAAAACGTGAAGAATTCTGAATGCAGGTGGATCGAGGAATGCCGGACGATACCTGGGCTGTTTCCAGACATTTCACATCAGCCCCAAGTATTTTCACAGACTGCAGCCCCTCATCTGAGAAGGCAGCAGCGACCCAACCACCACGTTCTGTGTTGCCTTTTTTTTTCTTCCATGTGTCACATTTGTCAAACCCCACTTTATGCTAATTTGACATCTGCTGTTTGGCTTTGGAGAGTAAAGAATATTGCAAAGTCTTTCTCTGAATAGGCTGTCAGATAAAAAAAAAAAAAAAAAAAACCCCAAAAAACAGAAAGACCACTTCCACCGTTCTGCTGAAAGCTCGACAGGCCTTCAGACAGTGACTGTTGCCAACAAAGGGTTAGACAGTGGTCTAGGTAGGTAGGAGTTTAGCAAAAGGTCACGTCAACCCAGACGGATAATGCCTTTCTTTAAGCATAATTGTGTGCACACATGTCCTCTTGTTCATCTGCGTGTAGACGATTAAAGGAGATAATGAAGGACAATGGCCCTCGCCGGTGTGTCAGAGTCCAGAGGCTAAACCACATTCCATCATGCACACAGAGAGACAAAGAAGAAGAAACTGGGCCTTTGTGTGAAAAGAAAAGAAAAACAGTACTCAAACTCCGACTCTTCTTCTAGAAGTTTCTCAAAAGTGCAGGTACCAGGGTTGAACCTCCCTCCACAAGCCCTGCAGGGTGCCAACAGGTAGAGATCGGCATCGCCCGCAGCAGGAGGCACCAGGCAGCAGAAACAAAGCAGGGGGGGGGGGGTGAAGAGGTTGAGAGGAGAGTGGGGATCAGAGCCAGAGGGGAAGAAAAAAAAAATCAAACAAACAAAACAAAAGGGAAAAAACTAAACCTTCAACCTCTCGCAATTAAAAAGGCAGCAGATGCCAGAAGGTTCCCAACCGGAAGGCTCGTGGGAACAGCAACTCAGCTGGTTCTGCCTTTAGCGGGTCGAGTTGAAAGCGTTTCAGCAGCGATGGACTGTCATCGACTGCTCGCATCAAAGCCTCGACCCTCCACAGAGCAATCAACACCTGCAATTGCCGGCACAGTTCGCGCGCCATTTCAAGACTGTTCATTTTTATGAATGAGCGTCATGGATGGGGGGGGTTGTTTGTGGGAGATGAATCAAGGTGGTGGCGCTAGCTGAGGACGGAGGGTCTAGACTCTGGGAACATATGTGAGTGATTAGGACAGATGGAGGCCTGGACCTCGGTGGGTGGAGGGCTGGTGATGCCAAGTCGGGGCGGGGGGAGAGGTGGGGTGGGGTGGGCTCGCTTTCAATGTGGCTCTTCATGTTGTTTCCTGTTTGTTTGTTTGTTTGTTTGTTTTAAAGTGGTGCGTCAGTGCTCCTCTGACAACACACCACCGGCCGCCCACGTGCTGCTGTTGTCTGGCCTGACTGACTCAGCAACGCGGGTCAATGTTCTTCCATAATCCTTCCATCACTGTGAACCTTAATGTCCACTGCAGCTTGGTGTCTATTTAGCTGCATCCAAACCACATCAAGCATAAACCCTTCATTAAACAACTATCCAGTAAATTAAAATTAAAATTTTTTTTTTTAAAAATCCGACACAGTCATCAATTTTTGAGTGAAAATAGAGTTTGTTTTTCAAATCCTCGGTCCAATTACAACGCAGAACTCGCGTCTTATTAAATCAGCCTAAGAAAATGAATCACGCCTGCGGTCTTCACGTGGATAGATTAGTTTTGTATTGTTTTGATGGCAGCAGCAGCTCTGCTACTTGTGCCATGTGTGTCTTGACAATGCAAGTGTTGTGGCCATTTGCTTACATACGTGCCGAGTGTGTGTGCGTGTGTGTGTGTATATATATACTGTATGCGTGTACGTGCAGTATATATATATATATATATATATGTAAGTTTATAAGTTTCCAAAGAAGCTGCGATGTTACCAACTCAGTCTGCGTACGTTCTATTGGCCCAAACTCTGCTGACAGAGTGATTTTATTTCCCCCAAATGTGTACCAGTAGAGTGCCAAACAAGCAGCAGCGCTGAAGGCCGCTGTTGCACTCAGACAAACATCGTAGGTGGCGCCGCCCACCACGAGAGCCCACTGAGGTTTTACCAGCGAAGCTCTCAGCTTTTCGGTGGTGAGTTACCGCCCAATCAAATACTGTTGACTTTTACACTTAAACCCACGCGCTTGCAGCCAGACGAGGCTTCACTTTTTTTTATTTATTTTTTTTTTCCCTACAACAACGCCGCTGAAATATCAGGCCGCGCATGAAAATGCTGATATTTGTTCTTCAGCACTGTGGGAGGAAATCCAAAGCCACAAAGTTTGCGTAGTAGTTTTCCAGCGCACGTAACGAAAGGCGGTGCTGCTGATTTGCGAGCTGTGAAGGCGTTACGGCTCGGTCGGTGACATGTTTATTGCATTTTTCTGCCGTCGGGAGATCGGCCGAGACGCTCAGGTGTCACCAGACCGTGTGTGAATAACAGGCCGATCGTGTCAAACAGCGTCTCAACTCGCAACATGAACATTTTCTCATGTTGTTCTTCTAAATCTCCACAGGGGCGAAACAAAAGTGATGACAATGTAAAAAACAAAAAAAAAAAAAAGAGTAGAAGAATGTCTGGGGGTGTTGGAATGGCGCAAATCAACGGGTATTTCGCCCACCACATTCCCTCGGGCCGAAAGGAAAAAAGTAAATAATATTTAAACCAAACGATAAACTTGCAGCTTTTTTTTTTTTTCTAAACCAATGACCGAATCTTTCATGGCGAAACTCCCACGAGACTGTGACCACATATTGTGCTGCTAAACCTCAGAATTGCTCTGAATGAGAGGTAAGGAGCCGACGGGCAGAGTCATAAATTAGACAGCGGGGCCGCGTTGCCTCGCTGAAGCTTGACGGAGCGTCTTATACGTCTGTTTAGCAACCTTCTGCCTCCGCATGTGGGCTCAGGCAAGCGGCTGAGATGGCCGCAAAGACGCTAACCAGCTAGCGAATGGCGGCAGGCAGATCGATCCGGAAAATAACCCATGAATGACAATCCACTCAACAATCCATCCCATCGCTTTGCTCCTTTTTGTCGTGCGGTCACTTGACTCAGCAGACAGGGGGCAGTATTCAGAGGTGTTCTCTTTAGCCGATGGCGGAGGAGAATAAAGCAGAACCCGATCTGGAGCTGTTCTGAAACAACCCTCTGACGTTAGCGTGTACAGGCAAAAGTATCGGCCCCCGGTATCGTTGGCAGTATCGTTCATACTTGCACCTGTCGCAGTATCATCAGCTCCTCTGATTATGGCGGGGGTGGTGGGTGTGTGTGTGTGTGTGTGTGTGTGTGTGTGTGTGTGGGGGGGGGGGGGTTAGCTATAACCACGGCGGCATCTTCCCCTCTGCGTGCCGTCGCTTTGATAAACGACTGCACGGGGCCCCCACACACTGTTATCTTAACGAACATTTGCAAACTTTTCTTATTAATGCCGCTTAAAAGTTGCCCCATCACTCCCTCCTCGCCCCCCCCCCCCCCCCCCATCGACCCCCTCCCCACCCACGCAGCAGTGGCGGCACCGCCTTCCATCCGCCGCGTCCTTCAAGGCTCCGTTGA
The DNA here is from genome assembly GCF_046127955.1 of Nelusetta ayraudi. NCBI lineage: Eukaryota > Metazoa > Chordata > Actinopteri > Tetraodontiformes > Monacanthidae > Nelusetta > Nelusetta ayraudi. The sequence continues at coordinate 42,345 of NW_027466270.1, forward strand.
TTGATTCGCCCCATTTATTCCACATTACCGTTCTAACTGTGAGACGGAATTAATAGTGGCGAGATCAAACGCGGTCAATAAACAACAGTGTGCTGCCCACAATGCACCGGTGACTCATTTTATCCCATCATTTAAGCTCAGCGGAGGCCGTACCAGTAATGAGTAAACAGGGCGTTGTGTTACCCGGGTCCTGTTTTCCAAGAGGCACAGGCGGCGTGTGTGTGTGTGTGTGTGTGCGTGTGTGTGTGTGTGTGTGTGTGTGTGCGTGTCTGATGCGAGGCCATCAGACAACCAGTGGCGCTCATTGTTATTCACCATAAAGTTTTATTTCCGGGGGGAATTGCGGCACTTTTTCTCGCCCATTCAAATGTGGTGAGAATGGCTTCGCAGCTCTGGGGGGGGCAGGGTGGGGGGGGCAGTGGAAACCTCATTACAGTGTACACACGCTGGAAAAAATGTCGGCTCCGGGGCAAATTAAAGGCCCTCTCCTGAATTGCAATGGGCTTGTTAGGATTTTAGTGTGGAAATGTAGCACAGTGGGAGCTGAGCTTTTTCTTTTTTTTTTCTTCGCTGCTGCCCGACTGCTGTAACACGGATGGTTAAACTGTAACCCGCAAGCCGCCGCCCCCTTCCTGTGTGAGCTGCGAGGTTTGCACGAAAGAAAGGTGACGGCTGGAATGTCTACGCTGGGGGGGGGGCCGTAGCCTGAAGCAGGATAAACACGGGCAAAAACATGGGCCAACTCACAATACTGTGACATAACAATCAATGATCAAACAAACAGAAATCATGCATCTTATTATCATCATCGTTATTGTTATTGTTATTATTATTATTATTGTTATTGTTAGTAGTAGTATTATTATTATTGTTATTGTTATTATTATTGTTATTATTGTTATTGTTATTATTGTTATTATTATTATTATTATTGTTATTGTTATTATTATTATTATCATTATTATTATCATCATCGTTATTGTTATTATTATTATTATTATTATTGTTATTGTTATTATTATTGTTATTATTGTTATTGTTATTATTGTTATTATTATTATTATTATTGTTATTGTTATTATTATTATTATCATTATTATTATCATCATCGTTATTGTTATTGTTATTATTAGTATTAGTATTATTTTTATTATTATTGTTATTGTTATTATTAGTATTATTATTATTATTATTATTGTTATTGTTATTATTATTCTAATTATCATTGTTCATGGAGCAGTACCACAGCTGCATTGCCACCTCTTGCTCTTGCTGTTGCTGTTGCTCTCGGCTAACTTCCCGCAGCCACAGCTGTACGCCGGAATATCGCGCTGACCCCCCGCTGTTTGACACGTTACGACGATGGATTTATTTATTTTATTTTTACGCGGAAAGAAAACAGGAGATAAACAAGCGCCGAGAAGTCCAAAGGTGGCCGAGAGTCCCGAAAAAAAGCAGAAAGCAAAGCAATAAGCCGAGATGAACCCCTGGTGGGGGAACAAAGGCAGAGGTTTACACACCGCTGGGTACTTCTCAGGTTTCAGCTTGCGGGAACGATTTTAAAGTCTGGTGTTTATCAAAAGTGCATGAGATGCCTCTGAAATGGCCGCTGCACCCATTCTGGTTTGCTGTTTTGCTTCATGATTATTACATGTGTGATTCATTTTTCATGGTGCAAGTAGAAGAGAGGGGATGAACTCCAAAAAACACACCTTTGGATTTCAATCTTTAAATGAAAAAGTGTGGATGGACACAACCAGAGACATTCTGGGATAGCGATTTTGTCTTCGCCACAAAGCCCGACTGTATCAAAAAAAAATAGCTGTGACACATCTTTAGCACCAGGGATTTGAAGTAGCACTTGGAAACATTAGAACATTGAGAAGGTTCCACGCATGCTTGGACACATGGACGGAAAAGAAAAAGCCATCAGCAGCCCATCCAAGGGGACAGAAATGTGAGCTTTGAGCGGCAGCCTTCTGCTCGGTTGGACCTGCTCAATCCCAACTGGAACGCTGCCAGAGCCGACCGTGCCGGAGCGACGGCCAAAGTGGGCTGTTTGGGACTGGACCGGTGCCAGAGTGGCGGCCCCATCGAGAGGTCAGCGATGCTAAGAAGCGGCTAATGGAACTCGGGAGGAGGACGAGGAAGGAGGAATCAAATGTCAAAAAAAATGTTTTTTGGGGGGGGGGCTATACTGATTGCAGCTAAATGAAAGTCGATCCGCAGAGGACAAAAGCATTCCTGTCACATCAATGAGATGCGACTCTCTTCTGCACTTACACTTACCTGCTTCATACTATTATCATTTTTTTCAGACAGAGGTTTGACAAAAACCAACTCTTGACAGATCCAGCCCACTCTCCATCTATACTACGCTACAGTGGATTCACGAGCTGCATTTTCTCACCCAGTCCCAAAAATGCATTCATTTCATCGCAAACATTTAAAACCAAAAAATACCACCACAGCGCAGCCGCCGTCCCCTCCTCGGCAGTCTGAGGAGAGGACGGCGGCTGAAGTTGGGAGTTTCCATCGTGTGGGAGAGTGCAGCGTGCAGCGCTGGGGAGGAAAAGCTGTTCCGGCTGATTAGCCGTGAGGGGGTAGATGAATTGAGCGCGCCCTCCGTGTGTGACCTGATGGATGGAGGACAAAAGCCGGCGAGCTGCCTTTCAGCTCGCCGGCTTTTGTCCTGCAAATGCGGGAAGAGACGGAGGCGATGTCAAAGTTTGCGATGGATAAAGACGGAGTTTTAAAAAGCACGCAGGCCAAAGCTGTCGTCGCTCCAAAATATCGACGCGACTGTAAAGAGTAAATAAAAATGCAAAACAAACAGAGCTGAGGCACTTACTCCAAAGGAGATTTTTTTTTTTTTTTTTTTACTCGCGCTTTAAAAACTCTAAGCTCGCATAAGGTGCTCTAGTTTCTAACTGCCGAGGATTAATAGGTGTGAAGCTTCTGCTCGGGATGAGAAGTGCCAGGTAAGGGCTTATGTACAGGGATTTTCTCACACTAAAGCTGCAAATCTAAGGAGAAAAAGAAGGAAGTGGGTGGGGGGGAGAGAAGCAAATATATACGAATTGCTGGCATTCACTCAGTTGGGAATGTATAGGCAGCTTTAAAGACAATGGCCTCAGCAGAGAGGGGCTTAGCATCGAGAACCAACAACACTGTAGTAGGTGTGCGTAAGAGAGGGGAAGGAGAATATTCCCACTCTCCTCTCTTGCCCTTGTGAAAAGATTAATGGCGCGGCGCGCTGCACTACAGAGGTACACTCAGCATTCAAGTGGGGGGGAATGATAAGGAAGATTTAAAGCAGGGGCGGGGGGGGAGGAGAGGGGAGGGAGGGCGGAGTTGCGTTTTTGTGGGGGGCTCGAGACAGATCATTTCTTTCACGGGCCGCCTTCCTGCATCGGCTCTGGAATGCGACCGTACTTTAAGAGGCGAGCTGCCATTTCTCAAGTGTGTTTGCGTCGAGGAAAGCACAAAAGAATTGGTTGGTTTGTTTGTTTTTAGAAGTGGCGGCCTGGCAATTTTTTCCGAGGCGACTCAGCTTTGCCAGCCCTGTCCTAGGCCCTATCTAAATGTTCTAATACGTCCCTCAAACAGGCGCTAACTGCTGTTCAGCTTAGGAATCCTTGTTTCCATCTGACTCAGGTCCGGTCGCTCTGTCTCTGACTAAACCACTCGATTTAATTGTACTTGTGGGAAAGCTGCTGCTCGCTGACCTCAAAAGCCAAAAGAAAAAGACGGGGAAGGACAAGGAGTACCAGACAGTTGTTAGCTTTGTGGTTGCTAATGGCTTAGCATGGACACTGTTGATGGCATTTTTAGGTTTCAAGTAAACTAAAGATCATTCTTTCCTTCTTTCTTGCTAGAAAATGTGTTTTTTCAGTCGTAGCTGGCTGGACAGTTAAGTGAAACACTGTGGCACATCGCAGCTCACCACAGCGTTAATGTAGCCTAGCGCAAAAAAACCCACAAACCTCCCAACTGCTGATAATTGGAATGATCAATGGTCACACATTTTACCGTCTTTCCCCTTTATTCTCTCAATGCTTTACAGGGTGGAAATAAATCCAAACGGATTACCAGCACTTCGTGAGCAGCCTCCGGTGATAAACACAGGGGGTAGCAGTCGCGAGGTGCTGGGAGGACAGTGAGGAATCAGACCTGTCGAAGTGGGCAGGGCTTCTGTGAAGAAACAGTTGTGGGGGAAAAAGAGCAAAATAAGCAAGAATAAAGAAGACGCTCTTTATCTTTAAAGTACGTTCACCCTGCTAAGCCACAGTATATCATGCCAAATCCCCCCCCGGGCTCCGCTACCTATTAGCCATTAGCGCCGAGGGCCGGGCGCGTTATCGCGCTGCAACACACACTGGCCAAGGTTACATCCCCTCATGTTTATGGCACGGCACTTTCCAGCAATTTTAACGCGCAAGATTAAACAGTGAGTCCACATTTCACCTTGGGGCCATGTGACGTTAGTCAGGAGGTAACACCCGGAGGTGCTGCGCTTAAGTGATAAAGGTAATAAAGGAACCCTTATCAACGATCACCCCCGCACCGTGGCTGCTGATTCAGCCCCGCTGCGCTCGTTACGAAGATAGGCAGTTGCAGCAAGTGTTCAGTGTCACTTTAATCCTACTCTGTAGCTTGTCACGCACAACGCAAACATGGGAAATTAATTGAGGCAGGGTTTAATAATTGGCTAGCCGCGGCCTTGACGACCTCGGGAGATGCCACCCTGGGAGGTGCAGCAGTGGATGTTCATATTCAAGCCAGGGCTTTCTGAAACTTCTTTGGCCCAAGGTAGCGCTCTCAAATAAATGACTTCATCTGTGGCAGCCAGAAATGACATTTTCCTATTACTCAAAGCTCATATATTCATTTTTTTCTGTTTTTCCGATTGCATTTAACTTTTTATATATATACATATACATATCCTTTCCTACTATAACTCTCTCCTAACTTTATTTCATGAACGATTGATTGGCTGGATCAAGTTTTTATTGTGATATTGAATACAAAACAATTATATTACCCAAAGCTATGAATCAAATGTCAATGTGCACGATCATTCGAATGCAAAACGGTCACGTTCATAAAATAATTCAAACTATCCACTGACTAAACGTTGATAAAGGGGGGCCGGGACCTCGGACTGCGGATGTCCTTCTGACGAGGATTCTTCCGAACTCCCAACCTAAAACCTCTCTGACAACGTCGCAGGCACTGCCTGTCGCCGCTGCGGCGCAGTCAGAGGAAACAATAATGGCGCCGCAGTTTGACCGCTTCAGCGTGAGGTCGTGCCGCACCTCGACAGAAGTTACCGCTGCGACCGACACGTCAGCTCAACGTTCCCACAGAGAGGCTCCTGGTCTTGTTTGTTGCGTCTCAGAGACCCTGCGGCCCTGCCGGCGCAACCCCCCCCCCCAGCCGGCTGAACCCTCCCACTAATCTCCAATTAAAATGTTGATAATAGGTGTTTGCCCAACACTGGCCGGCCCTGCCCCTTTCCTCCTTCCGTGCCACCTCCTGTCAAATCTGTCTGGGGGGGGGGGGGGCGACTTAAAGACGTGCGCGTGTGCCCGCCTTGTAAATGTGCGCACGCGTGCAACGGCAATAAAGCCCCGGCAGACTCCTTCCAAAGTGCCTAAAGGATTGACCTAGATCTAGCCCACTTCACAAACTAATTTCTGCAAACACAAAGGAGGATTAGCGGAGATTAAGATGACAAGGTCTGGGGATTGAGAAGTCGCTGGCATGGGCCAATTATAATTGCTGCCCGAATAGAAGGTGGGTCGGGGGGGGGGGGCTAAACCGGGCCGCGAGGGAGCTCGCATCTGGAAAGCGCTCGCCTTTTTCTTTTCCAACTGTTTTCCATCGGCGGTACCTTGCATCGTTCCGGACCGGCTGCTCTCTTGTGGTCGCAGCTACGGCGGCATGGCAAGGGGGGGGCGGGGGGGGCGGGGGGTTGGGGGGAGGGAGGAAGAAAAAAAATAAATTTCAAAACCAAACAAAGAGTTGGCTGAAACTGATTGATGGAATCATCCAGCTGGCCTTGTTTTCCTTCAGGACGCGACTGTTAGCTCCCCTCTCCATTGTTGTGGTCGGCTGCAAGGCAGGTCGCCTCGCAGAGAGTCGTCTTACAGCGTGCAACCAGTAATCACGCCTAACGCGTTCCACATGTGGCCTCGGCTTTGTCGGACTGCACATCTGCTCGCCCCGGATTCATTAAAGTTGCATGGATGCATTGTGGGATACTCGAGCACTTAGGAGGGTGGGGGGGGGGAGAAAAAAAAACCCCAAAAGATCTTCTGCGAACGGAAAGTTCAGTCCTCTCAGGGTCACTCAAAGCGTCTGCACTAACTCAATGTGTTGCACGTGGAAGAGCCACTGAGTTCTTCCATATGGAAACATGTAGCCGCGTGTAGCACGGCAGGTCAGCGAGACCACTCTTTAACTGGACGAGTCTCAGTTGTCTTAGCATTCCAAACACGGCAGGTGAATCAATGTATTGAGCACGATACACCCGCCTCCGCAACAAACACAACACGTGTGCCACGTTATTTGACCTTGACCTTTGAACAATTGGGCGAAACAGCACGGAAACAGGTCAACAGGGCACCTAGCTGCAAGCTAGCAAGGTAAACTGCATCTCCTCATCGCTTTAAAAATCTTCCTCTCCCCTTGTTGGTGTTTTTTTGTGTTGTTCATAGATTCTCCTTGTTGAATCACCGAGACCTGTGACTCAGAGCGCTGCAGAGCGCCGCCAACGACGGGCACAAACACCTTGAGCCAGCCTCAAATTTAATTGTGGGAGAAGTCGGTGGCAGGAGTGATAATACAAATTCAGAAAAAAAAAAAAAAAACAAGATTTTCCTTTATGCCAAATTTCATCTGAAAACCCAGCCAGCACACAAGGATTCTTTTCTCCACCCGAAGCGTCGTGTACCAAATGAAAAAAAACAAAACCAAACAAAACAAGAAAAAGGCAACTGCAAGACAGAGCCAGGAATCTGACGTGGTCGCTGAAGCCGTGAGCAAATCTGCATCATGAAGTTCCTCCGAACTTCATGCCGGCTACTTCTCATCATTTCTGAGCTCTAGGGGAGGTCGAGGGGGGGCGGGGGGGGGGGGGGGGTGGATGCCAGGGGGACACCACGGCCAAATAACGACCCAGTGTGTGGGTGTTTGGAAGTGTGTTGCAGGGTACGAGAACTTTGTTTCGGTTTTATTTTGTTCGCTGCACACGTGTCCATATACGGTCGTGTGTGTGTGTGTGTGTGTGTGTGTGTGTGTGTGTGTGTGTGTGTGTGTGTGGGGTCCGGTGCAGAACAAAAGCGGACAGTGATCAGCAAAGCCGGCGTGTGCACAACACACCGGGAGGCGCGGCGGGAAGCGGGAACAGGGCTTTCATCTTCGCTCACGCTTGCTAAAAAAACCCCAGCGTGGGCCGCATGCCTGCGCCAGGCCCAGGAATCCTTTTGTGAACCGGGGGGGAGGGGGTGGGGGGGGGGGGCAGGGGGGGAGGTCCCCTGCCGTCGAGACCCCACCGCCGGCTGGGAGCTTCGGGAGGAGGCCAATGAAATCTCCCCGAGGCAACAGATGACAATCTGCCACGGGGGCCGAGGGCGACCCGGAGAATCAAGGGAGTCAAAATGCCAGGCCCAGTCCTGCATTAGCAGGCTAATTACAAACTCCACAAGCCCCCCCCACCCCCATCCCGATCCCTTCTCCCCCCCCCCCTCGCCTCTGCTCCGTCTTTAAGGTTCCGGGCCGTTCGGCTCGGGAGGTTCTCCTAATGGATGAAAGGGGACGGCCCCCCGCCACTCCGCCCCCCCCACCCCCACCCCCAAACCACAGGCCCGGCCCTGGAGGGCTCATAAACATGCCTGGGAAAGCTGGAGCGGGCCGGCCCGCGCTCATTCATTAGCTGCGGCGAGCCCACCTCGCACCAGCACGCGTTCATTTGTCGGCCTCCTCGGGGGAGCGTGCGGCTCCTCGCTCCTCCGGGGACTTCTTACCGTGTCCTTTGCCGCAAGCTAGCTTGTTTTGGCAGCTTCCGCTTGCGCCGCGCTCACAATGCTAACTGTGAGTTTAATTGACCTCTGACGCACAATGCAGAGGGCGTTTTTTTTGTTGTTGTCGTTTTTTAACGCCGCTCTCGACGGCAGGACTTCTGGGATGTTTGCAACACAGCAGCCGTTTTGACGTTTGCCCGGTTCAGACCGAATAATGAGGACTCGAGTTTATCCTCAACGGATTCAGAACCGGGGGGGAGGGGGGAGGAGGGGGGAGGCGGACTCGAAACAATGACTCCATTAACACAAAAGTCTTATCCGGGGGGTCACTGGGACACGTAAACATTTGAATCAAAGTGCGAGAGGTTTTCTTCACCTGGCGCCCTGGTTTCTAGAAGAAGAGGAGAACCCCACCAGTGGACATGGACGCCCTGCAGCGTGTTGCAGAGTGATTCCACGCCTCCCCTTTCTTTCATTTCTTAAAAAATGTCCCATCTAAAAATGAGTTTAAAAGTAGACTGAAGACTTTATTTCTTACTGACTTTTTAAGGCTGTAATCTGTGCTTTGCACTGCGCTGTATCTTTTTTTTTCCTGCCTTGTCTTTGTTGTGGTGTTTTTATTTATTGTCTTGTGGTCTTTTCAGTTTGACCTTGAATGTCGACCTTGAGTTCTTCGTCCCTTCATTTCAAATCGCACTGCGTTGACTTTACACGGTCCCTCCCCTTGTGCGATAGAAAACGAACTTGCCTGGCCTATGGTCGGACCGGACTGGAATAACCCCTCCCTCGGATGACCTTCACCTGCACACGTCTACGTTTTTACACTTCCATCACGGCGCCGCTGCCTGGAAGAACATCTCCAGGCCAGCGTCCCGTCGGGGTGATATAGGTCACCGCTGACACGCCTCTGACGCCGGCCGCCTCCTGTTGTCTGTTTTTGAAAAGGGCAGCCGATGGTTGGGGGGGGGGGGGCGAGACACGGGCTGCACGAGCGGCATAAACCCTCCAGCCCTCCGCCGCCGCTGTTGCTACTGCTGTGAATTCCCTCCCTTAATGAGAGGCCCAGACTTTAATTGATTGTTTTGGCTCTGCTGCTCACGTCAGAAGGGGGGCAACAGTGTTTACTGTTTAACCGTGGGTAACCCGCGCCGTGGGTATCCCACCTTAACCGCCGAGCGCCGCCCTCACCCTCCACCCGCCCCCTGGCCTTGCGCAACGCGCCTGCACCACACCCAAATGAAAATCCATAGAACAGCAGAAATTGCAGGGGGGAGGGGGGGAGGAGGGAGGTGGGGGGAGCGGGGGAGAGGGGGGGGGGGGTGCCTCTGAGCCGCCCTGATTAAAAGACTTGACAGGCCAATTTCAAAGAGAGCGTAAACAATGTTATGAGCACACAGCCCACAGTGACTCAACCCAAACTGTTATTACATTTGGGTGCCTTATGAAACTTTCATCCGTCTGCGGCCGGGTTCCCCTCCACCCCGCCCACCCCGCCCACCCCGCGGTGAGATAAGCGATGAGGTAAGCCGAGTGGCTTTAAAAGCATCCTTAAGAAGTTAATAAGTGCGCGCTAATGACGCCCTGACAACATCTTGCCGCCGCCGCGGAAAAGAAAAGAAAAGAGAAGAGAAGAGAAAAGAAAAAAAAAAAGCGGCCGATAAACCTGCAGCGCGACCAAAGGGTGCAACAGGAGGCAGAGTCACACGCTCATAAATCTGCAGCTGTCACAAAACAAGAGCGGGGTAATTGTTTTCAGAGTCACGAGGCAGATGTCGAACAGAAGCACCGGCAGTCTTCACGGCCCAGGTGGGGATTAAAGGTTCTCTCTGTGGCACACTTGCTCCGAGTCACCGTCGAAAATGAACGTGCGCAAAAACAAACAAACAAACAAACAAACAAAAAAAGAAGTGGTAATCTCTGTTCTGGGCGTTAGTGTTGACATCGCGCTGCAGTTAGCGCGCGCCTCGCGTGGATTGTTTTTCAATCGAAGCTGGCACTCGTGTCGCTGCAGTCTTCTCCCTGATACACAGCGAGGCCTCGCTCGTGTTAATTATTGAAGGGCTATTTATAAGCATACAGTACTGACACATGGCGGTGCACTCACACCAATAAATACCAAAAACTTCCTAAAATGATGCAGGTTTTTGCATTAACCGCTACGCTTTTGTCTGCAGTTGATGAACACCAGAAACAGCAATAGCCACCAAGTAGCTACAGGCCAGAGGGAGAACTACAGACAACAATGGTGGCGTGTGAAGGTCTCTCATCGAAATGTAAAAGAGAAGAGAACAAAAAGAGCTTTCACTGTCTACACGAAGGTTATTTTTTAACTCCTGCGGTGAAATCATAACTAACACAGGATGTCGGGGACATTTAGCGTCGACCTTCAGGACAGGGTTTAAACGATGTGGCTACACCAGGTTTGTTTTAATTGTACTCAACTATACGGAATAAATTGTGGCATTAAAAAATGAATTGTTTTGCAGAGGATGCGGTGGTACAACAATCTAGTATTTTAAAGCGGTTTTCCTACAAAGTCAAACATGTTAAAAGCATTCTTTTGTGTTTCCAAGCATGCTGGTTTAGCTCCTTTGCTGATTTGACCCTTTGTTCTCTTTCCTTTGGGGCTGTTTTGGAGCCAGTGCCTAAACTCAAACCACTTCTTAGTGTTTTGTTGGGCAAAGACTTGGTTACAGCAGTCCCCCCCCCCCCCCCCTCCACCTATTTTTTTTCCTAATTGTTCGCGCTAACGGTACCGACACACTGTGTTCGATTTTGTAAACAAATGGCTAAGTGGTTTGCTAGTGTAGTATCTGAATCTATGTATATGACCTCATGTGATCTTCTGTGTATGGCCTGATGTGAACTCAGCGGTGAACCCGCTGCTGCACTCCTTCCCTGAGGACGTCAGGGTCCATATATGGTCTTGTTGTTGCCAACGTCCACCAAATTGAAACCAGATGGTCATTGGGGGTGCAACTATGGAATGTATACATTCTCCTCCACTCCCAGCATCTTCCTCCCTGGTTGCTGGGAGGTATAAGAGGTGATGTGAACAAAGCATCATCGGAGTTGCTCACAACTGGCCCAGAGACATCCCCAGGCTTTCCAGGTGCCTGACTGACTTCTCACTTCTTTGCAAATAAACCAGTTTTTATATACAACTAAGTCTGTGTCAGTGAAGACTCCTTCAACATCTACATCACCACGAAGCCACCAGAAGAATTCACCACACTAGTTAGTCAGAAATTGCCCAAAATAGTTTTTATGTGCGAGTAGTAACATTCATGGTATGTTTGACGTTCATAACTGTGCTGTGAGCACTTGCGTCTACGCTTGATGATGGGTTAGGTAGCTGTTATTTAGAAGACTTGTTTATATAAACCTAAACTCAATAGCTGAGAAACAAAGAATGCATTCCATTGAAATGGTGCTGGAGCCGGCGAGCTATTTACCTCATTTCATGTTTCAGTTTGTTACTTGAAAAGTTTTGCGGCACTTCTTTCTAAATCGGTGAAGGTCAGTGATGTGTTTGTTGCTCCCGTGTGATCCATTAAGCACGCGGCTATTCTAGGAGTCCCCGTCGGATGGAAAATCACTTGAGGTGACTTGGAAGCAGTAAATTACCTTGTGGCCGTGAAGCAGCGTAATCAGGGCGGTATCGCTCCCGGTAGTCGTTCACTTCATCAAGAAGGTCAGCGCGATTGTCCAGGGAGCTGCAACTTTAGGCAAAGCAAGTAAAGGCAATGGCAAAGAAGACAAAAAAAAACCAAACCAACAAACCAAACTATGAGATGGGTCTTTAAGAAGTGTTCCACCAGCTTAATTACCTGTCATCACTCTGGAGGCCACACTGGTCACGCAGGGAGTCGGCCACGTCCTGTGGAGCACAAACAAAGACCAATGTTGTCACAAAGACGTGTCACCCGCAGCCACAGTACTTTTGGAAAGGTATTACTTTGTGAAAGTCAACACTCTCAACACCCCCCCCATCACAAACAGACAGGACATAGCCGCTGTGATGAGGACGCTGACAGTGACACAGCGGCTTGCCGACACAGTCCCCTTGCCTGAGGCACATCGGTGCACAGCAGCCTTGTCTGAATGCTGATGCAACCCAAAAGGTCAGAGCGGGCTCAGCCAAGCGGTGTCGGCTGTCTCACTTTGAAAACATCCCAGACATGATCGCAATGTCTTTGGAATAGTTCTAAAAAGAATGCCCCCATCCTCCATGTGCAGGTCTTTGGGGTGGGGGGGGGGGGGGTTCAAGAGGTTCAAGAGGACCAAAAAAAAAAAAAAGGTCTCTGCAGCTATATGTTTCACATGCTGCAGCCATTGATCGTATCATCTCACAATGAAATGTGTCACAAAGAGTTTTACTTTACTCGCGCGGTTTTACCGACGGCGTTGATTCCGAGTGAGTCATCTCCGTTCCTTTCGACTCAAGCCCACGCTCATCATCCTGCAAACTCGACAGAGCTACAATTAAATTTGCAACTGAAAACAGCTTCTCGTGGCACCCGGGGGTTTTCAGCTTGTGCTTTTTTTTTTTGGAAGAGTCTAATTTCACGCTAATAAAGCAGATAAACGTGGGACTAAGTGGGAAGCAAGTGAGAGTTTCTTCAGAGACTGCAGTGCCAGGATGAAGCTTGCACCAAGAAATGTAGCAAAACGTGATGAATAAGTCACGATTCACATTTTCCTACGTCTCGTTTCCTGGAGTCTACTTTATCAGTCAACCACTGTGCCGGAAAACGTGTGTGTGTGTGTGTGTGTGTGTGTAGCCTGTGAGTTGGGGCTACGTCCGTGTTGCCAGGCGACTGTGACATGTAGGTACATTGTTTTTATCGCGCTCAGCCACACATGCAGACTCGCGCCCACACAGAACGCTAGACTGGAGTCTGCCAGGGCCGAGCTCCGCGCGAGCTAACAGCACCCGGAGGACTCGCACTATTGGAGGGGTTGAGCCGCCAGCGGATGTTCTGGACGGAGGGGGAGGATGGGGTGAGGGAGGGGGGGAAGAGGGACTGGGGGGTGGGGGTCAAGACCCACTTCCTGGCGGACAGGAAATTCGACTTCCTGTCGTGATTAATGGGGGAGCTGATGGGGGAGGGTTGGAAGCTCCCGGGGCCTCCCACACACGAAGCGCCGACATTTCAACCTCGATTGAGGGGGGGACTTATTTATTGGTTCTTTGGAATCAAAAATGTGACCTTCTGATCCGTTTAAAATTAGCGATGGGAAACTTTTCTTTTAACCATCTCAGATTTACACGATCTTCACTCGCCATCTCCGAGTCGGCCGAGGGGGACGGAATGTGCTCATACAATTCCCAGCCAGTCCCCTGCTTTTTCACACCACTAAAAGCACTGATTCGAAACAGGAAAATGAGGCATTTCAATGTGGAAACAAACGAGTGGGAAGATTTATCTCGAGCGGGCGACTCGTTCAATCGGTTGGTGGGAGAAAGCGAAGCAACTGGTTGACGGCTCAGCCGGATCAGTTGCTTGCTCTACAAGGCTAATAATACAGCCTTGATATATTCAAACAAGTGCAACCAGAACAGCAGTCGCACAACAGTGACAAGCTGTCCTGTCCCTTTGGCAGTCAGCCAGCTGTCAGCATCGACAGCCAGTCATTGAATAAAGACTCGGTAAAGTCGGCAAAAACTCTTCCTCAACTTGCAAACAGTTCCTTCAGCGGAGCTCTGCAACCTCGACCCCCCCGGTACTGGCGGCAGTCGGCAACAATGTGCCGCTTTGCCCCCCATTCACCCCCCCTCCCCTCCTCCCCTCCCCCTTCCTCTCCCTCACTGCACGGTGTCCTTTTGTGAAGAACACACAAGGGTCAAGATCCAGAAAAACCGGTGCTTCTCGAGCCTCGTGTCACCAGCAGCCGTGGAATGCAAACACACGAGCAGAGGTGAGGGGGGGGTTGGATACGCTCGCTCGCTCGCTCGCTCGCTCCAAAGCAGGGGAAATAAAAAAAGCGGGTGGGGGAGGGGGCATGCAGAACCCGAGCGGCCGAGTGATGCACTCGCGCTGATGAAGAGTGCGCAAGGGGGCGTAGGGAAGACAGCGAGAGGGCGCACGGGCCAAGCCAAGGAATGGAAGGGGGGTGGGGGGGGGCTGCTTTTTAGGATTTCACGTTCTCCTCCAGCCCCCACGGTTTGCAGATAAAGGTTGCCGTTGCCAAGGTGACTCGACGGAAAAAAGGAAAGTATGTGGCTGCTCCCACTCTCAGTCGGAGAGGCTCGGGAGCCTCGAGGCACAGATAAGATGATTTCGCCCCCCCTCCTCCCCCCCTGCAACCCCTCACTCCCCCCCCGGGGACAAAAGATGCACGCATGATATACTGCAGCTACCTCCGGAACACTCATGCATTCACTCTGGAGCCGGCAAAATATGTGAAACACGCGGTAATGAGAGAGAAAGAGCAGGATAGTGTGGCTGGAAAAGCCAAATCATCCCCACGCTGCAGGCTGACGACAAAAAAAAGAAAAAAAAACAACCAAAAGACGCAGACGGTCAAGAGGAAAAAACTCTTTATGTTTATTAGCCATGAATTTCACATTGTGAAAAGAATCACATGTACAAAATAACGCAGTAAAAATTAGAAAATAAACTTTTACATGACAAAAGATGAAACACATTGACAGCATTTTTTTTTTCTCTCATTCTTGCAATTTACATCGTCGTCGTGTCAGTACAAAGACTCAGCGCTCCGATCTTGCCCCCCCCCCCTGGCCCCCCCCGCCCCCCAAATAAATCAGAAGATAAGAGGAGGGCAAGAGCAGAAATAGGAAATGCCACTCAGCAATTAGCTGCAAATTGAAGGAGAATTCATTAGCCGCTGTTGCCGGGGAAACTCGGGGCAGGGAGAGGGGAATGAAAGGCTCTTATCTGATTGGTGGGACCTGGAGGCTTCGGCGTTCAGTGGTCAGAGGAGGTCAAGATTATGGAGCAGTGAAAAGGCCCCCCCCCCCCGGCGCAGAAGTCAAGAAATTTGCCGATAAAAAGGAGGGACTTTGGCGGGTGGCTACTGGAGCGCGGGGGGTGGGGGGGGGGGGGGGGAGATTTTGTGAATCCGTGAGGAAAGACGCTTGAAAAAATAGGCATATATATTTACACACACATCACCAAAACGTTACCTCGTACATTGAAATTGAATGATTCCGTTAATATTCAACTGCAGGATGTCAATGTTCAGGTCACTAAGACGGACACAGAGACAGAAACACTGATTTAAGTTAAGCAAGTCATTTCCCGATGCAAGTCTTTAAGACATTCTCTCTCTCTCTCTCTCTCTCTCTCTTTTTTTTGGTCTTCAGGAACTCGCTTGTTCTTTTTTCTTTTCTTTTTTTTTTTCAGTATCATCATTATTATTATTTTATGAAGTTTTTTTATGTGCGTCATTGACACTAATGGTGAAAAAAAGCACTGTGGTGTCCGCCCTTATCAACGCACAGCTTACTGGGAGAGACTCTTTTTCCTACCAAATGGTTTTGGAGGGCAACGCCCCCCCCACCCAGCCCCCACCCCCTGCCCCCTCCAGCCCCCCAGGGAGCGACACTCCTCCAGCTGTCCCAGCAGACAGCTGTGAAGACGGTCGCATTCTCAGCCGTGTCAGGGTGACTGCGAGCTGTCCTTGACAGTCCACCCTTGAGCATTGCACAGTTTCTGTAACTTTGTTAAAGGTCCCATATTGGACAAAAATTCACCTCATCAGTGTTTGGAGTCCCAATGGAGTCCCTGGAAATCTAAAAACCCAACTTTGACTCATTCCCTAAAAAGCAGAGTAAGTAACCAGGCTGTAAACAGAGGGCTAAGCTTGGTGTTTTCTGGAGCTCGATCATGTTTTGGGTTTTTTTTCTTTCTTAATCGTTCATCATGCAAGATTATTCCACTGGAGTCCAGGATGAAAATTAAAGAGGGGAAAACTGCTCTAATATGGGGCCGTTAATGTTTTGGGGATTTCTGTCCAGGCTGGAAGCAATGTGGCCACATTAAAGCCGACAGGAAATCCATCCAAAGTCACATTAACCCAGCTTAGAAGCCCAGTGGTTTCTGGGCTTTTCTAACATAGTTTAAAAAATAAAAATAAACCCCAGCAGAGGTGCGTCTACATCTTTTTTGTTTTCTATATTTCTTTTTTTTTTTTTTAAAAAAAAGGACAAGCTCCTCCTTGGAAAAAAAGTCTTCACTGTGCAAAATGCAGTCCCAACTGAAATCAAAACCAAAAACCAAAAATGAAACCACGACACCTTGCCATGCACGACACAACCCAAACGTACATTCGCACGAGAATGCAGGCAGAAAGAGAAATAAATAAAGGTTGAACATACAAACATAACACAGTAATCATTGTCATATAAATTAAGACACATTGCAGCAAGTCCAACAAGGTTGTTGTTTGTTTTGTTGTTTTTTTCTTCGCTTTTTTTCAGTCCGGGTTAAGGTGATGGGTTTGGTGACGGGTTCACCGTGACAATGCAGGAGAGTTCGTACCAAGGTGTTACAGAGTCACTCGGCACGGACACGCTCGAAGGGTGTCAGCTATGACTCAGCAAGCCAAGGCGCCACTTTTGATGGGGATAATAGGAGCACGGCACGGCCGGGCCTTTGCAGCATTGAGAGCTCAGCTGGATGCGGCAACGAGGAAAGAAAAAAGAAAGAAAAAGAAAAATCCTAAACGCCGCGAATTAGCGCCCCCCCCCCCCCCCCGGGCCTGGTGGGTTATTTAACCGGCGCTCAAAGCGGCAGCAAGAGCAGAAAGCGGCAAGCATGTAAGGTCACGACCTCCCCAGGGAAGGGAGGATGAGGAGGGGGTGTGTACAAGTTGACCCCTTCCGTCCTCCTCACGGTCGGATGGCGCCGCCCATCAACACCTTGTGGCCTGCAGCGTTTACAAGAAGCACGAAACCCGGCTGTCAGAAGCGCATCTTGGAGAGAAGAAGCGGGGTAAGAAAATGTACAAAAAGCTTAATAAACAGAGTGAAGGGGGATAGGTTCTCCTTCATTGTGCCTTTTCTTTTTCTTTATAACAAACTTTTTTTTTTTTTTTCTCTTTTTAAACAAACCAGCTACACTCAATCAAGAGTTGCGTTCGTTCCACCGCGCAGCACACCGATCATCACCGCCCCCCCGCCTCCATCTTAATTAAAAACATCCCTCACGGTATTGCTGCAAGCCTCCACACACAAAGAGTGGTTCTTTCTTCCTCTCGCACAAAACACAACAAGTTTAGAACCCGGTGAGAAAAAAGCAGTTTGGTTTTTTTTTTTGTTTTTCTATTTTGTTTTTTTAAGTGATATGTTTTGCAGTCCTCACACGGAAGCATGGAAAGCGCTGACATGCCAGACGCACCGCAAGGTTGGAGTCCTGTACTCTGCGCGTACAAGCAGCTGTTTGTCCACTTTGTTTGTTTGCGTACAGGATTGGCTGCCGCCGGCGCATTCCTCCGCTTCCCCACCAATCGAAAGCCGGGTGTGGGGAGAATTCTATTCCAGAAAAAAAAAAGCATCTGGGCTTCTACATCCTCTGCTTCTGCATCTTTGGGTGACGGTGCGATGATGATACGGCTGTCTGAACATCGCTGCTTTTTTTTTGTAACACGTATGTATTCTTTTTTTTCTTTTTTTAATTTCTTCAGGAGAAAAAGGTGATGTGTGTGCGCTTCTTCACAGTTTGGAGTCCAGGAGGGCGGTGGAAGCCACCTAAGGAGAAGAGAAGAGGCAGAAAACCGTGGTGAAAAACGAGATGAATTTGCCATCGACATGAGTTTAAATGCATACATGCTCTTCAAAGGAGCGCTTACATGTTGCGCAAAAAAAATTTAAAATAGAATAAAATCGGCCATGGACTGCTCATCAGCAGTGTCAGCGGAGGGTCTGGTTATGTCATGGCTGAGCAGCTTCCATCTACAATGTCCTCACTGTGCTCCGGACGTGGCAACCCTCTTGTCGCATCACTGTACTTCACTTCCCCAGACGCATAGTTGAGTCCACTGGCCGTGCACTCCCCCCCATAATATCCAATGATTCACTTAACACAGAGAACACGCTGTGCACCATGTTTAAACCGTTTAAGTTTTCATGCTAGCAATGGAGCAGGAAACTCGACAAGGCCGATCCGGTTACATAAGAAGTCGTTTATTGACATTTGTTCCGCATGTGTTCATTTGGTCATGGGCCTAGAAGATGCATATGGGTCTATGGTGATGTCACCAATGCGATTCAACAAGCAGTGTCATTAAAAACCTTTTGCTCTCATAAATTATGGACTTCTACCCAAACACCCGCATGACTCTGGGTGAAGTCATCAGATCTGTTTGCTTACATTACTTCCCATAACACTGGGAGTTTTAAATCTTGCAAGTCATTAGCACAGGCAGCATGGAGGAGTTGAAGCCATACCATCATCGCCAAGTAAGAAAAGTCAAAATCTTGCTTTGCTTTTTTTTTTCTTCTCACCTCCTCTGAAAGCCTGCCAGATGATTTTTTTTTTTTTAATCCAAAACGAGGAAGAGACGCTGAAGTTGCTCCCAGGGGAGAGAAGTGGGAGAGAGAAAAAAAACCCCTGAGAGAGAGAGTCTTCTCTTGAAGCTACAATCCCCTTCTGTGAGGTCTCACATACTTCCTTTCCCCTCTCCCTTTCATTCCTTAACAGTCAGCCCTCTTTATCGTTCCTCCACATTTCGTCCTTTCACCGCATTCAGCCGAGCAGGCTGTCAGTTGCCATGACAGGCAGGCGCGGGGAAAGAACCCAACAAATTCCGTATGAAATTAGCGGGGGGATTATAGCCTTCACCGAACGTGCTATGTGGCGTTTAGGGGATGAGTCACTTACAAATAAAGAAAAATAAGTCTTAAGAGACATTTCATCCCTGCCCGGTGGAGGGATGGTGTGGTATCGCAGCAGTCAGACAGCAGTCAGGCAGCAGTCAGGCAGCTCCCAGCCGAGCTGGACGGCTTTGGGGTTGCTCTTCTTCCCCTGGTCTTATCAGAAGTCGGCAAACACTTTTTTAAACAAATCAACAAAATGAAATGAACTGCCTGCGCTGGATTGACTGGTCTCGGGGGCGCAGGAGACCGTGCGACGGGACTGGGAGCCCTGCAGATTTGCAGAATGATCGGGTTTGCCAGCTGACTACACATGCTCCACATACGTCTGGCCGGTTCAACATCAGCGCAGGAGAGCCGAGGTTAGCGAGAGGCCAGGGAGACGTGGCTGGACGGAGGAGGCTGACGGCTGAGGCCGAGGATGGATTTCTGCAGAGAGGCCCACTGCTGATCGTGGGTGATGTTTGCTGGGATGGCGGGTGGTCTCTCCGGACCGCCCCCCTCCTCACATCTCCTGTCGCCACTTTTCTGAGTCACCTCCACTTGCAGACGGTGATGAATGGCTGCCGACACTGCCCCGGCTCACCGGCCGCCTCGCCCTCCCCGCTTTAAAGATGGTAACCTTATCAAAGGGAAGGCGACCAAGAGTGGAATTAGCCTCACCAGGGGTAGTGTGGCCTGCTGCTGTGTGGCTGGTCTAATTGGCAGACCCCTTTCCCCCCGCCATGGAGGGATTTCCCTCACAGGGGCAATAAAAGTATCCTATTCTCTTTCAATTACCCTCTCTGTCCTTCAGCCCATCCCCACAGCCACATAACTCACTTAACTAATGCACACAAGCCCGCATCAATACCCCCAACGGTCCACTTCCCCGAAGGCTGCTTCCTCGTCCCAGCTAAATCTTCTTCTTAATTTAAGTTCCGACATTTGTTATTTGCACTCGCCTATTCATTTATGGCGGGCTGCAGCCTTGCCAAGACGTTTGTCTCCTTTAAATTACCCAATGTTTTGCACACAATCCATGAAAAAGCGCTTCCAGCGTGGTATTGTGTCCCCCTTTGCCCTGCAGCATTGTTTAAACCACCAAGGACAAAAATGCAATAAAAAAAACCAAAATCAATATTTATGCGGCTGAGCCAGGAATTTTAGGCCGTCTTTTATCCCTGCCAAAAGCTTGCACTACATTTCACCGTGCAGTCAGAGACTCTGGTTTGTGTTTGGATAGAAGTGACTAATGTATAGCCTTGAGCTTTTGCAGCAGAGGAGGAGGCTGCACAGACGAGTTTCAGTTAACTTTTCCACTGAATGCCTCTCGAGTCTTTCATTCCAAAACTTCTGGTCTTCTTGTCCCTCAATTGCTGACACACAAAAAACATTACCTGAGGCAGTGCACCTGATTTTACAGGTTTTGCGAAACAAAACTTTGGCAAATGAACACAAGTGAACTCACCTCACGAGTGGGGCGTAGGTGGAGGCTTCTGGACTCAAGCAGGAAGGTGCTTCCAGGTGCTGACGAAAGCGGTAGGAATGAGGGAGTACGGCACGGTAGTGATGCTGTTCCAGGCATCCAACGTGGGGTCGTAACAGTCCAGAGTTTTGCACCGCTGTGTGCCAAAATAGCCCCCGACCACGTACAGTTTGTTTCCCGACGCTACGGCCTGACAGCTCATCCGCTTCGCGGTCACGTCCCCCACTTTAGTCCACTGGTAGTTCTCACTGCTGAACTTGTAAGCAGAGCAGGCCGAGAACTCTGTGTCCCCGCCCATGACAAATATCTGGTTGCCAAGCACAGCAGCGGCCGTGTATCGCCATGGTTGCGGGCAGGAGGCGGGCACCGTCCACCGGTTTTCCTGTGGGTCGTAGCACTGCACTTTGGGCAGTTTGTCGTGCGTGACACTTGTCCCTCCGAAGGCGAAGAGCTTCAGCTTGACGCTAACTACGGCTGCGTTGCTCACACCCTCTCTTAGTGGCGCCACCATGGTCCACTTGTTAGCCACCGGGTCAAACTGCTCGACCTGTTTGAGTGAAACAGACGGCGAGGCCGGGAGGCAGCCAGTGGCTGCAGTGTGGCCTCCGACGACGTAGAGGCAGTGTTTGAGCTCCGCGGAGCCATGGCCGAACCTGGCGATGAGCATGGGCGCCGCCTTTGACCATTCCTCGTGGACTGTGTCGTAGACCCAGACGTCTTTGGATACGCCATTCTCTGAGCCTCTCCCTCCAGTGATGTACACTTTGCAGCCGATGGCACAGGCACTAAACTCCTTCCTGGGGCTGGGTATGTCTGCCTTGGGGATGATCTCTTTGGCCTTTTGGTCCACCAGGTACAACTTGTCGCACATGAACGTTTGCCCGCCCAGAAGAAAGAGCGCGTGGCTGGTTTTTCTGGGCCGAGCGCACGGACTGTTGACAACGCCGTCATTCTGCAGGATCTTCAATTTGCATCGGATAGCTTCGTCCACCAGCTCCTTGCTTTTTGGCTGGGCATTGATTAGCTCCTCCATGGAGACATTTTCCATGAGAAAAATGGCGGGCAGGAGAGCCAGACGGACGGTTTTCAGGAGCTCGGGCAGGTGGCAGTGCCTCTTTTCTAGGTCGTAGTTGATCCAGTTCATGGCGGCTTCATAAACCAGCCTCTCGTCTTCGGTCTCCAGCTCCTCGTGCGACAGGAGCTGCACCACCATGTCTTTGGGCAGTTGGAGGAAATCCTCAGTTTTGCAAATGGCCGGGAAGTTGCTGAGGCACATGCCCCAAGAAAGCTCAGACAACTTGGTGCACTGGTGGGCGTCGGACAGCAGCAGCATGCCAAGGCAGTTAGTTGGGTGGAGGTTCCTTTCCAGAAATTCGGCACACGCGTCCCGGATGTCCTGAAACTCCAGCATGTCCCCGGCCTCCAGCAGTGACTCGGCATTCTCCTCATTGATGACCACTCGCGATGAATAGGCGTAGTCTAGCAGAAGCTCTAAAACCTCCGGGTGGATGGAGTCACGAAAGTCGACCTCACTTGCCTGGCTCTCCCGTAGCCCGCCGCTGAACATGGCCTCGAAATAGCGGCTGCAGGCAGCCAGCACCGCGCGGTGGCACGGGAAGGAGCGGCTGCCGGCATGGAGGAGCACATCAGTGAAAAGCCTCTGCTGCCGCAAAGAGTTGAGGTGCATGAGGACGCTGTCAGCGTAGGAGGACTTGTGGAACAGGTAGATGTTCATTGAGCCAGTGCTGGCTCTTGATTTTCGGTTCTCATGGACGCACACGGACATTTTCATTGAATCCTAGAAAGAGAGAAGAAGAAAAAAAGCAATCGTTTTAAAAATGTGTTTTGTCATTATTTTTGATGTCAGTATTTCAAGTCCTGTAAGGTTCCACGACGGTGAGAACCTTATAGCAAGAGGTATTCCTGTGAAGAAATGGGATGCAAGTACAAGTATGTCTGCCGCGCTGTCAAGGCACAGTGAAAGGACATAAATCACAGATAATTAGCGTTGTAAAAAGTTATCTTCCACCGTTTGAACACCACTCCTGTTCCACCATCAATCAGCACATTCATTAAGTCAAGCTCATAACCCTTCCACCCACTTTTCCACAAGACATTACTCTTATACAAATCAAACTTGCGTTTCGACCACAGCACACATCAAGGTCTTCAATTATTCCATTTGCCGATTTACCCTGCAACTCTTTCTAACGAAAAGGGCATTTAGCGAGAGTTCAAGCCTTTATAAGTTGCAGAACAGGATATGTCACAGGGGTCACAGGGGTCAAGAAGATTACCCGTTTCTTTCTACAGAAACTAGCTGTTGCCTCGGGCCATGCTCTTTGAGCGACAATTCCCCCCAAACGTTCCTTTAGCGTAGCCATCTCAGCGGAAGCCGTTTCAGAGTTAGACTTCGTCTTTAGGAATTAACTGCTCCTTCCTCCACCAAGTGGCAGCCTTGCTGTCCTTGGCCCGTCCTCATTCAGCACTCGCTCTCATTGCACCCAATTTCCAGACCTGTCAAGTGCCTTTCTCACTCCCTCTGCAGAGTCCCCATCTGACCTAGTATATCCACAGCTGTCAGATGATCACAGTCACTTAAGAGTTCTCTTTGAGATGTCCTCTGCATTATTTATTCAAACAGCGGGGGGGGAAAAAAACATAGGAACAATGTGACCAATCGCCAGTCTTTTCTATTAGCATCAAGAGCAATTCACTGACATGACAAGTGTGAATGGGATAAAACTAAATTGAAAAAAATATCAACGCTATCCATTAAGTGAAATGATATTTAATATAGTTAAATATATAAATGCATGTAAACACATTTTAATTACAACATTGGCAACATTTACTTTACTAAATGCTAAATATAAGTGCCTCTACTCTGTTAATGTTCTTCACAGAGAAGGTTAAAGCAATCTTTGCTACTTGCGCCTCTTTCAAGAAAGTGTGTGACCAAATGTTTCCAGTTCTGCAAATCAGCCATGTGTGGTGTCACGGAGGGTGCCGACTCCCCTCCAGAGTTAGTGACCACACCCCCCGCCAGATGTTTGTGACACACTTTGAGACAATCATGCGTTTGTCCTCCTCCAAACATGTGGAAGTTACAATATCCAATCTTAGCTGGAATCTAAAACCCAGCGTTTTCGCCCCAGGCTGTAAATACACACGGCGTTTCCTGGACATCTAGACAGTTTTTTGTACTCAAGTTGGGTGAAAAAAAATAAAGATGTGAAAAGGGGGGTGACATGGGACCTTAACCATCAACACTGCCAATGTGAAATAGACACAGTATCTGGCCAGATAAGAGCACCGTCATAGTTTTAACTGTGAAGATGGGCACTATTTCAATGCTGACTGTCGAGATGACATCAGCGGCCAGAACAAGAGCGTTTTCCCAAGACCATAGGCTGCGATTGAGTCACGCTAACTTCACAACTCGAGGTGTCAGGACTGATCCCTCCACAGCCCAATTACAGAGATGAGAGGATGTTCTCCAATTTCCTTGAAGTTGCATCATCCACTCCTAAAAAAAACAATGTGCACACCTCGGTATCATGAAAAGCCAGGCGTTGGGGGAACAAATGAAGGACTAATGGGGACTTTCTTCTCAAGAGCGTTACTCAAACATTTGGCTACCACAGAGCTTTTATTGTCCTTCATTCCACAGGCACAATTAAACTCCTATCGGGCTAACTCCCCGAACCAGCTGCTCCGTGTAATGTTTTTATTCTCAAACAGGTTTTGGTGCAGCTGTTCACGGAAATAAGGGCGACCTGCAGCATGTGCTAGCGTAATATGTCCAGCATGGACAAGTGTGCAGATTTGATTACGGGCAATTCAAAGTTTCGCGTTTGAAGCATAAAACTGGTCCTGTGCGTGAATTTCACACCAAATATTGCACGGGTAGTAGTTTGTTGTAGCGCAGACGGAGGATATAGAATGGACACGCTGAGGTTAGTCAAACGCTTTGTCTTACATCATCAAACCCGTTTTTTAAATGTTGATACAATTCCAAGAAACAAATTTTTTTTACATAATGAACCTCTAATATGCATAGCTTCCCTGGAACTGCACAGTAGGGCTTCAGGCAAATAGTTTATTTTAAGGCATCTTGATGAAATTTTAAACCGACAGCAACCTTTGGTTCAACCTGACTGATGGCATTCCAGGCCCGGCAAGACTGGCTACTCGTCACCTTCTGGCCTCTGGCTCAGCTAAAATGAGAATACCCCCAAACACACACGCTCACACATACAAACACACACTCACACACGTTCACACACACTGACACTGCAGCTTATGTTTTCAAACTGGAAGTGTTAAGGGCGATGGCGAGTAAGTGCTGCTCATAAAGCAGGGCCTTTTCTTGAGAAGCGTTTCTTCACATGCACCGTGTCTCCTTGCTACTCTGCCTAACAACCTGTTGTCGGCACTGTTCATTTCCTCCAACGAAAATGAAAGAGCCGCTGCTCTTGGACCTCGGCAACGGCGAGTTTGCAGCGAGGCAGCGGATACTTGGGTTTGTTCGAGTCTCTACTTTCTACTCTCCACCTCTGTAATTTCCCCCCTGAGGTGACTTTGAATTTCACTTAATTTGCCTTTGATGTCCTATTCAGTGCTAGAATCATGGTAATCGACGCTTGTACATTCCTGTTTGCTTTCCTTCTTTACCGGCCCGTTCAATGATATACAACTACAACTGATTTTCCTTTCTTTGCGTTGCAAAATGTAAAAGCTCACCGTTCCAATTCTGTTAAGTAGGCTCCCATACAAAGCTGGAGTGCATGGGCAGGAAACACAAAGAGCAGTAAACAACGTACTTGTGGCCATTTGCATATTAAAGGATAAAGCCTGGATTAGAGGGTAAACCTGCCAGCACTGTGTTGACAAATTTGCGATTTAAATAGAAAATTAAGCTTTGTTACAAATTAGCCCCTTTGTGAAATGCCCGGGGTTTTTATTTATTTATTTATTTATTTTTTAAGGATCCATACCAAAACTAGTGAATAGCATTAAAGCTGGAATAGTTTTAAACGGTGATGTTCTGTGGATTCTTGCACAACTCATCCAGGCACCAATTTGGAGCACAGGGTGCATTAAGACGACCAAACTTCAGCCCGACGCACGTTAACGCAGATTATTGGGCAAATCAGATTACCGCTGCCTCATATAACCACACAAATCAGATTATTAGTTCAAACCGGTTGTTGACAGCGAAAGATGCCGCGGTTTCTGTTCAAACACCCCAAACAGGCTACGAAACACTAAGCGAGGGTTTCATTTCAATCAGTGACAATCTGAAGAGCTCACAATAAATTGTTGACAATAAGCTTCCTCCCCGTGACACTACGCAAAACTGAAATAATTTGCCTCTACCGCAATTTTGTCTGCACATAGTTTTGCATTTTTAATTATATATATATATATACATACATATGTATATATATCAATCTTCCTAAAGTGAAAAGCTGTACCACAAATACAGCAGCAGGACGGCTGTGATACAGTTCTCATCCTCATCCTCTCAATGAAAACAGACCCACATCAGTCAACACAAACCGGAAAGCACACAAGCCTCCCACTCTGCAACAAAAAAGGGAGAGAAAAAATAAAAGAGGAGAAGAAGAAGAAGAAGAAGAAAGAACCGAGGCATGC
This sequence comes from Nelusetta ayraudi, assembly GCF_046127955.1. NCBI lineage: Eukaryota > Metazoa > Chordata > Actinopteri > Tetraodontiformes > Monacanthidae > Nelusetta > Nelusetta ayraudi. The sequence continues at coordinate 68,341 of NW_027466270.1, forward strand.
ACACACTCAGCCCCTGGACTCTCTCCGAGGCCTGGCTGCTCCAAAAATTATTGCCAGGTGTCCACAGTCAAGCGTGGACTCAGAGGAGGAGGGCTTTGGATGGGGGGGGGGGGGGGGGGCTGAGAAACTTCAAAAGTAAACAAGGGGGGCTTACATGGGGCCAGCCCTGTACGACGGCCACTTTTGGGGGGGAGGCGGAGGAGGTGGTGGGCTTGACGCCGGAATGATGCACAAATAGCAGGAGCCACGGCCACAGCTCCATCAGTCTGCTTTGGTCGAATAAAGGGAGTTCGAGTTAACAGCGTCAAGTGCGCACATTGACGCCACTGGAGGGGGGGGGGGGGGGGGTTCCTGCACATAAGCTGCGTTTCAAAGGGAAGAGGCCATCAGCCCCCGGGTTTTCTCCCGTTACACCCCGAGCATGCAGCAAAGGAGCCGATTAGAAACACACACACACACACACGCGCGCGCGCGCACGTATCGGACGGACTGAAAACAAACGAACGGTGTCGTGAACGTCGCAAACCCAGAGCGCCTGAGATGGACTATCTGCTATCTGGTTCCGTTGTGCCTGCGGTTCCTTTTCCACCTCTCTGATGCGCTTTCCCCCGCCACAGCCCGGAGTTTGTCCGCCATCCACCAGGCAGGTGATCGCACACAGGAGTCCGCGCGGAGGGGCGAACGGCGGCACGGTTGAACCGATCGGCTACGATGTGCGTGTTTCTGTGTGCGTGTGTGTGTGTGTGTGTGTGTGTGTGTGTTTTACTCACCTCTTTGTCTGAAAGTAGGAGTTCAATCGTGTCCGCAGTCCCCGTCGAACATGCCACTTCGGAGAGAGCCACGATGCAAGCCGTGCGCCCGCGGACTGGAGCGACTCCTTTGTTATTATTCTTCTGCTCTCCTCTCTCCAAAACACCACAACCGCCCTCCGCTTCCAGCAAGATGCGGCGGGGGGTGGGGGGGGCAAAGACGCCGAGGCCGGTGCGATCGCTCCAAACTAGGTCGGGGTTTTTGTTTTGTTGTTGTTGTTGTTGTTTTTTTTTGCGGTTTACGTCCGATATATCAGCTGGTAAACGTTGGGCGAGCCGGGGGTGGAGCGAGGCGATCTGCTGCTGCGCTGCTCGCGAATGTGGCTCCTCCGCCCGCGCCGCGAGTCCACTTCTAGCAGCGATCGGTGGGTGTGTTTACAGCGGCAGGAGGGGGAGGGACGTCTCACTCCGGTCGGGAAATGTAAAACGACCGAGAGCGATCGCCCATTCGCCGAGGTGAGATCGCAAGTAAACGTTGCGCGTCGGGCTTTTTCAGAAATTGCCTTCAAATTTATTATGCCTGACCTTGAAGCGCGTTCCTTCAGTGAACTGAGGGAGTTGGAGTTGGCATTTCGATTTCAACTTTGTGCAAAATTTGTAAATGTGCACTTGTTCAAATGTTGCGTCCACATTAGGAGCCGCCCAATACAATTGTTATGAGAAGCATAGCTGAGTGGAATGGGAGAACATGAGAATTAGTGGACTACCATTTCCCCGTTTAAAGTCTATCACTGTTTTTACTTTACTGTATATTCCCGTGAAGACATATTGGAAAAAATATGCCATATTTTGCCTTTTGTAAATAACTCTACATTTTTTTTTTCTATGATGTTGTTACCACTGTATAATACTTTGGCTTTTTATTATCATCATCATCATCATCATCATCATAATAATAATAATAGTTACAGAACATGTAATTTATTGTTTTGTTTTTTTTCCCCAGTCTGGAAAAATGGCTAAACAGATTCTAGGTTTGATAATGAGAGCAGGGTCAACGCAGGTAGCCTAATGGGTGTGTTGTTGTTTTCATGGCTCTGCGACATTTAAAATACCGCAGCAGCCAATAAGATACGATTATGTTTGGTTGGGTCACCACAGGCTGAGCAGTAAATACCACGGACACAACATGTGTCGTCCTCGTATAGGATTATAAAGACATTATGGTTCTTTGTGGTCTGGAGAAGTAGGAAACAGAAAGTCCAATTTAACCCTGGACATCTTGAACGAGTCCTCATCGGTGGCCTTGCTGTGGCCCCTGTACTTTTGGCTCTCTAGTGTAGTCCAGACCCTGAGGCTGTAATGTTACTATTTATTTATTTTTATCACTTCGTATTGCACTAGGGTTGTGGTGATTATAGACCCCCCGCCCTGTTTCTCCTCGTAAGCGCTTTTTGAAATTGACAAAAATTACACCATTTTCAAAATACGGCATGTTAGCCTTTGAGCGAGATAAGCGCGAGGCCGCGCTTCCTCCTTTCACAAAGGAGGTAAAACAAACCTCTGAGTTCAACGATAAATCGGGGTTCCAGAAAACCCACTTTGTGCAACAGGCCCCTGGAAACTCAGCTTAATGCAATCCACGAGACAAGAGAGCCATCTAGTGGACAAAATATTTGTGAGCCCTATGGCGCGTGCCCTCTGGGGGCATAACCGCAACACAAGATACTGTTAGGCCAGTTGTCTTAATACTGTTATAAATTATTGCAGTTGTGGGATTGGTGTAGTTGGATAATTTACGTGTAATTACATGGTGAAGTCGGTGGCAAGTTATCAAATTTCCTGTGTCTAGTCAGAGGTGCACAAAATACCTGGTGGAAACAGCTTTGCACCACAAAATAGAAATAAGATGTGCATGAATTTCTCAGCCACCATTATTTTAGACTGCTGAGAAATGCAAGCACCCCTTTAATTGAACAGTTGAGCGAGAAATGCGAGGGAAAAAAAGAGAGTCTGTGCTCAATCAGAGCTACAGCTAATACGTGCCAGAAACAAGCTTTTCACAATAAAGTTACATTAAATCAACTTTCCTGTCCATGAGACTGTCTCCAGTACGGGTTACTTTTTAGTGATTTGTCGCGTGTTGGTTAATCCAGGAAAGAATCGGACAAAATACTACGTTTCAAAAAGGTTTGATACTGAAGAAACAAGCAATCATGGCCATGGATTCCCCGTTGGATGGTCAGAAGAGCAGCCCCAGATTAACCGAGATGGAAGTCTCCTGGCGACCCCCCACCAAGTGAGAATGAGAATCCTGTCTTCAGTCCGAGTTTATGTAGGATGAAGTCCTATCCCTTGCAATGAGGGGTCATGGTTCAAGCTTAACCCCTCTGATTGGCTTCCTCTCGACCCTCCCGATGGAAACATCTGATGCCCAGAGACTATGAGAGATTAAGAGAAAGAAGGAGGAATCGCCACCTAAACAGAAAAAGGTCAAACTCCCCTTCCTTCCGATGCAGGACAGTGATTTTTGGTTGAGTGTCCGCACACTCAGCATTTAAGAACAGTGCCTTATTTGAGCAACCACTCAACCGAGTACTCAAAGAACAGTACGCTGTGTATGAGTGACCACGGCCTCGTCATTACTGGTCACTTCCTGGACTTATGAACGTTTGCCTATGCTGCCTGCCAAAATCACTATTATTGATATACAGTGTTTGCTAGCACTGCAGGAACTGCTATAAGTTCTTTATTAAACTAATACATCTTCTTTATTAAATGACTTTTAATCACTTTTAATCCTAACAAATTACAAACTGCTCTCCTGCGTCGTCATATGCTGCCATGCACAAGTTATTTCTGCATGGCCTCTCTTTCTTTCTGTAGTTGATCCCTGTCCGAGTCCCTCTGGACGTTCAATTTAACTTTTACTACCTGATCCTAACTTCACTGTGAATGTCAGCAGTAGATAGGTGTTTTCATATCCGAGTGCAGACTTTAAGTCAGATGTTCCTGCTTCAACAGTCAGAGAGACATGTAAAGTCCTCTGACGAGGAGAAATGATTTCTTACTCTGCTTATCGGGAAAAAACGCACGGCTGAAAAGAGCTTTGGTCTTCATAGAGAGATATCACACACAAAGTGTGACAAACGCCACTTCGGACAAGCTACTCTCATTCTGATTTGGAAGAGTGTCTTTTGACTCTCTTTTAGCCACCACACCTGCCACCATTTTGCCCCTCACCAGTTGCTGAGTCTTGGCGTCGTACCAAAGCAGTTGTTGAACTTGTTGCTTTTTCTTCTTGTTGGCGAGACATGTTGTATCGTTGCTCTGGAATAATCCTGATGACCATCCTCGCTCTGTGTGGATTAGGAATGTTCTATATTTGATGACATTAGGGGGCGGGGAAGGGGAGAGGGGTAAGCGCTCTCTGTGGTTACGTCAAAATTTGACAAAATGTGTGAGCCCTTCTTTGAATCACATTCGGTCCTTCCAGCTCGACCCGGCAGCAGCAAATGATTAAAGACCCATCCCACTCATATTGAATGATGTGTCAGGCCGGGACGAGGGGCAGGACTCAGACGCAGAGGATTGAGGTCAAAAGTAAATTTATCACACTCGCAACTGAAACTCAGATCAGGGTGATCAAACAATTAGGCTATGAAACTCCTATGATTTCTAAGCTATCTGGGAGAGAAAATGAAGAGAACAGAAAATCGCTCCCGAGGAGCCCAAAGGACTGAAGTCCATTTAATCAAAACAAAACCTAGTCTAAGAAGCTCACAAAATCAGAATCACTCGCCAGGAGGGAAAAAGGGACCAAAGCATATAAAACCAGAAGCAAGTCTAGTCTAACAAGTTAGAAAATGAAAATCACTCACAAGGAGGAAAGCCAAAGGCTTAAACTACAAATAATAATCTCCTCTACAGAAGAGGAAGGAACTCAGAATATAAATCAACGGACAATATCTATCTTCTAATAACAAAATTTATCGTTAACAAAAAAAAAAAATCACTCGATCTCGAGGAACAAAAAAAAATCACTCGATCTCGAGGAACAACTGGCTTACAGTGTAAAGTTTAAGCTGTGGCTGTGTGGGTACAGGGCTACACGTGACAAACAAAGACACTCTTGCACAAGACAAATGACTTTTTAAACACACTGAGTAACAAGTCACAAGTGGGAAAAAAAACCCAAAACAAAACAATGGTTAATTGGTTCAGACAAACAGATGTCACGTGATATGATATGACATGAGGAGGGGGGCGTGAGCTGAAACGAGAGGAAGCCGAGTTAGGCTGTCAAAATAAAACAGGAAATGACGAGACAAAACCCCAAGACGAGACAAAACCTCACCACAGTGTGACATTATGTTGTTAATATTAGCACAACAACCCTGTTAATACCCTGTGTGTACTTAATTTTGTTTGCCCGTTTGTTTTTGTATTAGCTTCTTTGAGTGAATGTAAAATTGTACATATCGATAACGTTAAATCTATTTCCATTAATGCACCAATTACACACCAATACTTACCGTTAACGTGTTTGGTTTCGTGAAAGCGTGGGTGGGTAATTTAAGCGTTTTTATTTTATTTATTTATTTATTTTTTTATTTTTTTAATTGCACCAGTCAGGGCCGACGCTGAGTACGAACACGTGCACTGCTAGCTACCTGTACTGCAACTACTAGCAACAGGCGACAGGTAAGGAGGAGCCATACAACTTGTCTGGCGTCACAACCGTTCCCAATCACAAAGGCCTAACCCCGGGTGGATTACCCCTTTAAAAAAAAAACAACCATATATATATATGTTAATGATCTTCCGCCACTGTAGTCCCGCCTCCCCGCTCCTCTCCCTTCAAATAATCGCCGTTCGCCCCGTCTCGGTACTCTCGCGTTCCTTACCGTGCCGCGCTCACAAGCATGAAGCTCGCCGCGCCTCCCCTGCTGCTGCTGCTGCTGCTGCTGGCGGTCCTGGGCTTCTGCTGGGGCCGGCAGCACCACGACAACGACGAGGACGACGAGCCGGAGCTCCTCGTGCAGCCCTCCCGCTTCGGCTCACTCTGGCCTCTGCCGCAGAAAGTGCAGCTCTCGCGGGATGCGCTCAAGCTGACAGGCCTCAGCTTTCGAATCGTTGACGGCAAAGAGTCCACCGTCGGCGCGAGCTGCGCGCTCCTGCAGAACGCCTACAGGCGGTGAGACGATTTTCCCCCCTCCCCCCCTTTTTTTTTAATCGTTGTTGTTATTGTTGTTTTTTTTGTTGTTTTAAACATGGCGTTTCCTGCCTCGCACTTTCTGTCCCCCCCCCCCCCTCTGTTCACCTCTGCAGCTACTACGAATACATCTTTGGCAGCCCTAAAAGGCAGGGACTGTACAAAAGCAGGCGTGCCGCCCCCCCGGAGCTGACAGAGCTGCAGGTGGTCATCACGTCCACCGACTCCGAATGTGACGCCTATCCCAGCGTCAACTCCGACGAGTCATGTGAGTCTTCTTGATTTGTCACCTGACTTGTCGCCCTTACTTATTCTTAATTCCGGTGTGGCGTTGTCTGCGGTGGCTCAACTTGAAAAACTTGTCTGCACTTGCTTTTCCAGTATATATTCTTTCTTTTTTTTTTCTTCTTTTTTTTTTTTTTGTTGTTGTTTTTAAAAATACACATCTTTGTACAGGGATCAAGTCGGTGTGAATACAAAAAAAAAGATTTGTATTATATTCAACACACAAGTTATATTTATATTATATCATATTAGCGCGAGTTGAGCGAAAGGATCTTGAGTCTCGCTGCAGATGACACTTGAATAGTTCCAAAGAAAGCAGAAGTAAAGTGGTCTGCAAGCAGCAGATACTGTAAACACAGCCATCAATACAGTAAGAGAATGTGATGAGGAAGCGCAGTCCCTCCCAATCAGCGTTCATTGCTGGATGGCCAAGAAACTCTGCCAAAGTGTGTTCACCGTCAGCTCACTTTGAGTATGTTGTCGTTGTAGGGGGGGGCGGGGTTTAAATCACAGAAGCACTTCCTGCTTCCTCGTTGATTTTGGAGGCGTGCACGTTCGGTGAACCCTCTCTCCATGTTTTGTCAGGAAACCAAAATATGAAAACAATTTCAGCTCAAAGTGCTTTTTTTTTTTTTTTTTTTTTTTTTTTAAGCAAATGCTGGACACTTATGTCTGCTTCTGTATATTTGCTTTCACCTCTCTGGACCAGAAAACTTTGATCACAATTGAGAGTTTTAATGAGTGGACTTGACACACACTTGCACCCAGAAATTTGTTGACAAACCTTAGTGTAATCATTTTATTTTTTGTTATTATGTTTTTTACGGGCTTCAAACACTTTTGCAATTTTAAATGCGCTACTGTTTGCTTCCACAGATGAGCTCTCCGTCAACAGGTCGTCGGCAATCCTCAAAGCGCCAAAGGTCTGGGGAGCCCTGCATGGTAAGACTCTTTTTTTTTTTTTTTTTTTTTTTTAATCCACCCACCCCATTTGTTCATCAGCACTTCTTTATTTAAAGCATATAATAGTAATTAATGTGCCCATGAATGCCTGTCTGTTTTTATTTTGTTCTTAGGTCTGGAAACCTTCAGCCAGCTGGTGTACGAAGATGAACACGGAGCGGTAAGACACAAATTGGCTTTTCCACCTCATGCAAAACGGTGTGTACGTGTTGTTGGCAACGCGTGCGCTCGTCTGTTTACAGAAAACCATCAACGCGACCGTCATCAGCGACTTCCCCAGATTTGCATACAGAGGCATCCTGCTGGACAGCTCTCGCCATTTCTTGCCCGTTCAAGTCCTCCTGGCTAATCTGGTGAGTTGGGGCTTTTGTTTCTCTCTTTTTTTTTTTATGTTCTATTCATTTCATGTTGTCATTTTTATTCATATCATTGTCGTGTGTGTGTGTTCACGCAGGAAACCATGGCCATGAACAAGATTAACGTTTTTCACTGGCACATTGTGGATGATCCGTCCTTCCCCTACCTGAGCCGGACCTTTCCACAGCTGAGCCAGCAGGTCTGTGACGCTGGTTGACGATGTTGCCATCAGAGGCGGCTAAAGTTTACACGCGAGGCCGTTAAATTGCAGCTGAACCAGAGGCGTGGCACAAAGATCCTGCAATTTGACACTAGCTGTCATCATCTTGTTCGCAGGGAGCTTACCACCCTTACACACACGTGTACACGCCTGCCGACGTAAAGATGGTGATTGAGTTTGCCCGTCTCCGAGGAATCCGTGTCATCCCCGAGTTTGACACTCCGGGACACACGCAGTCTTGGGGCAAGGGTGAGTTTTCCCAACTCTGTGTTCTTGGATCCTCTGCCAACCATTCAGAGTGTGGGCATTTCCAAGTTGTCCATTCTTCTTCTCAGGCCAGAAGGATCTGCTCACACCTTGTTACTCGGGGTCCACCCCCTCCGGCAGCTTTGGACCCGTGAACCCCATTCTGAACACCACATATGACTTCATGAAAGCGTTCTTCAAGGAGGTCAGCACCGTGTTCCCCGACGCCTACGTCCACCTGGGTGGCGATGAGGTGGACTTCACCTGCTGGTAGGACGATATCAGGGCCAACTACTTTTCTTTAATACATATACTGCAAGTTTGTTTGTTTCGTTTTTTTTTTTTTTTTTTTTAAACGCACGTTTTCCTGCAGGAGGACCAATCCAGACATTCAGAGGTTCATGGAGCAGCACAGCTTTGGAAAAGACTACAGCAAGCTGGAATCCTTCTATATCCAAAAGTGTGTTGCAGGTTGAGCAGTAGAGCTTGGGTTCCTGTCATACTAGAACTAGGCCATTTGCTAATCTCCCCTTTGTGTGCTACAGACTGTTGGACATTGTCGGCGGCACCAATAAAGGCTACATAATCTGGCAGGAGGTCTTTGACAACGGTGTAAAGGTGAGTTAAGAGTCAACGTTTAAAACTGAGTACTCATTTTCAATTTTGCTGCAAGTGTATGTGTAGCTTTTTCACAAGAAGTTTTAAAAATGCATAGCAAATCTACCAGCACCTTACGTTATCTTTTGAGTCGCCTTTGCCATGAATGCACATTTACAGTATGTGGTTTAAATGGAATGTGTTATTGTAGCCAATAGCCAGCAATGACTTATTTCTGACTTGTTTGTAGAGTAATCTGAGTATTATGACAAATGGGTAACTGGCTTAGAAGGACCTTAGTGATAATGCGGCCTGCAAGATTCCCATTTCAATCTAGCAAAGCCATCAATCATTGACACTTTAGGCATTAGGCCCGGGGGGAAGGTTTAGTCAGACAGGTCCGACAGGTTGAGGTGCGATCCGTGGCTACGGCATGTCCTGAAGAGTCCTGTCACTGTTCCAGCTAAAGCCAGACACTGTAGTGCATGTGTGGATGGGCGGCAACTATGTTGACGAGATGAGCAGGGTGACGGCGAAGGGCTACACCACCATCCTCTCCGCCCCCTGGTACCTAGATTACATTAGCACCGGACAGGACTGGCAGAAGTACTACAAGGTTGAGCCGCTCAACTTCGACGGTCAGTTTCCCTTCTCGACAAGCACCTTGACGGGCGTCACGCAACTTGATTCAATCTGATGATTATGGCCCGGCTAACACTAACCGAGTTTGCAAAAAGTACTCTGGACTTTTGTTCAACAGGCTTATGTTTGATAATCCGCACAGACGTGACGTTGGGTACGAGTGAAGGAATGTGGCCCCGTGATTGGTGGTTTAACATCTTTGTATATTTTTTGGGGGGGGGGGAATTGAAGAATTTTGAAAAAAAAAATCATACACCTAGAAACCTCAAAATGGGCAAGTTATAATTATTATTTTTTCTCTGTTTTTCATCATGGGGCTTCTAAACTCTCTTTATCTCTGTCTTCTATTTCCTTTCCTTTGTCCCCAATCTTGCCGTGTGTGTGTGTGTGTGTGTGTGTGTGTGTGTGTGTGTGTGTGTGTGTGTGTGTGTGTGTGTGTGTGTGTGTGTGTGTGTGTGTGTGTGTGTGTGTGTGTGTGTGTGTGTGTGTGTGTGTGTGTGTGTGTGTGTGTTATATCCATGCGTGCCGTGTAGCTGAAAGCAGACACAATTATCCACGTTTGGAAAGGAAACCAGCAGCAGTACCAGAGTGAGATGGCAAATGTTACGTCAGCAGGGTACAAGACCCTGCTGTCCACTCCCTGGTACCTGAACCGTATCTCCTACGGCCAGGACTGGCATGTCCATTACAAGGCTGACCCACAGGATTTCACCGGTGTGTCCCCTCCCCCACCACCACCGCCGCCGCCGCCACCCTCGCTAACCACGCTGCACGGCTTCTTTGGTAGCATTAGCGCGCTAACGTAAAAACAGCATGCGGCCTGTCCCGCCTCGGTCTCCCGAACGCAACTCGGTCACTTCTGTGCAAATACGCCTGTTGAGCAAAATGGAGGAAAAAAAACAAAAAACAAAAAAAAACAACTTAGTCAATCACTGCAATGAAATCAGCTGTTTATGTGTCATCAAGTTCAATGGCTTTTCTAGATTGGGCAGAGATCTGACTTTGACTGTTGTGACCTCGCCAAACAGGGACTGCGGAACAGAAGAAGCTGGTGATTGGTGGAGAGGCCTGCCTCTGGGGGGAGTACGTGGACGGCACCAACCTGACGCCGAGGCTCTGGTAACGGACTCGTTCGTCCCTGCACGAAAATTCTCACTGACCCGGTCGAAAGTCCCGCTCACGTTAGGCCAACCCCTCTCGCCCGCAGGCCTCGCGCTAGCGCCGTGGCCGAGCGGCTCTGGAGCGCCAAGGACGTGACAAACCTGGGCGACGCCTACAACAGACTGTCGGCCCACCGCTGTCGCATGGTGGAGTGAGTGTCTCCGCTTTATTTGTATCGGAATAATCATTTATCAGCATCAATTATTTACTTTTTCTTTTTTCTTTCTTCTTCTTTCCAAGGCGCGGGATCGCAGCCGAGCCACTCTTTGTCAGCTCCTGCCCACGTGAATACAGGGGCATCTGAGTGCAACTCGGAGGCTGCAAGCAGAAGCTGAAATGAATGCAAAAAAAAAAAGAAAAAGGGAAAGGGCGGGGAAAAAAACTACAAGATATCCAAGTTCTGCTCCGCCTATGTTAAAGCATCACTGCAGCAACGCTATGACAAATCATCCATCTGCTAAACGAACAGAACACTGCGCATCAAAAGCGAATGCATTCTTGATTCTATTGTTGTTTTTTTTTAATCATTTGTATTCTTGATTGTGAATAAATAGATAAATAAATGCTGATGTCTTTACAAGAAGTCCTTGCGTGTCCAATGTCTCCGATTATTTGGCCCCGGTTTGTGAGGTGAGTGACAGTTCAGGCCGGATCAAAGCAGACCGGACAGTCTTTTCAGGAGGAGGTTCTGGTCCTGGGGGTTCATGGCCTCGTAGGTGTCCAGCTCCAGGGAGAAGGTTGCGTTGCCCGACGTGAGCGTTCTCAGGATGGTGGAATAACCCTTTGCGGGATTTAAAAAAAAAAAAAAAAGAACAATTGTCAGCGACCCATTGAAACTCAAATTCACTTCTTTGAACGCGCAGCTCGTCTCACCATCATCTCCGCCAGCGGCACGCTTGCCAGCAGCACCTTATCGTCGTGGCGACTCTGGATGTCTCTGACGGTTCCGCGCCTTTGAGACAAGTCCCCCAACACGGAGCCGAGGTGCTCCTCCCCGATGGTCACCTCCAGGGACATCAGTGGTTCCAGGACTTGGCCTCCCGCTAGTTTCAGGGCCTGTTTTGCAGGACAGGAGAGAGACGGTTCAACAACAGGCAAACTTGAATTTACAATTTTAAAGGGTCTGTGTTGTGTAAAAAAAAAAATAATAAAAATAGCTTTAATTTATTTTACTTTAATATTTCTAAAAATATTTTTCTTTAACTGGTCAAAGAAAAATTGTCCACCCTATATTTCTGCCACATCGGCCCCTTGTGACATCACAAGGGGTGGTATACACTTTTTTAAAAGTGGAAGGTTCAGCAAACGCTCATTTTTAGCAGGAAGCTAAAGTGAAGGTTTTGCTAGAGGCCGTAAAATGCGAGCTAAATACGGAAAGTTAAAGGTGGAAAATAAAGATCTAAACATGGGTATAAAGTAGGACGCCAACAGGGTTTACCTTGAGCATGCAGCGGGACACGCAGGCAGACACCATAGCCGGAGAGGTTCCAGCCTCCACCGTAACCCTCTGGATCAGTGAAGACACTCCCAGGAGAGGGTACCCAAGCAACGGACCTGAGGGGGAAGTCAGGAAGTGAATGTATTCACTGGTCTGAGGTCTGTACAGTCTTTTTCTTTATCTCTGATGGTACCTTGGAGGTACGAGCTGCGCGCTCCGTTCTCCACCGCCTCCTTGGCCTCTGCCGACAGCTGCCTCTCCAACTCCTCTGTGAAAGCCACGTGGCAGGACCCCCCCGCTGAGAAGATGTCCGCAGGCTGGACGCAGAGCTGCGCTGTGACCTGGTGGCGTCTGTCCCCGATGGTGCGGTCCAAGGTGTCTGCGTCGCGGCGAGGAGACGAGTTGAGGCGAAATCTTGATGAACGAATAAACAAGTAACGTGCACGACGCCTGGCGGGAGGCCGCACCTGTGGCCGAGGCCTCGCGGAGGATGCTCTCCCTGTAGGCCACCTGCAGCGGGCCCAGGTACGTCTCGATGCCGTACTCCCGTCGGATCCGATCGTGCACGATCTCGATGTGCAGCTCTCCCATCCCGCACAGGATTGTCTGGGTGGGGGGGGAGGGGACACACACACACACACGACAGATTGTGTGGAGGCGCGTCAACAAACAAAGTCCCATCCCCTCCCGTCGGAAGCTCCTACCTGGCCCGAGTCGGGGTCGACCCGGACTTTGAGGCTGGGGTCCTCTCGCTGGAGGCAGTTGAGCGCGTTCTCGAGATCTTTCATAAAAACAATTATCAAGTGAATGCTAGTTTTGCAGGAACAGGAGGCGGGAAGCTATCACCCCCCCGGCGTCACTGACCAGCCTGCTTGGCCATGGTGGGCGGTTCTATGGTGCAGAAGAAGACGGGATCGGGGACTTCGACGCCTGAAAGCACCACGCTGGCCGGATCCCCGCGTTTCGATCCTTCTGCGTGAGCCCGCCGCACGGCGGCAGCCGCCGAAGCCTTGGATGACACGATCGTGTCCCCCGTGACCGTCTTCCCGACAGAGAGAGGAAAACCTGTTTAACCAGGAAGCGGACGTCGTGCGATACAGCGAGGCGGCCGCTGTGTTCTCTCAAGTTCTCCACCTGCTTGAGTCCGACAGTCAAGGCGATGTTCCCCGCCGTCATCGAGGGGATTTCCACATGCTGGTCGGCAAACGGCACGAGCAGCCTGCTCATCCTCTCGCTGCACAGGGAAAAAAAAACAAACAAAGAAATTATTTTCTTCACCTGCGGGTCGTAAGGTCAGACGAGGTCCCGTGCATCCTCGCGACAGGACAGCGTACGTGCTGTTCCGGTTGATGTTGTGCACGGCCGTCTGCGGTTTCAGGGTGCCGGAGTAGATCCTGAGGAACACCAGGGGGCCGCGCTGCTTGTCGTGGAGAACCTTGAAGGCCAGCGCACACAAGTCGTCCTTGTACCAGCGGCTGCAGGGAGACGGACGGGAAATGAATTTGTTCTGGGTGGCGCGCAGGTTAGCACAGTCGCCTCAAGAAGGTAACTCAGCTGGATATGAATGTCGGAAATCACATTTGACATTGGAGGGTTTTCAAATTTCCTCTCACTGCTCCTGAAATTATTCAATAACTGACACTTTCTCGGCCATGCTGGGGAGCACAAAGCTTTTTTACGAGCACTAAAGTTAAATTCAAGCTGAAATGAAGCCTGACGACAGGCTGCTAGGATGGGCTTTAAAGCCACGCTTGCACAAAAAGACTCAAAACGTGACTGAAAATACAGCAACCACGGAGGAACTCACTCACACCAGGTCATGGTGCCGCTCGCTGGGAGCAGGCAGGTAGGCGGTGATGGCGTCCAAAAGAGGCTGGACCCCCTTGTTCCTCAAGGAGCTCCCACACAGGACTGGCACCCCTTTACGGGCCAGAGTGATCCGCCGTACGGCCTCCTGTATCTGAGGACACGTCAACCATTATCAAACTGTACAGGCCCCATAGATTGAATTTAAATGGTATCATTTAATGCTTGCTTTGCTAGAGGGGATGGCGTCAGAATTGTCGCTGTATTCAGTCAGCAGCAGTTCAGCAAATTCATCATCCAGGTCAGCCACCTGCGATCGGGAGCAGGAAAGGGAAATGATGAGGAGACAAATGATTGGCTGAAGGGAAAAAAGGCCAAAGGAGGAGGAGAAGCAGAAGAAGAAGTGTGGCGCTGCGTCAGGAACCTGTTCGATCAAAGCGGCTCTGGCCTCCAGCACCAACTGCAGGAGCTCGGGCTCATCCGACTGGCCCAGAGGTTTGCTGTCAAACGTCCGTCCGTCGTCACCCGGAGTTCTGGCTTTCCACAGCAGCTTCTGATTGGTTATCAAGTCCACCACGCCCAAAAAGTTCTTGCCACTGCCGACAGGAATCTGCGGAACACAGTGATTCGCACACGTGTCACAAATGAAAATTTGAATCGAGATCGAGCGGAATCAGGTTTTAGCTGACTATGCAAACTATGTTGTCCTTTCGCAGATCTGTTAGTTTACAAAATAAAAGTTTTTTATTTAACTGTGTTACACAGATGGAAAACAACCGAAAATAAAATAGCTAAAATAAATTAAAAGTAAGCAAGCAGGTTACGAAAAAAACAACTACATGTTGTGGATTCTGCCACAAAGTTCTCAACTTAAGATTGCAACACTGTTACCCACCTGCAGCAGGACGGGGTTTACTTTCAGCTTCTGTTTTATGCTGTCAATGGAGTAGCCAAGGCTACAAAGTAAACACAAACAAGCATCCAGTTTAAAAATAAAAAGGATGAAAAACAAAGAGCATGTGTGTGTGTGTGTGTGTGTGTGAATGGAACTCACTTTGCCGCAGGCTTATCCATCTTGTTCAGGAAACACACACAAGGGACGTGGTGCTTCTCCGCTTGCCTCCACACCGTCAGAGTCTGAGCCTGTCGGCGTTTGGACAGCAGGAGAAGCGGGTGAGGTTGAAGTGCGCGCGACGACAAAATAAGCAAAATGTGCAAAATGGGATGTGGAAAGCAAAGGGGTGGTCGCCGACCTCGACGCCAGCGGAGGCATCAAACACTGCGACGGCCCCGTCGAGGACGCGGAGTGCCCGCTCCACCTCCAGAGTGAAATCAACGTGTCCTGCAGTGAAACCGTGACGTTAAACACGAGCGGGTTCACTTCTCCACTTTGGAATAACTCAGGTTTAACGACTCCGACCGTACCCGGGGTATCGATGAGGTTGATCCTGTGATTCTTCCAGTCAAACGTGACCGCTGCGGACTGGATGGTGATGCCGCGCTCTCGCTCCTGGGCCATGAAATCTGTGACTGTGTCGCCGTCGTCCACGTCTGACAGCGAGAAGAACGACTCAGTCCGGTGAGATCAAGCCAGATCAGGGAATACTGAACAATGCTGATCCCACACACCTCCTATTGCCCTCGTGTAGCCGGAGTAATAAAGCATCCTTTCAGTGGTTGTTGTCTTTCCGGCATCAATGTGAGCCATAATACCAATGTTGCGGATTCTGCAGGTGCGAGAGCACAAATTGACACAGAAGCCGGGAGACAGTGGAACGGGGGGAAAAAAACAATAATTCGGGACCTACTTGGATACATCAGGGTTGACCACAGAGCGCAGGGATTTGACATCATCTGTAATGCGGAAGAGAAACTGTGATTTAGAGATGCTGTGGATGAGCATCTGATTTATCTTTCAGTGACCATCTGAACAACGACCTTGGCATAATAGTTCAATGATAAACTGTTCAATTATGCAAGAAGGGGGAAACAGGAGTCAAATAAAATTGCCATTCTTTTAAAAACAGTCCATCTAGAATCCAATAGAACAACAGACCTGGAAGAAAGCTGTAGTGTCTGTGGGTATGGCGGCTCACTTTGCACCCGCTGCACCGGAGCCCAATGGACAACATATACCTTGCCTGAAAGCATGAATGACACTATTGTAAAGGAGGCGCAACATATATATTTTAAAGGCCGACATAACGGCTTGTCAGTAATATCTTACACAAATCATCCTGCTTGTTGCCTCCAAGGTTGTGACATAGAAACTCGGTGTTTTTCTGAATCCCAAAGCGCTTCCTTCATCACACTGGGTTTTCAAGAGAGAAAAATAGTTCCTCCTGATGTGGCTTATGTTGCACGAAATCGGAACGACGCTTTGCTAAAAAAAAAACAAAAAACAAAAACAAAACATTGTGAAAACGCTACGTTTAACCTACAAAAAAATGTCTCGGGTGTCCTAGAAAACAGCATAAGCTGCAACTCCGTCAAATGTCATGCTTTGGCAAGGTGCGTCTCCAAAATACACCCCCTGGAAACAAGCGCTTATTGTTTAAACTTCCGGGGACGTTAACAAATTATTTCCGCCGGAGACATATTTATAGACATTTTAAACATACATAAATATATTTGGGGAAAATATCAAACATATATAACAAAATGGTGTGATTTGAGATATGCTTTTTTTGTTCTAACCTTTTCCTTTTCGAAGCCGTTCATTTTTAACAAACGCACAGGTTCACGACATTACGGTGACGTATTTCCTCTAAGCCGTGGCTACGGTGAAAATAACATCTTCGGGACCCAGCCTCAAAACAAAACATCGAATATTCTTGAAACACGCCGCCAATCTGCGGTCACCACAGATTCCTCGCAACACTTAAACACCTTTCAACAACATGGTAAGAACAAATTGAGCGTTTAAGCCAATATCGCCTCTTTATTTTCAATTCATGTACTTCGCTGTTGTGCTAACGTTAGCTTTGGTCAACATGTGGCACGGTGACGTATGGTTTGGTCAAATGTTTTTAGTTTTCAATTGTCAGTTTTTCTTCCCAATTGTTTTCTCGTGGCATCAAAATGGTTTTCCTTTTTATTTGCTGTAATAACTTAAAGTGCCAGGATTTATAGGAATCAAGTAGAAGTCCGTGTTCCCTGTCTGCTCCTACTGTAGACAGACCTTAATGCATACATGTATACATGGAGAGCTGTCACCTTATCAATAGTCCTCAATCCGTACAAAAATATAATGTACAGAGGAGAATGCATCAAATGTTATCATTGTTGGGGTGAATATTTGGAAAACACCTAGTTGTCAGAAGCAACATACTCCATTCGAGTTTCCTGATGCATTGAAAATGAAAAGATAATTTGCTATTTTCCCTCTGCAGCCCCAGAACGAGCACATCGAGTTACATCGCAAGCGGCACGGCTATCGCCTTGACCACCATGAAAAGAAAAGGAAGAAGGAGAGCCGTGAGGCTCACGAGCGCTCGCACAAGGCCAAGAAGTTGATCGGTCTGAAGGCCAAGTTGTACCACAAGCAGAGACACGCGGAGAAGATCCAGATGAAGAAGACGTGAGTACAAAGACACATAATTACTCCCCGTCAAGCTCAATGAAAAAGCCAACACATTCCAACTTGTCCATCTGCAGCCTCAAGATGCATGAACAGAGGAAGACCAAGCAGAAGAATGACGACAAGACCCCGGAGGGAGCGGTGCCTGCATACCTGCTGGACAGAGAGGGGCAGTCTCGCGCTAAAGTCCTCTCCAACATGATCAAACAGAAGAGGAAGGAGAAGGCTGTAAGTGTCTTCAGTGGCTTTTAACTTTCACAACAGGAATATTTCAAGTCTTTCTGCAAAAGATAATTTGGTAGTTTATGATATGAAGTAGTCAGACAACAAAGTTGTACATTGTAAAGCGCTCAGATTGTGCTCAGGTGTTGGGGGCCGTATCCAAATGTTTCAAAACACCACAATTAAGATCTGTAATTGTGATACTGTGATTGTTTGAGGTTGTCCGAAACTCAGTACCCAACTATTTTTCTTCCCTGCAGGGTAAATGGGAGGTGCCTCTGCCCAAAGTGCGTGCCCAGGGAGAAACCGAAGTGCTCAAAGTCATCAAAACAGGAAAGAGACAAAAGAAGGCCTGGAAGCGAATGGTCACCAAGGTTTGCTTCGTCGGCGACGGCTTCACCCGGAAACCTCCCAAATACGAGCGTTTTATCAGACCTATGGTAAGATCACCGCATAGTTTTTTCCGATATTTTCACGGAGGTGACCGATTTTTAATCACCTTGTTTTTGTTCACTGTTCCCACCGTAGGGCTTGCGTTTCAAAAAGGCTCACGTCACACACCCAGAGCTGAAGGCCACCTTCTGCCTCCCCATCCTCGGCGTGAAGAAGAACCCCTCCTCGCCCCTCTACACCTCCCTGGGCGTCATCACCAAAGGAACAGTAGTGGAGGTCAATGTCAGCGAGCTGGGTTTGGTCACACAAGGAGGAAAAGTCATCTGGGGTGAGGAAAAAAAACAAATCACCGGGCTCGACAGGGAAATTGTCTTTCGTCAAACTGCGACAATCTCAATATTGAGATGAGTTGTTAAAAAAACAATCAGCATTCTGTGAAAACTGTGTGTTGTGACTTATTCACTGCTGTTACCTTCCAGGTAAATACGCTCAGGTGACGAATAACCCGGAGAACGACGGCTGCATCAACGCTGTCTTGCTGGTTTAAGACTCTGACCTTTTTATACTGACTGTGCCTGGTTACTGTGAAGTAACACACTCACCACCACTGAGAACATCAGCAACCAGTGGGCATCGTGGGACCCGTCGGGAAGCCCACCAGTGCTGCCCGTGGCAGCACTACCGTTTTTGTAAGAGAAGGGCGCCCTGAGGAAATAAAAGCCAGCGGCGGATATCTGTGCTTATTGTGATGTGAATAAACTTGATGCGACTCCAGATTTTTGTTGGAACTCCCTCAGCTGGCAGTGCCATTACCCACTTTTGTAATTCTCAAGATAAACATTTGTAATTTCTATCAGTGTTGACTCTGATAACACCAACCCAGACCTTTATTTTGGTAAGGCCAGAAATGAGAGCTGTGGATGGTCATGTTGCAAAAAGTAAACAGAAAAGAATTATTGCAAGAATGATGGAAACATCGTTTTAGACTTTGTCTAATTGCAAAACTGAGGTAAAACCAGGGCACCAGATTAAATTGAGTGAAGATTAATAAATTTACTGAACTCTGAATTTGTTTTGTGTAAACTCTCCTGAAATCTGTTGGATGCCTGACACTGTGGCAATCAGAAACGTATTGAATCTTTGGAAGCTTGATATTTCTGCAAAATCAAACAAGATAAATCAAACTAAAAGTGCAGAATACTGATTTTTTTTTTTTTATTTTTTTTTATGTTTCATTATCTTGTTACATTTTATGGCCATAAAGCAGCAAACATACAGCTCGTATGTTTAGAACTTTATAGTATAGCACTTTGTATTCTGGCGTTTGTGTCTCAAGATGTTTTATTAAGTGCAAACTGAGACCACCGGAATGTTTCACCATGGAAACTGTGACATCCGGTTTGATTTCTTTTCACCCGTGCAAAGTCCAGTCCCACCCCAACAGGAAACCAAACAACCTCATGTGACAGCACTTGAAAATTAGACAGTTTTTTGCTTTTTTTATAAATACATTTTATAGATTTCAATGTTTCAAAAAACAAAAAATCCTTACAGAAACTTCACATTATTGGACACAAGTCAGTGAAGATGTGTTTTACAACATTTTTGTCAAAAAGGAAAAAAAAAAAGCACTGCTAAAAACGCAGTGAATTGTAGACTACTACTAGAGACGCCTGTTAAAATGTCAGATTTCTTTGATGACCGATTATTTCCGAAGCTTTTCCACTTTTATTGCTGACAAAAATATGCACATGGTCTGTAGATGTGTCTGTGTTCAGAACATCTTCCTCATTAAGTCACACAGGTGAACCCCACGTAAAGATCAGCTGGAGGTTCAGGTTTTTCCAAACATGTTGCGCTGCTTGCATCTTACAGTGAAAAACACTGTTTTGAAGAGATAAGAGAGCAAAGCAGTGAGAAATGGAGATGCCATTCGAACAACAGCGGTTTCAAGACTTAATAGCCACTGTGTAATCTCCCATTTGTGCGTCAAAATACATTAAAATAGTGTTGACATTACAGTTGTGACAAAACAACTTAAAAAACACATCAGGGAAGATCTCATGGATCGACACTGCATCCAATCCATCTCAATGTTTCAAAGTTGATGTGATGCTGCCAAATGGTGAGACTTGGTATAAAGGCCGACTTTTACAAGCAAGAAATTCTTATGTACAGTGTTTTAAGGTCTCGTTGGGTTCAAAAAATCAATAAGGCATTCCAAAGGAGGAAACAACAACAACAAAAAAAAATAACACTGCAGTAATGAGAAGCTGTGATGAGTTTTTGACAGTGGCTGGGTTGGTTCTTTAAAAGCTTCAAGAAAATGTCTTGGACTCTCACCGTGTTCTAGCATAAAAGCGGAGTTTTAAAAATAAACACCACAGGAGGTCACGTCATAGAAGGCCAGTGGGAATCCTCGATGTAGTAGTTCAACTTGCTCTCTATCGTCTTGCAGCCTTTGGCGGCGAACAACCGCTCCGATTTCGGGAAATAGACGAGATCACCAGCCACCTGATTGGCCACATCTGGATCTGGCTCCAGTCCTTTGGCCACCATCTCGGCCATGGCGCACTGGACCACGTGCTTGAACTCGAGCGGCAGGAACGGGACGAAGAAATCCACCAGGTTCTTGTTGATCAAGGTCGTGTGCCACAAACCACCTGGAACGAGGGACGGTCAGCCAATCGAAGATGCGCGTCGACAACTTTTCAAAACCTTGCGCCAGCTCATACGTACTGTTTTTGTTGTTGAAGACTGACACCGTGAGGTCCGTCTCCAGGTGCCTGAGTTCAATTTCTTCGCGATTTCTTCCGGCTTTCCAGAACTCCAGAGCCGTCTCAATGATGCTCTCGCCTCCAGCATTGCTAGCACGGAACATAAAAATGGCACAACATAAAGTTGGACCGTAATTAACAGCTTCTGGAGGCACGTTATGTTGTCATCCGCTGTGACAGCGAGAAATTTCAGCTTGGATGAATCTACTATTCAAAGTTCATTTTGCGTTTTGCTCCTTCACTTCTTGCTTTGTTGCCTGCACCTGCACCTGCACCTGGTCAGACTGAATTGATCACCTGAGGAAAATGAAGATGGCTTTCCGGTAGGAGATCCCGTCCAGCTTGTCATAGTAGTCCAGGTAGGGTTTTATGCTGTCAATCAAGCCGGGATGCATCTTGTCCATCTCGTCGAAGATGAACATGGACTGCGGACAGCTGGTGACGTTGCCCCTGATCCACTCCTGTAGCTGAGCCTGCGGACAAGTGGGTTCGATGTGAACAAGACAAGAATAAAAATTTCAGGGTAAAAAAAAAAAAAAAAAGTAAGGATTTCTACCCATCATACCTTGTAGGTTTCCAACTGACTTGAGTGTGGAAAGTGGAGCTCGGATGTGAAAATGTGCACAAACTTGCT
This sequence comes from Nelusetta ayraudi, assembly GCF_046127955.1. NCBI lineage: Eukaryota > Metazoa > Chordata > Actinopteri > Tetraodontiformes > Monacanthidae > Nelusetta > Nelusetta ayraudi. The sequence goes on from NW_027466270.1 coordinate 89,626, forward strand.
GTTCATTCCCTCCTTGTAAATATTATTTGCAATGAGCTGACTGGCATAGTTCTTCCCCGTGCCGGCCCAGCCGTGCAGCGAGAGCACCAGGGGCTTCTTTGGATTGCCATTGCTCATGAAGCCATTCACAGCCTTCAGGATGACGCGGGATGCGATGTGCTGTCCGAACAGCTTGCTGTGCAGGTCGGCCTTCAGACCTGAAGGGGTTCAAACAGGGAGAAGTCCGGTGAGGAAGGAGCCAACCACGTGAGGGGCAACTGACATGGCAAAAGAAACTCTGGAATGTCTGGAATGACGTCTAACCCGGACATAAAATCCAAGCAATCGGCCGCGTCAGGTGTTTCCGGAAAATGTTCCACCCGCGGTGTTGTGATTAGATTGAAAGGAATGCAAATCCGTTGTGGGCGAACGAAGAAGACACGTATAAACGTGTATTAAGGGGTGTGAATAGTGAGTAAACGTCACAATATATTAATAAAACTACAGTATGCGTACGTTTGAATGCAGATCTTTAGAACAAATGCATTCCATATTTATTAGCCATAGAATCGAAGCCAATGCACGCTTTCTTCGTCGTTTGTTTAGGTTGTGTTTCGGTTGGAAGCGCCGCCGTGTTTCTTTCCGAGCTAATTTGACATCTGTGTTCTTGCGATACTCGACCGCGATTTCAAAGCACCGCGTCTTGGTTTCTTGACACCCAGCGGAATCCGGCCGCGGTCAAAAGCTGAACGTTTGGCAAACACATAGACGCTCACCTGTCGCGTTCAAAGATATCCATTTGGGTCCGCAACTTTCCTGAAAATAATTCCAAATCGTCCGTCCAAGTCCTGCACCGACACCTACGACAACCGTTGTTGTGAATGGGTCGAACGAATTTGCCAGGACGGCGACCGTCGATAAAACATATAAAGACAAATACATGTGTTTCGTTTTCATCGTCAGGGCCGTTTGTTTCGCAGCATTGAGGTTTATTATCGGGTTTTTTTTAAAAAACAAAACAAAACAGCGGAAAACATGGAGGAAGTACCGCGCCGAGGCAAGCCGTCTTCACAAGTTCCGACTTCCGCATTCGTCCGTTCGGACGCGCGCTGTGCTACGTTCAAGAACACCACATGCGCTGGGCAAACAAAACGCTTGGCAGCGTGAACGCGTCAAACAACGTTTACGACGTGATTTCCGAACAGGATTCCTGAACTTAATATGGCACGGAGATGCCTTCCTCGGCTAAGAGCGTGTCAACAAGTACATTTGGCTGAAACGGTGGCTAGAAAACACTTTTCAATAAGAAATCTTTGAGACAGTGGCTCAGTGTTCTACTTCACTCGCGCAGGCTTACCCGTCTGATTAAAAGAGACCCACTCGGTTCGGCAGCTCTCGTGGAAAAGGAAGAAGATGTTCGGATAGCTCGCCAAAAACCCGGTGAGGGCAGCAGCCACGCCAACCGCAATGCTAGTACTGATGGGCTCCATCGTATTTGTCAGTCCGATGCAGGCGAACGTGCACAGCAGCAGGACGTGTCGTCTCCTGGGCTTCATCTCTCGCAAACGTGACGTTTTACGTCATCTAACTCGGCTCAGCGCTGGCTTTGAAGAACGAAGCACTTGTCGCACTTTGTCTGCCAGTCCGTCAACTTGTTTGCTAGTGGGGAGAACAGAACCCACTCGCTGATTGAACGCAACACAAGCCAGCCGCTACTGGCGAAGGAGCAGTGACGTCAGAGTCCAAAGGTCAGCTGTGCGCGCACAACGGCGACTGACTGTGATCGAAGGTTCTTACGCTCGTATCCATTTTTTTTTTTTTTTTTTTTGTATGATTCGTTTTTGTTAAACTTCATCAAGCTCCTCAGTACCTCAAATTACGCTTCCAGGTTAATCCGTCAAGTTCATCCCCAACAAACCTTAACGAACAGGACGTATATCCTGAGACAGTATACGACGAGACGGATATCTAGATTCTCTGTTTACGTCTACAATGTTTTGTTTATATTGTCTCTTCATTGTCCTGTTTGATGTATCTAGTTTGTTCCTTTATCTTATTTCCTTGTCCTTTAATCTTACTGAATGTTGCCTTTAAAAAAAAAATGTTTTTAACGCATTTATTATACAACGGAGAGATTCATTGGTTTAGCTTAGCCATTTTTGACTTAATAAGATAATCAGCCATTGGCTGTCGCCAGAATGGACCTTCGAAATAGGCATCTTGTATGTCATGGATGCCATCGGATATGGACAAACATATTAATCTAACTACGTATAGAACTACACAGTAATAGTCCCCCCCCCCCCCCTTCTGCTGATGTTTATCTTTGTTTCATATCTCAAGTAACAGTAACATTCGAGAAAAAAAACCGCCGTGTGTTTTGAAAAATCAACACTAAAACTTAAAAAACAAAAAACAAAAAAAACAACAACTATGTTTTCTTACCACTCGATGGTAGTAAATGTTACAAGTTGGATCCTACATTTACTTTGCACCTGACAGTACCGACTTGGAGGTTTGCTGAACTACGGACGCCGATGCAGATGTTGAATGCAATGATAAACGGTTAAAATTAGCGACTATTTTTTTTTTTTTTTTATTGACGTAAAAACATTTGCCATACGAAGGAATATGCGTGTAGGACAATATATTTATACACAATCAATAAAATGTAAGTGTAATATTGATGTACACTCGATATATTATGAACATAGATATACATTTTTTAAAAATTATTCACCAAGCATTTATTTGGTAAATAAACAGTTTCCTCTTTGTCCATATTTGTCACATACGTGCCCGTGATTATTATTATTTTCTTTGGCGAGTTCAAATGTAAGTGAACTGCTCTGTGAAACACAGACAGTTGTTGGATTTATCCTGACTGAATTGCAGAGGTCCATCCAAACTTCTTTGGTCTCTATGGCGGCCTCTAATCAGAAAGACTGATTTCAGTCACTGGATTTTCTTTTTTGTAACTGTTTTATTTAAAAGAATGAAAAGGGGGTGGAGGGGCGGGGGGGGGGGGGGGGGGGGGCTGAAAGGTCTGAAGGTCGGCCTCTAATCTGGCAGTTTAACACAGGGTGCTGTCTTCAAACAGTGACCCCTCCACTCCCTTCTGTTCACCTCACCTGACCCCTGCATTAAACTCCCCACCTCCCAGTAGGTGCCTGCACACAATTGGTCAGCCAGGTCCACGGAACATTCCTGAAGTGAAGCTGCTTCAGTACATTTTTGAATGCTGCATAAAAAAAAATAAATGTGTAAAACATATAGAGCTCTAATAAGCCAAGTCCGGTTTCTAACGCAATCTAAGAATGGAGTGCGTTTCGTATTGTTATTACACCTTTGTACCACCAGGTGGAGCTAATTGCTCTCTTGTCTGGCTCAAGCTGTTTTGGTTCTGGTTTCCCTCCAAAATGCACGGTAGTCCATATTAACAATGTGATCTTTTACCCTGTTCCACTCAAAATAAGCAAGGACATACTGTACAAAGAGAATTCCTGCATCTTATTTTATTAAACAACTCTATGACGAGCACCGTCACCTCACAGCAAGAACGTTGCGGCTTCGATCCCAGGCCCAGGCAGCACCATTGATCCTATTAATCGTTTATCTACCGCTTTACTGAGTTTGGAATGATAATTTTATGGTTGAAAAGTTACCTACAGCTACAGTATATAGTTTTACTTCAATAGGCAGGTGTTTACAATTAAAAAGACCTGCCTATTGGCAATTGCCAGTCTCAAATGTGGGTGATAAATAAAGACATGATGGGCCCCTTCAATTGAGATCTGGAAAACCAGTGGCACCTCTGTATAACAGGGACGACCAGACGAAGGTGGGGCTGCATCTCAACCTCCAAACCGATCATAAAATAACCAGGGGACCTTTTCTGTTGCTCCGAACAATCAAGAAATCCAGTCCTGTCCCGCCTCCATATAATTATTGACGCCTATAACCGCAGCGTGCGTAAAGTGTTAATATTGCAGACGCCATCAGACGGCAGCAAACTAGCCGTGGCGACCCGGAGCAGCAGGCGAGCAGTGGCCCCTGCCGTCTGCCAAGTCCACGTCAAGGAAGCTGAAAACAGGAACACAGATATCCCAGCATGCAATTGGGAAGATACGGCTCACGACAAAGGGCCGACCCAGCTCCACTTGGGTCAAAGAGAGAGAGAGAGAGAGAGAGAGCGAGCGGTTCCTATACAGCAGCACAATGCCCCTGTCGTCATCCGACAAACACGCTCCCTATTGTGTGGGCCGCCTGTAGTCGGCTATGTAAACATCCCCCTCCCCCGGCGCTCCGGCGAGGCTATATTCAGACCCACGGCAGGAAGTGATTTCATGTGCAACGTCCGCCTCAGCCTTCCTCTCTCAGGTGGCTGGACGTTCCCGGCGGCCTCCCAGACCAAAGGAGAGCGCTGGATGGACGGGCGGCGTGCAGGGCCTGGAAGGCGGAGACAGGCAAACACATTGTTAGCTCAATTTATTGTCTTCATTTTTCAATCGTCTTGCTCAAGGTGCAATCCAATGCAAAAAAACATTTTTTTCCCCTGCTTAACAGTGTCTTTGGACAGAGAATCTGCGGCCGCCTCCAGGTTCGTGGATTCTTTTATTTTTTTTCAAAACCGCAGGCAATTTGGAGCTGCCACTTGGATTGATGTGCATGTCTTTGGGACCGTGGGAGGAAGTCATATGACCTGGCTGACACAAGGAGAACTTTGCACGACATCCCCCGTAAAGCATATTTTGGCCACTTTGAGCATCGAACGATAAACACAGCCTCATCTCTGTCATTTCGGGGAAAAAAAAAAGAAAAGGTAGAAACATCTCCACCGTGCAAAGCTGCTAAAGGTGTTCGATACGCACCAAAACCATCGGAGTGACGAAATGGTGTTAAGAGATTTGGGCCCACGCGTTCAAGTGCGAGGTCGAGTTTTCTCACTTTGCAACAATGTCCGCAAATCCAAATGTTTTACGTCTTCGCCGTCAAGTTTTATTGTTGTGTTAAGTGCAGGCCGGTCCAGCAGGGACATGTCACACTTGCAACCACACCACCAAGAGAACAACAAACAAGGTTCTGGTGCCTTCTCAGAGGCTTTTATGGAGTCAAGTCAAGTCAAAATGTATTTAGGGAGCACATTTTAAAACAACAAAGTTGACCCACGTGCTGTACACGACGTATTCAGAACATAGCCAATAAAACAGTAAAGTATGAATGAGAAAACAGGTGAGTTTTAAGATAAGTTTTAAAAGTCTCCACAGAGTTTTATACAGGAATGAACCAATTTGTACAGCCAAGTGGCGTGTTTGCAGATTAACCTGATAGTCGGGAATCAAAATATTGGTCCAAGCAGGGAGAAAAAAAAGGGAGGTGAGGTAAGTCTGCAACGTTCAGCTCATTAAAACACTCACGCTGTTTTACCGCCACGTACTCTCAGGCAGATCATAATTTTAAGTAAGACAATAATTCCACTGCCTTTGCAAATGCGCTAAAGTCGAACTGCCGAATCATTCATCTTTTAAAAACATTACAAGACGTGCCATAAACCCCTGCCCCCCCTCCCTGACCTGGAACTGGAGCTCTTCAATCACAAAAAAAAAATAAGAGTGAGTTTTATTGCAACACTGAGAAAGAAAAATACAGAGATGGCAAACATGTTTCATTTCTTTGCATGGCTGAAATTTAAGGCCACACGGCCGAAAGGGCAAACAAAAAGTCTGGTTGAAAGGCAAAAACAGCTGAGAGGAAGGACGGGAGCAGCCAAACACACCTGTGTGGAGGTGAGTGACCCTTCCAATCACTGTTTGCCTGGATGTGTGTTAAGTAAACACACCAAATTGGGGTCCTTGAACAGGTGAATGGGCGGGGGTGGGGGGGCGAAGGGGCAAAAGTGAGTAGAATCTTCCAATCCAATCCTTACAATAGCAGGTCTCTGGTTGTTGCTAGCCGGCTAACGTAAATCTGATCGGTCGACTTTGAAGGTTAAGCAAAAACAAAGCACCACATTTAATATGACAGAAATATATTATTCAATGTTAATAGAAATCATGTTGGACAAATAGCTTGATATAAATCCGTGCTTGGATTTCAGACGTCAGCACTCGCGCTAATGAGGCAAAGCTGCTGTGGATGAGAAGCTGGAACGCTGCTAATGGACCGTCTCTGGGTCCCTGCTGTGCAGGTGGGGTCTTGGGAACAACCTGTCCGAGTCGGAGGAGCGATGAAAGGAGGAAAAGCTAAAATAAATCAAAACTGGAGGTGTCGGAGGAGGAGAAGGAGGCGGTGGAAGCAGCAGGTGGCGGTGAGAAACGCTGAGCTTGTCTTTAGCGCCACCTGCTCGACTGGACGTGTTCTCTATCTGCCGCTGACGCCGGGCCAGGCCTCGGCAACTGCTAACGTACGTCGGGGGGGTTCAGCTTTTTGTGGCTCCTCACAAGCGTTTGGTCTCGCTATTTTTTATTCCATGTTCCCCGAAGCACGTCTCTGTTTACACCCATTAAATTTTTGTGTGCTATTTTTTTTTTTTTTTTTTCAATGATAATGGCTTGGATTTATATAGCAATGTTTAAGGAAGTCAAAGCACTTCACGTTGAAACCATTTACACAACATTCACACTGGTGGTGGTGGATCATGTAATCTTTCGAGATTATGTTTTGTAAATTAGAACATAAATCAGTGCAGCCAAACATTCAACAGACCAATAAAATAGTTGCTTATTCAAATAAATAAATCAATTCCTTTGAACTCTCGTCCCATATCATCAGAAAAAGAAGTCTGTTTTCATTTATTTCCAATCTTTTTTTGGGGGGTAAAATATGAACCAATTACTGCCAAAACATACCCACAAATCAAGTTTGCAACGCTATGCTATGCTATGCTAAATACCTTCTGCTTGACATTTCAATCCAGTGCTTTCCAAAATCAGTGTCCTCACTCGTGTCCTTCAGTGATTTATTCCCGTCTCGGTTGTCCATTTGGAAGTCTGGTCAACTGCCTCGTCGACTGCGAAATCGCATTTGCTTCGGCGCGCTAAGTGCATTAGACGGCCACTAAGAGTTGTTAAGTGGCAGCGAAGGAGCGGCGCTACCAGACGCTCAGCGGGGGAGGTAAAACTAAATTGCTTTAAAGCCCCCCCCTGGACAAAGACAAAGGCCGAGACAGGTTGGCGAAGCCATCTGCAACCTTGAAACCTCGCCGCTCGGGGTCGTTCTGTCATTTGGTCGCCCTCCTGGTTCTCCGCGACCTCGCGGACACTCGCACACACAAACAACAAGCGCAGATTGAAGGGGAGAACGAGAGGAGACGCGACACTCGCTGGCTGAGCTGGGAACGCGTGAGTGAAGACAGCCGACGGGCCGGAACGCTGACAAGAGGCCGCCGACCGGTGACCCGACGCCGTCTGTTTCCTTAACCCGCAGCCCTGAAAGAGGTCTATCGATTGTTCAGCAGTCGGTGGGGATCATAAACAACAGCTCCACCGGGAAAACCACAGGGCCGGCCCGGGATTTGTTGGAGCGATTACACACTGGGTCAATCTGAGAGCACCTCAGAGGCCCCCCCTGGGCAGTGTTGCAAGTGGGAAGAATTCCTTGAAAAAAAAAACTGATTTGATTTGAAAGTCAAATTCCCAAAAAAGGTTTCAAAAGTAAAAGTACGAAATACTCTGTTAAGTGAAAGTACTGATTTAATTTAAATAGTACAGGCTCTGAAATGTACTTCAGTTAAAAGTAGAAATGTTGTTTTTTTGTTTTTTTTTTCTATCAATGAAACAATATTTCGCAAACTGGGGAGAGGTTCTGGCAGAATATTCTGGATTGATCTGACCAGAGGTCTCGCACGAGCATCTGGATAAGTTCAAACAGCGCTGGTGCTCTCTGTACTATTATTTCTTTCTTCCAAACCATAGTCAGCAACAGTTCTGACCAGCGAGCCGTTATCGCATGTTTACGTTTTTAATAAGAGTGACCCAATTTTCTTTCCTACGTCGTAATAAGTGAATTACTTTTAACAGAATTTGTACCTTTTAAAACACAAAGTATTTGCAACTTTGTTACTTCCCGCCTCCTCCGGAGTCGGAACGCGATTGCGGACGAGGATTTTAAGACACGGCGACGTCCGCGCCCCCGTCATGCCCCCCGTCAGGCCCCCCCGTGCTCCTCCGCCGGCGCCTTTTCATCTGCGGCCACGCTTCATTTTTCAACCTGATAAATCTGCGAGCCCCAGACTGACGGCCGCTCCGCGGAAGACGGATGAGCCAGCGGAGGCCCGGTAGAAAGTGAGGGGGAACCGCTCTCTGGTCGGGGGTGGGGGTGGGGAGGTGCGGGGGGTGGAGGTGGTAGAGTGAGGGGCCCTGGAGGTCGTCGCCCTGCACATTACTGGCCTTTAAATCTCAGTGCAACATGGATTTGTGCTTTTTTTTTCATCCACAGGGAGGGTGAAACCGAGACATAAATGTGCCTGGGTGGGGTTCCCTGCTGTGGGTTGTCAACACTTCATTGCAACATGGGAGTGCTTTTGGTTTTGGATTTTTTTAAGAGTATATGTTACATAGCGGGGGTTAAAAAAAAAAAAATGGAATAAATAAATAAATAATAAATAAATGACTAATAGGTACAGATGGTGACGACGACACAGAGCCATTAGGGGCCGACCCGGCAATTTCCGCATCCGTTGGGCAGGAAGACCCAGGCGTCCGGCTTGTTTTTCCCGTCCTTGAACGCAACCCGGTCCAGACGAAGCGTAGCCGGCCGAGAGCCGGGTTTATTTTTGGAGGGTTACTTTGCAAAACAAACCGGCAGCGCCGCCGTCCAGCGAACCCCCCCTACTGCGAAACGTGGCGTCCATATCATCTCTCTTCAGGCGCTACACACAACTCAAACACCCCCCCCCACACACACACACACACACACACACACACACACACCCCCGAACCTGCAACGGATACAATAACGAGAGGTTTCTACATAAAGCAGTCAGAAGGAAACCTACAAATGTTTCAGACGGTATTCCTGTCCCAACAGACCCCCCCCGCCCCCCTGCCGGCTTCCACGGCGTTTATCCCCATCCCATCCTGTCCGTCCGCCTGTCTATCGGCCCAGCTTGCCGTGACTCACGTATTATTGTAACGTTAACGCGGGGAAGCGTCCCGTCAGCCGGAAGACCTGCTCCTGGAGATTGAGAGCAGGCATCTGAGCGACACTTCCTGTCTCCCACCCTCTGATTCCCATCCTCGTGTTGCCTGCAGGATCACAAGGTGGGTTCTGGATCACACACTCCTGCGCCGACCACAGTATGGTCTGAGTGCTCAGTGTAGCTCATATTGTACTGTAATGTTTAAAAAAAAAAAAAAATGAAAGGGACTTCACACCCTCAAAGAACAGCAATTGAACAAAATTCAATTCAAAGTTCAAGTGTAAGTTTACGCTAGTTTAGGCTAGCTAGCTAACAATCTCATGTCACATTTCGAGCAGACGTTAACGTTATGGTGTGTCTGGACCATTTTGCGTGGTGACTTGTTGGTTTTACTGTCAAAGAACGTCTTCAGTACTGGATTTGTGGTCAGATTCCTAACGAGTGACGTTAAAAGGCGAAAGGCAGCAGCTAGCCGTAGCCCTGGTATGCTACCCTGCTGAAGTACGTGCACTAAACAGTAGGTGTACTACACGGAAGTATGCGATTTGGTGCTGAGCGATAGTGTAGATTTCAACAAGGACAACTCTTTGACGTGCTAAGCTAACGCTTGCCTTGCTAAGCTAAAAATGTGCCCATTTTGATGAGGATTAGCTGTACGCTGCAACACTGAAACAACAATTTCGTGCTGTGGCAAAGGTGTCACACAGTCAATCAACTGTTCCCCCCCCCCCACGGGCGCTGGTGTGTAATGTTTTCCAGGGAGAACCGCCGAGGACTCGGCCCCCGAGCTTTGCATGCATTTACCGAAACGAGCCGTTAGCGCGATGAAACGTCGCTCCCGTTCAAATTGCTCGTGACAACGTAAACAGTGTTGGGGAAAGTACGGGGCGGCGCGAGGCAAACCCCCCCGCTCTATTAGCCGGGGAGCGCGGACATTTTTCACGGCTCGCGCCCGTCGCCCACCGCGGTCGGGAGCAAGAGGTCAGGGGTCACAGCAGGATTGCATCTGAGCGAGCGGCAAAAGCGCGGCGGCAGGTTGCAGACGTATCCTCCAATTCTCGGCACACATGCATCTGAAACTGGAGTATGGGTCGAGCGAGGTACGCGATGGCCTCAGCAAAGGCCGAGTGAAACCAAGGGGGGGGGGGGCGTAAAAGAGGAACTAAAATGTCGCCAACTCGGCGTTAACCAATCTGATCTGCTTTGCTCGAAAAGGTTTTGCTGCCAGTTTTTTTTTTTTTTTTGCTGGTGCCCGTTAGGGTGTGGCCCGCTATCGGGCGGGGTGGGGGCAGCTGAAGGGGGGGGGGGGTTGGCAGTCGTGTTGGGGAATGTGGAGGTAGGGGGGGTTGGGGTCGCGCCTGCAGGATCGAGATAAATTCAGAGGGGAGTCGATGGGAAGTGCTCTCACATCACTTCCTCTCTTTGTTACAGCGGCTGTTTTCAAGGCTCGGAATGTGGTTCCTGTCCAGAGGTGGAAGAATTCAAAACAAGTTCATTAACCCCTGTGTGGAGGGGAGAGCCGCCGGGCCGCCGAGCCGCGGTGCCGCGGTGCCGCTTCGATCTGTCACACGAGCGCGTAAGGAAAGCAACAAGGAGACCGGACCGCCTGCTCTGTTTTTTGTTTTTTTTTTTCTCTTTATTTTTTTGCAACTTGCCGTTCTGTCCAATCAGCCCGACACACTTTTCCCGGCACCGCCGGTGTCCCAGGTTAGCGACCGAGCGCTTTGCTCAGGCGTCCTCTCGGTCTGTGGGAGAGTGGGAACGGCGGAGCGCCACACCCTCCTCACTTCCTGTGGCCGGCCCGTCCTCCAGCGTCTCCGGCCAGGGCTCAGTCCAGCGACATACCAGAGCCCTCCAGTGCTACCAGCGCACTCACATAAACACTCAGCCCAAAAGGGAAGTCCGCATGAGTGCGTGCGTGCGTGTGTGTGTGTGTTGTTGTGTGTTGTTGTGTGTTGTTGTTGTGTGTGTGTGTGTGTGATCCGTGCAGCGCTGGAAAGATCAGCTCGCGACATGCAGAACTTGTGTATTAATCGAGCTTTTTATCCGGTTCGTGGTCGCTGACTGGCTGCTGAGACGGGATGTTACTCATGCTGCGCAGCTATTTTAGAGTGAGCTGGTATCTTCCCTCTCGGGACTCCTCAGTGATGCCCGGCTCTGGGCACAGACATCCGGAAGTCCACCAAGCTTTTTTTCTTTCTTTCTTTTTTTTTGGGGCCTTTTTTCCAGAAAAGCCCAACTGCCAGAGGCTCGAAGACATCAAGTCATCAGGACTCGGGGGGGGGGGGGGGGGGCGGAGGGGTGAGAGGGTTGGGAGGGGAGTGTTTGTTCTCCTGCAGTAATGACACAGAGACATGAGCACCAACAGCGGCTAAGCTAAGCTGCGGGTGCTGCACCAGACTGCAGAGTCAGAATGAACCTTCACCATCTGTGTAGACTCAAACTTACCAAAGTTCGCCAAGACAAAGTGGCCAAGCTGGGGAGAGGTTCTGGCAGAATATTCTGGATTGATCTGACCAGAGGTCTCGCACGAGCATCTGGATAAGTTCAAACAGAGCTGGTGCTCTCTGTACTATTTTTCTTTTCTTCCAAACCATAGTCAGCAACAGTTCTGACCAGCGAGCCGTTATCGCATGTTTACGTTTTTTAATAAGAGTGACCGAATTTTCTTTCCTGCGTCGTAATAAGTGAATTACTTTTAACAGAATTTGTACCTTTTAAAACACAAAGTGTTTTCTGACAGCGGCCTCACCCGGTGCCTGACCTTCAGCTTGGAGTTGAAGTTGCAAAGTCATACGTAAACAATACAGGACAAATGCTGACTTGACAAAGAACAGGAAGTGCCGAGTTTTCGTCGGAAGAATCCGATTCGGTGAGCGCGCCGACCAAAACTCCAAGCAGGTTTGCCCCGACGCACGTCCAGGTCGGCTCAGCTGTTGGGAATTGATCAGGTTTACACGCACACGGGCACGCACAGGTTTCCCCAAATAGCTCCTTGCTAACCTGCCAGCTTTGCCTCCCCCAAGGCCGCTCGCCCCCCCCCCCCCCCCCCCCCCCCCCGATTTGTTTTCACGACAGCCCGCACGCATCCCGACAAAAGCTGATTGCCTTTTCAGTTTCACGCCAGAGCTGCCGAGCATTCCTTTGTTTTTGTTTTTTAGCCCTCTACACCCCCCCCACCCCAACACCTCCTCCGCCAACCCACCCCACCAGTCCTGAGAGAGGTCTGACTTTTCCACCCCTCCACCATTCGCCGATGAGCGGGCTGCGGGAGGACGAGCTTTCGGAGCGTCAAGGGAGGCCGCGTGCACTCGCGGAGCTGTAAACAGCCGAATCAGGGAGAGGCTCATTTGCCGGGGTTGTTTAAGTGAGTTGAGAGTCAATAAGTCACAATTCATATCCTCCCGCAGGAAAGAAAACAGAAGAAGAAGAAGAAGAAGAAGAAGAAGAAGAAGAAGAAGAAGAAGAAGAAGAAGAAGAAGAAATGAAAAGCCTGGTATTTTCTTTGCGCCTGTTTCCAGGAGATACTGTATCAGAAGACCCTCCCTTTTCACCCGTCCCCCCCGCCCCACCCCGAACACCCCCCCACCGCCTCGGCCGCCTCAACCGCTCTGCAGAAATGCTGCACAAACTGTCAGCCCTGATTTGCGCCGGGTTGCCGCTCCGCAGAGCCGCAGCGGCGTAATTGCATTTACTGCAAAGTGGCTGTCGGAGCGCGGCGGCGCTCCGGATCCTGTGCAGAGACAGACAGCAGATCGAGTGGCCGTCATGTTGAGGCCGCTGCCACCGTGGCGGCGGGCGGCGGGCGGCGGGCGCACTTTTCCCCGGGGCTTCCGCTTCCCCCCAGGCCGCTCGGCCCATCTGCGCTGGGTTAGCGAGCGAGATGCCTTTTTAATGCGGCCGTCGTTAAGGACTTTGGAGGGAGGCAACAACACTGCGGTCCCACTTGAGACACACACACACACACACACACACACACGCGCAGTGATTCATTCTCGGAGTCGGCGCTAGTCGACGTGACGGAGGGGAAAACAAGAAACAACAGCTTCAGTCGAGCAGTCTGGGGTCCCGCTTTGAGCAAAAAAAAAAAGAAAAAGAATTCTGTTTATCAACGTTTTCCAACAATGTGCCTCTGGAGCCCACGGAGAAATTCTCCAGGAGTGAGAGAAACACTTCAGAACTTGCACAGTACAGAACGTGTGCGCTAAAACGTGTGTGTCTGTGCATTGTCCCTTTGTGAAGTCACAGAGGGCGCCGACACCTGTCTCTCTCTCTCTCTCTCTCTCTCTCTCTCTCTCTCTCTCACTGGTCAGTGACGACCACAACCTTCCATCCTATAATGTGCCAACGTTCCAGTAAACCGTCACCGTCGCAGCGGGAAACTGCGGCTTTTTATTATCATTCTGCTGGAGGCTGTAAACAGAGAGTTACAATTGCTGCTTTATAGAGATCTTATTTTATTTTGTTTTTTTTATTGCTAACGAACCGCTGGAATCAAGGATGGAAAGCAGAGATGTCAAAGTGAATCTTCAGATTGAAACGACAGAGAGGCTCCAGAGCCCTGGTTCTGGAAAGACCTCAGCAGCACCGGAAGGTTCTACCGTTTTACACATGCAGACAAAAGGATTAAGCTGCAAGGTGAAGGAGTGAGTGACTGACTGACTGACTGACTGACTGACTGACTGAGAGTCAAATGCAAATTCTTTAAAACACTAAAGACGAGGTGGTTGTGGGGCATCCCGGTTCAATACTTTGAGTCAAATGCGAAACACGTTGCGTTATCCGAGACACTGTTTTTCCACTGAATCCCAGCCTCCTTTCACTTTGAGGCAGCGAGAGGCTGTCGGTGTATTGGGTGGTCTTAATCTAACAAGACCGCCACCCACCCACCCACCCACCCCAGGAACGGCCTCGGAACAGATGGCGGGAGCACAGACCAGGAAGGTCTTGTATTGCTGCCATAGCTAAAAAAAGAAAAAAATAAAAAGAAATGAATGAATGGCTCAGTATCACATAATTACGTGAAAACTGTGCCTATTTCCCGGGATAATTTTCATGTTTTTACAGGATAATTTTCGCATGATTACATGAAACGACTATGTTATTTCATGTTAGTGAAAGACTCGGCATCAGGAAATGACGTGAAAAGTTTCACGTCATTTCCTGATAACGACTAAAACAGGACGAGGCACAGGCTTTGCACGCATGCCACTGCAGTCAGAGAGGCATGAAGCGACTGTCTGGTGAAGTGCCTTTGCTCGCCTCGCTTTGGGTTTGGTTTGGATTCGTGAAATACCGTGAAAATGATCTCGTAAGAACTTGAAACTTTTCCCAGAATTACTTGATACTGAGCCTTTCACTATCACGAAATAACGCGATAGTTTCATGTAGTAACATGGAAATGATGTTGTCAGAAAGTTGTTGTTGTTTTTTTTAAAGTATAGCAGCAGTACACTTACGTTCTGCTCCACCCTGGTGCCACTCGGATCTTTTGATGCGCTCTCGTCTTACTGCTTGTCCAGCAGCAGCAGCAGCAGCAGCAGCAGCAGCAGCAGCAGCAGCAGCAGCAGCAGCAGCGAAGGCTGTAGTCTGGGACGCATCAGCAGGCTGTAAAACGTTCTCGCTCGCTCGCTCGCTCGCTCGCTAGCTTGCAGCAGGAACAGGGTTCATTAAGTAAAGGCAGGTTTTCATTAACGCGGAGCCTCGAGGGACCGACGGGTATTTTACAGCATCCGAAGCCAGAGGTCAAGTATGATGAGACGCTGAGATGATTGGAAGGGTCTTGCATCCACTGTGTTAAGAAATAGTCTGTGAATAAAAGAAGAGATGAAGTTACGACAGAGTCGAACCTCGCTACTAATTTTTTTTTCGAGAGTTCGGGCCAAAGTTGTCAAGGTTTTCCTGCGAACCGGCCGGCGGCTCTCATATTTCTGCCTTGCCCCGACGGCCGCCCGGCTCCCCGCTAGTGTGAAAAAGCCCACACTTTATATTGGCACGTGGCGCCGAGCGGTCCGGTTTCTAGCCTGGACCTCCTTGTTACATACAGCAGTAATATGATAAAGCGCCGTTTCTGACGCATCCAAACTCCCTCGACCCCGTTGGAGCTGCGGGCCGTGACTGACTGATGACAAGCGGCGAGGCCGGAAATACCGCGTTGGACCAGAGGCCGCTGTCAAACGGGACCAACCGGGAAGTGCGTTTGGGTCCCGCCTGGGAGGGAAAACTGTGTGGGGAAAAAAAAAAAATCTGCGGTGCGTTAAGACGTTGAATCTTGAGTGACGTGTTTTAACGTGCTCCCTGTTTAACAGAGCGGGGGGGAGGGGGCAGGACGGTGGGGGGTTGGGGGTGACGGGACATCAGGATGGACTTGAGGAGGTCCCGTTTGCCTAAAATACGGCCTCGGTAACAGTTGCACTAAGACGTTCAGACTAATGTGAAATCCAAGGGAGATCATTTAGGGGGAGGTCGGGGGGGTGGGGGGGGTGGGGCGGGTCTGGGAGGAGCAGCGCTGTGTCGGTCCCCACATGTGGTCACGACTTGCTTCCAAGCCTCAGGGACAACCGCGACCCAGCCGCTCGGTGCTGCGGTGGTGTCAAAGTGTGCGCTGCTTCCTGGATATTGAACTGCGGCTTTTAGATCTTCACATTTTCAAAGCGCACTGGAGCGCCTCGACAGACCCCCAACGGTCTGCAAAGCGCTTCCCGGTCGCTCGGCAACGTCATGAAAACGGTTTCACGTCGCCTTTTATTCGAGAAGCCACATTGACCCGAGTTCGGTTTGCACGGACGAAGCTTCCGGTTTTTTTTTAGGTCCATTTTTTTTTTTTTTTTGTCCTATTGTTTCCCTCGTCTGCTCTGCGTCTGTCCTGATAAAAGGCCGCTTCCTGTCTTTCTCCTCCGTGGGACTGTTTCACTTGTCTTTTATTCCCCCCCCCTCCCAAGTACAAAAGCCCGCCGTCAGCAGAGAGGGCGCCGTCGTGCACGCCGAGCGTGGCGTTCTCACAGCGGGGGGGAAAAAAAACATGTATTAGGATCTGTGGGTGTGCACAGTGCAAGCGACGTCCCAGAGTGCACTGCAGCGCTTAACCACTAGCTTAACCACTAGCTTTGTTATGCTAAAGAGACGACATTATTTCAGGCTTAATAGAAAAACAAGTTTTAGTGCAGACAATGGGTCAAACTCGTGATTTTAGCAACAGCGGGAATCCAACCCAGGCTCGTCGAGGCCCACAGTGGGAACTCACCAGTCTGGCTCGCACACACCTACAAGAGGAGCTCCGACGGCTCGTGTCTTTCGTGTCTCTCGTGTTCTTAAGTAGACAACTGAAGCGGGATTCCCTCATTCTGCCTCTTCTCTCTCAAAAGCACAACATCCAGCAACTACCGAGGTAACGTCCCATTATTTCGTTCCCCCTTTTCATCACTGCAGGTTCAGAAGAGGTTTTTTTTTTTTTTTAATTTCCCCCCCCCCAGCGCCGGCCTCCAGTTAGTGCCCTGCTCCAGGGTCACTGCCCTGTCAGGCTTTTCTTTGACGCAGATCCGTTTCCTGTCAAAGTGAGATTTTTTATTGTTCCAGGGGAACGGGCGTCCCGAATCTCGCTCCTTCAGCCTTTTCCTGTTTCCTCTGAAAGAGGAAGCGTCGCTTTGCTTCTTTTGGTCACCCCCCACCTTCCACCTCCCTCCTCCCCCCTCCCCCCTCCCTCCTCTTCTGTAGGACAAATCTGGAATGTCCAAAAGAAAGAAAAAGAAAAGGAAAATGCTCTTGTTGGCTCTCCTTTTATTGTCCCCATTCTGCGTTCTTCGCGACCTCCCACTCCTGCACAAACACCACGGTTCTCCTCATCGCAGGTTCCTAGCGCCGCGCGCGGTGGCGGTGACCCGCAAGCGCCGGTGTGTGTGTTCACCTGCGACCCCCGAAGCGGCGCATTCCCATGGCGCCTCCGCACGTAGCCTCTTTTGTTATCGCACAGACAAAATAGCTCATTGTGTGCAGGGAGTGTCGGGGCATTAAATGGGAGGCGGCTCTTAAATTAAGACTGTCATGAAAGTCGGGGAAAAACTGAGTGAAGTTTTTTTTTTTTTTTTTAGTATTTTTTTTTGTTGTTGTTGTGTGTTCACGTGACCTGAGACTGAAGCAAATAGCCGCAAGACACCGGTGTGTCACAGTGTGCCTTGGTTGCACAAAATGACATGCGGTGACACCGACTGACCTCAGAGGAGGAGCAGATCGTCACTTGCACAGTCCACCAGGGGTCGACTGGAACCCGTCGTGCACGGACTCACAGCTCATGTCGAGGCTGAACACAACACGTCACGAAAAAAAGGTCGCGCGGCGAAAGAAGAAGCGGCGTCGAAATCTGCGTCGTTTCTTTTTTTTCCGATCCGAAAAAAAAAAGAGAAAATCTCACCGCGAGTTTCGCCCAAAGAGCTGCGGCCCGCCGTGTGTTTGAACGCTGCAGAACGATACTGCTGAAAGATGGAACAGAAACAGAGTCAGAACTCAAGAGCGTGCGGTGCTTTATGTCTTTTGCAGGCCCCGTGTGGAAGATTCAGCAGGGTTTCATGGTGTGAGAGAATATTGCACGGAATATTCCCCCCCCACCCCCCCCCCATCTTCTGCTGTGATGTCAGAGTGAAAATCACAGAACAGCATGTCGATCCAAGATCTGGGCTGCTGGAGAGAATTGCTGGCCCCTCCCTCCTCTGCTTTTTGCAACAACAAAAAAAAAAAATACTAATGGTTTTTACTTTGACTGGCTTTATCAAATCATGTGTATTTTAATCTCTACTGCATGCCACAGGCTTCCTTTTCAATGTTTCACGCTGGGTCTTCAACACTCTGCTGGCCCCCCCCCTCCCCCCATCTGTTATTTTCAGGAGATTATTATGTGAAGAATGATGTGAAGTCAACTCAACTTAAACGTGATTCTTTCAGCTGCAAGGCAGGGGGGGGGCAGGCCGGAAAAGGAAAACGAAACTTCTTCCTTATCGCGTTTGGCCCTTAACAAGCTGCAATTTGGCAGATTTGATCGCCTTAAATAATGTAAACAGGAGCCTCAGCGCCACCAGCTTGAATACTTTGATTCCAGGCTGGACCGGTAAACTGCAGACGCCTCGGGGTGTAAGGTGTGAGCGCCCAGGGGCCACAATGGGGGCCCCTTGAAAAGTGCTTGAAAATCAGATTCGCCCGGGCTGGACGGAGCAGGATGGAGAGTGTTTGTGCAGGAGACGGCTTTTATCAGCGTCGAACACACACAGGAATTCCGGTTTGGGATTGTCCATCCAATTCCTGCGTTCCACAGGAAGCCCTGCATAAAAAGCAAAGTGAAAACGCCCGCAGATTCATATGTGGCCGGTCGACTCGAGGGGGAGCGCCTCGAATTAAAAATCGCCCCCTTTTTTTTTTGACGAGAGGGACCTCCGAGCTTGTTTGAAATAAAGAAGACATGGAGGAGTCGACGGAGCGACGGAGCGCGCCTCCGGCCGCAGCGCTCTACTGGTGCGCGGACACGCACCCCGACGACACGCTCTCACCGCCGGGGTAAGATTTACGCACACGTTTTTTTTAATTATTTTTATTTTAATTTAATTTTATTTATTTATTTATTTATTTATTTATTTAAAAAAAAAAAAAAAAAGGTTTGTTATCGTTCTGGAAGCTTGCTATCGAATATGACCGGGCTGTGATATCCAAAAAGCGAAAAAAAAAAGAAGAAAAAAAGCGAAAGTGAAATATATTCCTCTGGAAAAAAAAAAAAAAAAAGTTCTATTGCTCTCTGCAAACACTAGAATTAACCTGCTGTAAAACATGACGTTCAAAAAAAGAAAAAAGAACAACTTTTTTTTTAAAGAAGTGTGATTTGCGTGTTGTGTCACATCTTTCTTCATGGTGATGTTCCAAGATAACGTTGGAGGATAAGGGATTTCAACACATTCGTATTATGGATGAATACAAGCAGTTAGTATTATTATTATTATTATTATTATTATTATTATTTTTAACGTGCAAAGAATAACGTCACGCTTTCACTTCATCCTAAACTTTCCTGCACAGTTTCGCACCTCTGCTCGGCTGCATGGAGGCTTTCACACCCTGTGCGCGCGGGTCGTGCCTTGCTTCAGCGGCCACCACGGCAGCGTCGGCGGCTTTCGTGAATGAGGGGGGGTGGGGGGGGGGGTGGGAAGGGGTGCGTGACGTCACGCCAGGCAGGCGCGTTAACGGAGCTCGGGCGGGCGGGCGGTGGGAGCTGCGGGGCCGCCGGCTGGAGGAGTGGGAGGAGGTCCCAAGCATCACCCCCCCCACTCACCCCCCACCCCCACCCCCCCGTCCTCTCCTGACAGTGTGAGAGCAGAAGGCTGACCAGCAGCGGACTTCCTGCATCCCTCCGGACTCCGAAGGCAGCGGCGGAGCGGAACGGAACTAACTTTTGCTCCATTCCGAACCACTTCCTGCACATGTAGGGCTGCGTCTTTTAATTTGCTTTTTTGATATATGTTTTTTTTTTTTTTTTTTTTTTTTAATACGATGAAAGAATCTCGCGCGCGGTTTTGATCTGCTGTTTTGTTTTGTTTTGAATCCATGCATGCGCCTCTTTTTTTTTGTTGCTGTTGCGTTGACTTCCTGCCGGCTCGCGCGCGCCTCTTTTCTCTTATCGACGGGTTTGTTTCGTTGTTATTTATTTATTTATTAATTCTTTGCGTGCCCTTTTGTGGAGTCAGTGTGAGAAAGTCTTGAGAGACGGCGCGGTGAGCGAAAGGATGCCGCGACACAGGTTTGTGCAGCGGTGGCAAACAGCGCCCCCTCGTGGCCGCTTTTATGCGCGTAACACCGCTGAACTTCACCCTCGTGTGTCAGTAGGTCATTAAAAATCTGACATTGGGCACCTGCAGGGTCAACATTGTGTTTGAGTGTTTGTTTGTTTGTTTGTTTGTTTGTTTGTTTGTTTGGCTTTGGCCCGCAGGATAATTCTTCCACTCACGTCTTCACATCTTTCTGACATGGCCTTGGATCTAATTGGAGACCTGGAGTCCAAAACTCATTCCTGCACTATTATTTGCAACCTCGCAGGAACCTGGGACTCTATTCCTGGCCACGCTTTGTTGCAACGAAGCCACCCACCTGGTTTTTTTTCACAATTTTGTGAATGAGCCTGGCGTTGAAGAGAGGGGTTAGAGGGGGGGGGGGCTATTGATCCGAATTCTGGCTGCGGCGGCTGCTCTAAGAGGTTCCCCGGGGGTTCTAGTATCTGGGCCCCTGTCAGAGACGCATGCCTGCAGGATAGCATCGCTAGCAGGAGCAGCTCCAAGCGGGACGGTGTCACGCACCGCGGAGCGAGCAGATGGCTTTTTAATCCTGTACAGTATGTGGTAATCCAGAATGGTGCGATGACGGTGGTTTCTTCCTCTCTTCTAGTCTTTTTTTTTTTTTTTTCAGCCTGTTTCGCCTTCCAGAGTTCGGACTCGCGTTGGAAGAAGCTTTCCGGAAGGCCGCAGGTGGCCTGATTCTTTCACCGCCGAGCAGTGACTTTTCAGTCCGACGTGGCTTTTCTGTGGGTTTTTTTTTTATTTTGTTGCACAAAACCCCACAGAAAAGCAAATACTACTTCACATGGACGGTCAAGTGGACGACACTTGAGATTAGTAAGCAAATCCAAAAAGTGCAGTCGAGAGCGAAGCGACCCGTGGGTCTCAGGCCGTAAACAATAAGAAGGCCGAGGTTCTTCAGCTGCCCAGAAACTCGTCTTGGGTTCCAGGACGACGCAATGCGCCCAGAAATAGAGTCACCAAAATGCAACCGGAATGTTGAAAGCGGGGGGGGGGGGTTTGCAAGAGTCCATCAGAACCCTCGGAAACCACACACTTCAAATCTTCTCTTCTTCTGATGGAGATGGTTTCTTCTCCCCTGCTGCAGGTAGCCGGAGTCGCCCCCCCCCCGACCCCCCGCAGGCAGGAAGCGAACGCCCGCCGACGTGAGGAGGGACGACTTTGGCTGCGATCCACGCACCCCCTCGTCCCCCCGCCCCCACCCCTCTGCGTCAGCCTCCGAGGGGCGTGTGAGAAGAGCGAGCGGTGGGAACGTGGGAACGACGACGATGCTGCTGCTGCTGCCGCCGCTGCTGCTGCTCTCCTCCTCCTCCCTGCTGGTCCTGCACGCCATGGCCACTCAGCAGCACTACGCCCCCCACGGGTAACACGCCTCCTAACAGGCATTCCGGCCCAGTTTAGCTAACGTGACGCGAAGAGGGGTTTTCTGGAGACAGTGTTGTTGGGGTTCCTCCATAAAAGTAAAGTTTTTGCCACAGTAATCCCATCGCGTTACTCTGTTACTAAAAAAGTAGTTTAATTACAGTAGTGTATTACCGAGTAATAGATTACACGCCAAGATTAGCAGTCTTCGTTCGGCTTCGACGTTGGAGGTGTTTATGGCAAGAGCCCAAAGAGGGGGTTGAAAGTTGAAGCCAGAGGTCAGAGAGGTCAAAGGTCAACCTTGACCTTTGACACATTCTGGAGTTGATATGCAAGCCGAATCGGGAAACAATCAGGCGGCAAATTTAGAGGGGAGGGGGCGTTTGTGCAAAAGGAGAAGCCTCAAGGCTCCAGACTGGGCCCCTTGGAGTTTCCAGCCGGGAGCCCACTTCACTGCAGGGGAGGCAAATCTTCCGCCGCTGTTTGAGGGAACATTAAAACAACCTCTCATCTCACGCCGGCTCATCTCCCCCCCCCCCCCTTTCCCCCCCCCCCCCCTCTCTCTGACAGGAGGAGAGTGTGCGGCCGAGAGCGCCGCCACAGCGTGGTCACGTCCACCGAGTCGTACGTGCGGCCCGTGCACAAGCCCTACATCACCGTGTGTCAGGGCCACCGCCTCTGCAGCACGTACAAGTGAGTCCAGACCCGGAGCCCCGACCATCCTCCTCCTCCTCCTCCTCCTCCTCTTCCTCCTCTTCCTCCTCCTCGTCCTCCACGGCTCGGCGGAGGTTTCATCCGCGAGGAGCTCACAGGCACGCTTGAACAACCGTGCCGTTCCGCCGGTATCGGCCGCACGGCCCCGAATTAAAAAAAAAAAAAAAAAAATCAAACCATCAAGCACTTTTGTGTAAGCGGGGGAAATGAAGTGGCTGCCTGCGGAGAGCGCCGAGTCCTGTTTGTTTTGGACGCCGTCTCGCTCCTATACTTACAGGCTCTCCGTCTCCTTCCAGAACTGTTGCTTTTTGGAGCCCCCCCCCCCCTCTCCATCACCCCCCAGCTTACTAACCCTCCTCCCACACACACACACACACACACACACACACACACACACACACACTCCCCCACATTCTTTCCAATTTAATCCCCCTTTTTTTGTTTTTAACTCTTCCCTCGCCGCTGCAAATGTATCACTTCTGGACTTGATCTTTTTAACTGCTGATCTGCCCGGATTCTGATGATTGTGTCCAAAGAAAAAAAAAAAAGAATCTTCTCCTACCGCATCGGACTCACCTGAGCGAAAACACCAGACAGCCCCACTAAACCCAGGTGTGTGTGTGTGTGTGTGTGTGTGTGTGTGTGTGTGTGTGTGTGTGTGTGTGTGTGTGTGTGTGTGTGTGTGTGTCGTCCCCGCAGGACGTCGTACTCGGTGGCGTACCGGCAGGTCAGCAGGGTGGCGCCGTCCTCCTACCACTACCCCGAGTGCTGCCCAGGCTGGCGGAGGTTTCACTCCCACAACTGCAACCAAGGTAACCCCACCCCCACCCCGGGGGCCGCGTGTCCCACCAACTCCATTCGATACTCAGAATGTCAGCGTAGTGGAGGGAAACGTTGACCTGATGAGTTGGTGCTTGTGTGGTAAAATATTTGAGGAAGCCCCCCCCCCCCCGACAGTGTGTTTAGTATTTAGGGTGCTCTTGGTCAGGCTTCCTTAAAGAAATGGCCGCTAACGAGGAGCAAGATGTATATGCACATGATCTATCTATATTTTTCTAAGTGGTGGAAAAACCAAATGACCTTTATTTTACTGCGAGTACACACTTTAATTGATGTATTTACGGGCAGAATGTGAAGTTTTTTTTTTAAGATCAAAATCTTAAATCGCGCCAAATTTTACACACTGGACCTTAAATTGATGAGCATATGTGGAGGCGGAGCCTCTTAAACAGCGAAGGTCTTACACCTCAGATACACCTGGGATCTCACAAACAACCTCTGGGGGCTTTTCGATTGGCCACAGGTAGAAATTTTCTTTCTCTTAAGCTGAAAAAGAAACAAAACAAAAGCAGCGGATGTAACGCAAACTCCAAACCTGCCCCCTCAGCCTTGTGCGCTTGGCCCTGCGTCAACGGAGGGACCTGCCTGAGACCCGACCAGTGCGCCTGCCCGCTGGGCTGGACCGGCCACCAGTGCCAAACTGGTGAGTACACACACACACACACACACACACACACACGCGTGCACAAAACACGAAGGCGGCCGCGCTCAAACAACCGCGCGACCTCTGACCTCCCCGCTTCTCCTCCCGCCAGACGTGGACGAGTGCGCCGAGCGGCGGCCGTGCGCCCAGGACTGCGTGAACACGGCGGGCAGCTACCAGTGCGGCTGCAGGGACGGCTTCAGGCTGGCCGGGGACGGCCAATCCTGCCAGGGCCTCCCCACCACCACAACTCCTCCCCCACCTCCTCCAACCACCACTCCTCCTTTGGGCGGTAAGTGAGTGGCCTTGGATGGTGTGTGTGTGTGTGTGTGTGTGTGTGTGTGTGTGTGTGTGTTCACAGAGCGCAGAAGAAGAAGAAGAAGAAGAAGAAGAAGAGAGAACTTAGCCAGCCTCGCGGCCCATTATTACTTTTGGTACGCGCTATGCCACTCTCAACTCGTACCGTGAGTAATAATGCACTGCGACTGGTGCCGACTTCCAGACACGCGACTCGCGGCTCCGCCCTGCTTTGATAGCTAGCCCTTCCTTACGATGTTTGCTAGCAGTCCCGAAAGAAAACCATCTGACTCCAGTCGAGACTCTCTCAAGTCGACATCTCTTCTTGTTCCACACGCTCCCAAAATGCTTGCAAACGAGAGAGAGGGGGGGCGGGGAGGTGAGGGGTGGGGAGGGGAGGGGGAAAGAAAGTGGATTTCTGCGCTCGCCGTATCCTAGCGACCGAAAATAACACATCGCCTCCCACGCGTCTACCGACGCGATCGCCGACCCCGGGACGTTTGCGTTCCGTCTCGGCCGTCACTGCTTCTCTGAGGGGAGGGAAGTATTGCGACACAGAGTCTTAAGAGGAGGACGGGGAGAGAAGAAGGGGGGAAAAAATACTGGGAGATTTTCCCATTTCCGGATCTCCCACAGATCTTCCGACCGTGAAGGAGTCTTTGGGGTCGCGCGGAGCTTTAAATCCGCCGGGGCTTTCCTGTCGTCGCAGAATGAAAGGACCTCCGTGCAAAAAACCCGCCAGATAGTCTCGGGCTCGGCTCCAAGCTGCCTCCTATTTATCAAGACCAGGACAGATTGAACCCCCCCCCCCCCCCCCGCCCACACCCGCAAAATGGAACTCCTCAGCCAGAGTGGAGCGCGCTTCCGAACAAGCCAGTCCTGAGTCAGCAGGAAAATAAAGTCATGTTAACGACAGTAACGGGGGGGGGGGGGGGGGGGGGGGGGGGGGTCTCTCTCTCTCTCTCCTGGGAGGCCCACTGAGGTGTTTTCCTCCGTCTTAAGATCTGTTCATCGGTTGGTGGTGATCGTGAATGTAAACAGGAAGGCCGGGAGACTCAGAATGCTGCTGCCTGCTGCTGCACAAGATGAAGAGGGTGAGGAGGGTGAGGAGGAGGAGGAGGAGGAGGAGGAGGAGGAGTGCCAGACTCCCTTTTCGCGTCTCCATTTTTCTCCCCCTCTTCCCGTCCGTCTGTGTTTTTTTTTTGTTCTTCTTGCTGCGCTCTTGGCCAACGCCTGTGTTCATTCCAGCTCCGTCAACCCTCCTGTTTGCTGGGGGTCACCGCCAGTTTCACTCCTCCTCCTCCTCCTCCTCCTCCTCCACCACCTCCCGCTCACCTCAACCCCGTGCTTGTCTCGGTAATGGAGCACATCTGGGAGAGATTGAGCTCCGTCTGCGGTCAGCGTGGAAGGTGCCTCGCTTTGCGCCCCGGGTCGCCCCCCAGAACGGACAGACGGACAGACAGACAGACAGACAGACAGACAGACAGACGGGCATCATCGGCGTTACCCAAATGGGCTCAGTGCTTCTTTAACTGTCTTGATCTCACCCTCTTCAGTTCCCCCTTTTTTAGGGCTTTTAGGGTTAGAATGAAAACTTATGACTGTCTGAACAAAAGGAAACCGGGTCTAGGTCTTTTGGTGTGTCCCCCCCGCCCCCGCCCCCCCCACCACCACCATTCCCATTCCTCCTCATGTGCCCTTAATCTTTCGCTCGACTCTCCGGTTTGCACTTTAGGGACGTGGCCGCGACCATGAATCTTTCCTGGGCGAGGGATTGATGAGGGCCGGGCGGCCGAGTCAAAAGGGGTTCTCCTCTGAGATATAAGACCTAGAGGGACCTGGACTGGGGGGAGCCAGCCCCCCCCCCCCGGCTTTGATCCGCTTCCCCCCCTTTGCACCTCGTTTTCTGGTCAAAGTGACCGGGGTCTCACGCGAGTCGCTGTTTCCAACCCCCCCCCCCCTCTCCCTGCAGGCGGAGGCCTCAGCCTGGCGGAGAACGTGACGGAGGAGGTGCAGAGCCTGAGGGACCGAGTGGAGCTCCTGGAAAAGGTGGGCTTCCCAACAAATAAAGAACATGAGAAAGAAAGAAAGAGGCACCACCTACCCTGATACCTCCCGTGAAAATAAATACCTGGATGCCGTAAAGATTCTGTGAGACGACGCCAGAAACACACGGTTTTATGAAGGCAAACACGTGTTCCGGGGAAATGTGGAAGCAATATTCCAACATGCTGTTTTGTTTTGCCGTGGTTTTTTTTCTCTCTTCACTACAATTCTTCTTCTTCTTCCTCCTCCTCCTCCTCCCGGAGCAGAAACTGCAGATGGTCTTGGCCCCCTTCAGCAGCTTCTTCCCCCTGTCCCTGGACGAGGGCTGGTCGGAGAAGACCACCTTGCTGTCCCACTCCTTCCAGCAGCTGGACCGCATCGACTCCCTCAGCGAGCAGATCGGCTTCCTGGAGGAGCGCCTCGGCACATGTGAGTGACCCGGCTCGAGGGCGGAGGGGCAAGAAGGGCCGCAGGCCCCTCGGAGCCCTGAGGTCAGGGAGACCGGGAGCGGCGTGTCAACGTCTGCCAGGAACCAAAGTTCAAATGCTGCAATTATCCGTAATGTAATAAAACAATAATGATCCCGGTGCAGAAATCCCACAGTGAAATATGGAGCTTCTGTCTTCAGCCGTCCGCTTACCTCTGAAAACACAATGATGGATATTTCGAAACTTTAATCTGCTTAGTTGGTGAAACACAGGCCGTGTTCTGAATTGCAAACTGTTTTTTTTTTTACATTCAAAATTATTGTGTGGTGCAGCTTGTTGTTCCAAGTTGTGGATATTAGTGCTTTTTTTCCCCTTTCTTAAAAGCAATACAAATGTTACAGTGATGTCATTAGTTATGGCTTTCAACATAAATATTTAGTGGAGTTTAAAGTCCGAAATCATCCCGAATGCTGGTGGAGCATCATTAGCCAAGAAATTAGCCCTCTGTTTACAGCCTCCATCATTCATCTGCAACTTTCCCATGCTGAGGAAGTCCAATACCGTTTGTGATGTCACAAGGAGACGATTTCCTCAACTGTGTCTTTTAAAAACTGCTTTCCTCCGCCCCCTGCAGGTTCGTGCCAGGAGAACTAGCACCAGCCAACCAAGGTCCGAAATACCTGCAAAATAATACTGCCAAGCCTCCCCGGCGAGCGCCTTCGTCTGTCCGGCGGGTCAACGCGAAGCAGAAGCCGCCTCAGCTCCGGTGAAGCCGCGCAGCCGATCGCCCGTCAGCCCCCCCCCCCCCAACCCCCCTCCCCCCTTCTCTCTTTCCCGTTGTTGGATTATCGTCAAAAATCCCCCTTTGATTCTGTAAACGGCCCTCGTGGCAACATGACATCACTCCTGTAACATCTGAATCCACCCCATGGGGTTAAAGGTCAGGGTAAAGGGTTTTGGGTTGTTTTTTTTTGTTTCTGTATCAGTGCAGCTGTGTCCTTTGTCTGAGCTCCGAGGCAGACCGGGACATCTGTAGATATCTATTTAAATTATGGTTGTTTACTTTTAGTCACTCCTCAGTTCACCTGTAGCCTTTTTTTTTTATACCTCTGCTTGTAAAGTTTTGTAATAAAAAGGAACTCATCAGAAACACTGTGTGGGCGCTGATGTGAAAGGATTATTAAGTAACGCTCTTTTTTTCCTTTTCTTTTGGGGAAAACAACACTGGAGGCTTCCTCCAGGGAGACACATAAAAGTGAATTTTCTATAAAAGGGGACCGCCGGAATGCTGCTCCGACTCTCTGGTGATTCGCGGTCGCCTCCAAAAATACAGTTTCTCGCGGAAATTCAATTACTTTTACAAATGATCTTCGCCTTCTTGAACAAACGTCGTCATTTGTGTGCGAATCGAGACTCGTTGGCGAGCGTTTTCGGATAAAGAACTCCTCTAGTGACACTGAATTACTACATGACGAGAGAACTACGGAGCAGAGCACTTTCAGGTTTAAAAACAGATGAGTAAGGAAGGCAACGAAACAGCTAGCTAGCGCAGGCAGCCTATGGTCCGGGTGGGGTGGGGGGGGGCACACGCAGCCCGTTAAGCTTTGTAACCCGGCCCGCCGAACTTGCAGAAATTAGAACAGCTGCAGTTCCACCATTCTTTCAGTGTTTCAAGAGCTTTTGTTCATTTTCAATTGACATTAAATCGCATGTTTTCAAACATACCATGAGATATATATTTTTTAGAACCCATCGTGGTCCACCAGTCAAAAAGTTTGCCCACTCCAGACCTTGCGTGTGGCGCCGTCAAGATTCAAAACAGTGACACGCGAGCGAGGGAGGCATTCAGGTGCACACACACACACACACAATTATGAAAAACAAAAACAAAACAATGAGTCTTTATTCTTTCCCAAGGCATTGACGTATACCCAGAAGAAGTGAAACCAGAGGACACTACATCATAGATATTAACCAGATAACTATAATGGGCGTCTATACCATCTGTGCATATTTACAGTACACACGCATACAGTAAGGGACCGCACGCACACAAGGCTCTGCGGGGTGCCGGCTCTGTTTCTCGTATAACCGTCTAAAGCTACAACCAATTATACCTTAATAGCTTTGGTGGTGAAAAAAAATGATATAAAAAAAAAATAAAAAATTCGGAGAAACGTTTCAGTCCTTTTAATGTTCACTGTACCCCCCCGCCCGACCCTCATCCGCTCTAATTCAGCATGAAAAGTGCTTTTTCACAATACTTTTCAATATCTTACACGTGAGCTCGTAAACGACCGTCACCCCCGAGTCGAGGGGAGGAGGAAAAAAACAAAAAAAAAACAAAAAACAAACCTGCAGGATTGTTGCGAGCCGACACGGCAAGGCTTACAGATCGCACATTTGTATCACGCAAATCACGAGATAACCGAGGAGGAAATCAAATGACGGAACACTAGATTAGCAAAATAGATATTTTGGGGAGAGAAATCAGTTTGGTAACGTTCACTTTAGCGTTAACATTCAAAACACTGGCTCAAAAAAAAATATGAATAAAAATAAAAAAGCGGTTCAATATATTAAAACTTAGGGGATTCTTTTCTTTTTTTTTTTTAAGTTGCGATTAGTAGGGATAAATATTTAATTCTGGCCTTTAAAATAAATAAAACTCAGTGAGTGGACTGTTGTCGTTAAAATGATTGTTGAAAATCCGGACGGCCTCCTCCCGTGAAATGGTCCAATAAATACGGAGGCTAGGTGCGTTGCCAGCTGCACACAAGACGACATCCAACTTCAAGACAGTGTCTTTTGCAGGAAAAAAAAAAAAAAAAAAAAAAAAAAAAAAGACGTCAAAGAAATCAAAGTAACCCTGAACGCTGGAGTACATTCGCTGATGGCGCTTGACGGGCAACGAGTGGCGAAGAGGAGCGGCTGGTTCTGTGCAGACGGCACGACGAAGGCAGTGAGCGATGTGAAATTTAAGACCTGTACGAACACTTAAAAAAAACAAAAAAAACAAAAAACATTTTTCAGACAAAAAAGTTTTCAGTTTTCAGACCGTGTGGACGAGCCGACAGCAACCAGGAGAACTCAAAAGAAAATTAAGGCCAAAGAAATTTTTGAAAATAACGTAATATTCCGGAACGTCAAAGCGAAATCACGGTATTTACTTTCAGTCATATAAAACACAGCAACGAAAATAATAATTGGAAAAAAAAGAAAAAAAGCTTTCAGTTGTACATCAGAGGTTCAGAATGTTGAAGTTGGTGGTTGTATTGGGGGTCGGACCCTCCTCCTCCACCACCCCCTCCAATCCCCTCCTTCCTCCCCCCCGAGTTCTACACGTGGCCCAACGTTAGAGGGAACAAAAATATTTGCTAGAGGAAATAAATAGAAAACAAACATACATAATAATGTAAAGCCAGAAGACACTTCCTGCTGCTGCTGCTGCTGCTGCTGCTGAGGTTCGACCGTAATCGTTTGGAGCAACAAACTGAGCAGTAAGAAAAAAAAAAAAAGAAGAAGAAGCACGACGAGGCCGTTTTAAGCGGGTGCAGGTGGAGCCGTGAACTGGTCTCGCTCCTCGGCGGGTCGCCGGGGTCGAGGGGGAGATGAGACGGAGGAAGAAGAGCGCGTCGACCCCTCGCGCCCGCGGCCCCCCCCCTCTCTTTGTCTCTCGGGCCGGAGTCCGGAATGCCGAGGGTGAGGAGGGGGGAGGCGGAAACAAAACAACGGAGGAAGTAGATGTCTGACGTTGTGCGTGTGTGTGTGTGTGTGTGTGCGCGAGAGACGAATGAAACAAAGGCGGCGGCGCAAAGACGTCCGACGCGGACAAAAAGGCCGATGAAGCAAAAAAAAAGGAGGAGAAAGAAGCAATGATATGCGGGGCGGCGCCACCCACGAAGGCATGCACGAGCGACGCACATCCGCACTGTTCGGCTTCGCCGTCCGTCACTCCGCTCACTCGGCGGCTTGCAGAGCAGAGCTGCTGCTGCTGCTGCTGCTGCTGCTGCTGCTGCTGCTGCTGCTGGTGAGGGTCGGGACCGACTGTTCGCTTCACGGGTCGGAGCCGGAGAAGTCGGAGGGCTTGTGACACGCTGTCACTTCGGCTTTCCAGCTGGCCAGCTGTCGGGGGTGGGGGAGGGGAGGTGGGGGAGGGGGGAGGGGGCGGGGCCGGGGCCGGGACGACTGTTCAGTGCCTCGTCGGCCCGTTGCTCTGGGCGACCTTGTCGGAGATGCCCATGTAGGCGGAGCGCATCAGGCCGAAGGACTTGTCGCTGAGGGTGGACACGTCGTCCGACGTCATGCCCTCCGTCTCGATCTTCGGCAGGATCTTCAACCGGATGGTGCCTGGGTGGGGTGGGGGTGGGGGGGCGGGGGGGGAGAGAGGAAAGGCCGTCAGAATCAGTGCGACACCTTGTTTTCCGTCCGTCAGTCTGTCGGCTCCTCGTCTGTCCCGACGCAGCGGAGAACTTCCGCACGCCGGCCCAGGAAACTCGCTGGTGCCCTCTGTCCTGCGGTTGAAGAACTACACCTTTGTGGCCTGGGAGACTTTGAAAGTGTCGGACAGTTGCCCCGACTCTGGTCACTGCAAAGGGAGAGAAGCAGCAGCAGCAGTGGCAACAACCACAACAATGACGTCATCAGTGGGGTCACCTGATTTGAACTGCTTTTCTTTCCGTAGGTAAAAGTTGCTGTAGCTGGAGAACACCACGGGGATGATGGGTGCCTGCAAAACCAGAGGAAAAACAACAACAATGAGGACGGATGAAGTTTAAAAAAAAATTCATCCGAGCAGTTCCAAAAATCACGACTCCTGGATCCCGCTCTCGCTCTGCGACCCCCACCGCCACCATGAAACTGCACTGGCTGAGCCCACCGTGCCCCCCACACCCGCTCACCCCCCCCCCCCCCCACTGCTCTCTCCCCGGGGGGCTGTCCTGCTTCCAGTCAATCTGGCCAGAGACGCGCACGGCGGGACAGAAATAGCCTTTGCTCTCCTGCAGGAATACGAGCGAAGCGAGAAGCCAGCGGTGAAGCCGTAAAAACGCAGACGGCAACATCCAGCATCCAGACTTCTAACCCCCCCCCGCCCGAACCCCAACCCGACCCAAATTTAGCTCGGTCCGCTTAGCGCGGAAAACGCTATCTGCGCGTGTGGAGCCGGCAGAGCCCTCATAGAAAATATGAGCGGTGGGAGCCTTTAATTCTGCAGCCCGGTGTGTGTGTGTGTGTGTGTGTGTGTGTGTGTGTGCATGTACGTGCATGCACGTCTGCCTGATCCAAGGCGATATTAATCTCTAGCCGCCTGGAGCCGACGGCGTTCTGCTACCCGGCCAGATCTGGTTCGGTGGTGATGTTTTTATAATTCATTCCACCTGTGCGACCCCCCCCGACCCCCCTCGATCCAGCGTTCAGGAAAACACCGGGATTGGGGGCCGGAGGGGGAGGGAGGGGGGGGGCCTGAGAGAACAAGGAGCTCCAAACCTCCCACACGCACACAGCCGCAGATAAGACTCGCGAGTCCCCGAGCCGACAGCGTCCCCCCAGGACTCGTCCCGCGTCCCTCTTACGGTTTGGCGGGAGGAATGCGTGGGAAGGGGGGAGAGAGGAAGAGACGGCTCGTATCAGACTGGGGCCGACCGGACCGAAGACGCTCTGACAGAGGGCCGACACAGCGCCGTCACAATGGGAGCTTTCACGTCTCGGCCGCCTCGACCACTTCTAAGCATTCCTGGCTAATAACCGGCGGCCTGAGTCGGTGCTTCCTGCGCACGGCGTCCCCGCTGTATGGTTGGGGGTGGGGGGGGTGGGGGGGGAATCACGAGGCCGCCCGCTGCCAGGCAGTGTCGCTAGCACCCCCGTGTGTCCGGAGTGGGAATAAACCCGGGTAGGTTGCGGCTTGGCCGGGTTTTTCAAGGTACTGCGTTCCAATAGATGTCGACGCAAAGATAGAAAAAAACTTAAACCTGACCTGCGCCTGCACTGCCAGGTGGAACGCTCCCTTTTTGAAGGGCAGGAGATCCCCTCTCTGGTTCCGCGTTCCCTCAGGGAACACCCACAGTCGGATCTGGACGGGCGACGAGGACGGAGGTCAGTCGGGGCGGAAAAACAACAAAGAGCGTGAATAACAACAACAACAATAATAATAATAATAATAATAATGATAATGAAAACAATGGGTCAGGGACGACGGCAAGCAGGTCACCTGGTCGTCCAACATGGTCTTGGCAGCGTCGGCCATGACGCTCTTGGCGTCGCTGGTCTTCTTGCGGTTGATGAAGACGATGCCGCCCAGCCAGCAGATGAGGCCCACCGTGCCGGCGTAGATCAGCTCCTTCTTGGCGATCATGGTGCAGCGGTCCGGGAGGATCTCCATCAGGCCTGCAGGGGCGAAATTGGATTTATTAGTCAAGAATGCTGTGTGCCTTCATGAAAGGTTTTATGTGAAGGTGTTGCACTTTATTCATTATTCGTCGTTGAAGAGTACAGAAAAACCTTTTATTTTGAAAGTGATGTTTGGTGAAAGTCAAAGGTTGTCACTTTATCCATAGGGGGATTCATTTGTGTTTGGTTCTCTAAATGAGGGAACTTCCTCCTTGTCCATGCAGAACCTGTTCCTTTTCAAGTGAAGTCTGGTGAAAGTGAGATTCTCACTTCATTAATTCCAAGTGATTCATCTTTGTTTGGTCAACAAGACTGTGAAGTGTAAAAGATACTTTCAGATGCACTTTATTCCCACTAGGGAAACGTTTGCTATTTTTCTTTGAAAATAAAGAGAAAACATTTGAAATAATTTATTCCATGGTCTTTTGTAATTTAAAAAAAAAAAAAAAAATCTAAATCAAAAATTGAGTTTTCAGAGAGAAAAATATTTTTTGTCTAAAATTGACTGAAAGTTGATCTACAAAATTAAAGCACATGCTTTCTGAGAAGTGCAACAAGCGAGAGAAGTAAAAGACGGATCTTTCCTCGCCAGCGGCGCTAAAGGAACGGGAAAGGAGTGGAAAAAAGTTTTCGGACACCCTTGAGATTTCACTCAATCTCAATTATTGGCATTAAACATTTGCCAGAATTTTTAAAATTGTGTTTTATTGTTATTGAAAACTAAGCACGTGCAGCATGTAGGTACATGTGACTGCATTAAAATAAACTGCACTTGGATCACACCTTTCCCCCCCCCCCGAACACTGAAAGGGAACCTTTAAAGGTGACACCAACAGGGCAACTGAAGGAAGACCTTGACCATAAGGACAACACACAACCAGGCCAGCTGAAGATAAACTTCTGCTATTTGCCTTTTCTATCTTTGACATTTTGGCAAGGCACCCTGAAATGATGTCACCAGATATCAGCGTGCTTGCGTAACAAAAATCAGCCGTTTCTGATCAACCTTTGAGCGGGTGAAAGCGTTGGCGAGCGGCGTGGAGGTTTCGACACCGGCGCAGACGGACACAGAACGACAAGAGACGAGCGATCCCCGATTGAGCCCCGCCGCCTCTCATCCTCTCCCGCCGGGTGTAGCCGTCGGCGTGGCAACCGGGACTCTGCATCAGACGCACGCTGGGTTTTCGCAGCAACGGCTGCTTTCTGAAATCTACCTCGGCGTTGTTGTGCGCTCCTGTGTGTCCGCAACACTGGAAACTGATATCCGATATCCAAATCAAAAACATGGCAAAGTTATGTGAAAAAAAAAAATCCTTTCGTAACTAATTCTACTCGTCATGCGTCTACTTTGTCTTTTCCTAATTCGCCAGCCTCACCAGGAGTTTGTATTGGCAGCTCGGCACTGTGCGTGTCTACCTGCAGCACAGTGAAATACAATCAGGTCATCGGCCGAGTGTTAAATGTGAAGGGACGTTTTCCTGCGTCATGCTGCCACTCGCCGTGTTTCCGTTACCTCTATAATGTCGCAAAAACCTAAATATCGCGGTAAAAGAAATTGGTCATGGAAACACAGAAATTCCGAAAAAAATAAAATATCGCTAAAAAGTTTTGATGCTCTCATTGAGGTGGTTTTTCCAGACGCATCAATGTAGAGGTATGTCGCAAAAGTGTCATGGAAACACTTTTTTCGCAATTACGCGTCGGCGGACGTGACGTACGGGGGGGTCACGTGACCGGTTCACTTCAGGTGAAAATGGCACGTTATGGTTGGACGGAGGAGGAGACGGAATATGTTTTACAAGTAAGCAAAGACAAAAACATAGCAACCATTCTTTGCAGCAAACAAACGTATACAAACGCGCTTCACACCATTCAATGAAAACACCTGCAAAATCGCAATTGTACTTGAATTTTTTTTTTTTTTTTTTTTTTTTAGAAATTTCGCTTTTGTTTTTTGCGAAAAACTGTAATGGAAACGCAGGGAGTGAGATCACCCAGGTCTGCCGGTTAAAAGGGACAAAAAGTCCTGCTGCCAAATCAACGCATTGCCGTGCAAACGAGAACAAACTGTCAATTTTACCTCCAGTTCTTTAAAATGAGGACGAAAAGAAAATTTACTTGTAAGCTATTTTTGCAGGAAAAACAATAAACGTTTTGTTTATATTAGAAAACTAAAGGCAACTCCAAAATATGCAGCGTGCCTGAACGTGTCAGTCCAGCCTGGCACGAGGTTCGTGCTCAGCAGCCTCCGGCAAGCAAAACATGTAAACATGATCACTCCTGCAAAGTAAACGTGAGCTTAAGAACACAAGGATCAAGCCGCCGCCGCCGCCGCCGGGGATGAATCACACCTGTAGATCGATACCAGACGGCGAGCAGCAGAGCAGGCGCCCAGCGATGTCGCCTAATGGTTTTCGAGATTTATAGGATTCAATCTCAGACGTCTGCATAAATCTTTAAGTTGCCCCTGCTACCAAGACCACACCAGGACTCACGGCGGCTCTCTCGCCGAAGTCGTGAATCAGCTCGCGCCAAAAAACTCCGGACGGCCGCCGCTTTTAGTTTATCGCTGCGATCGAGCGAAATGGAAACAATCGACAATCTTCGCTTTTTGAACTCGAGATATCAAAGCCACACGTGGCAAGGACGGTGGGAACGACGTGCGATCTCGACTCTTTTCCCCCTTTCATGGAGAGCCAACGAGTTCCCCAACGACCTCCAATTATCAGCCGATATGATGTTTGGCAAATTCTATCAAGTCAACCGGAAACGTGTGGGAAAGCGCGCAAAGGCTTCTTGAAGCCCTGGGCCAGTGTACAAAAAGAGGAGAGAAGAACACACTGTGTGAACACAGACGCACTGAAACTTGAACCCCAAACTTAACAGTTCATCGATTATCGATTAACAGTTGATTAAGAATTTAATCGATTAAATGAAATTAGTTTAGTCGCAATTAATGGAACATTTTTTACACGGGTCGTTAAAATTATTATAACAGTGTAGTGGCAGGAAAGAGCAATTTACCTGTAGATAAGTTGAAATGTGACCCCTTAGAAGTCAACTTAAAGTCTGAGGATAAATGTTTCGGGTGTTTTTACTGTTCTCTAATGTAAAAATGGGTCACATTGGACCCTCAACATTATTTAAGGGTTGAATATTGTCTTCCTTAGACATTTCTCATTGTGAAATTTAGGTTCTCAGGAAAAATTGCCGCTTGTCAATTAATCGTTAATCGATCGATGAGGTCAATCAACTAACGATTAATTAATTAATCGATCATTTGCCTCCCGCATACAAGAAGTTAAAAATTCCATGACAGGATTCTGACGTTACATGATGGACATGTTGGACTGATGGACAAATCCAAGACGTTCTGACAGCCCACTGGACGAAGTGTAGCGCGGTACCCACCCAGGACGTCCAGGGAGCTCTGGTGGTTGGAGATGATGACGTAGGGCCCCTCCGTCTGGAGATGCTCCCAGCCGCTGACCTCGAATCGAAGGCCCAGCAGGTACTTAACGTGGCGGACCAGGCCGCGGATGATCCTGAGGGAGGGATGAAGGAATGAAGGAATGAAGGGCACTTCATTAGGAGGGAGCGAGGCCGCTGAGCGGAGGCTGCGCAGTCAGGTGACTGGAGGCAGCGCGTGGTTTGCCACGGCGCTATGCTAGCGCGTCGAAACCCAACCCGCCGAGTCCTGAGACCACTCTGTGAATTTTTTGAAGAGTTTCATCACACTAACGAGATGTAGAAGCAGAGCGTGCGCTGCGTGGACGTGCATGAAATCGTGATGGTCCATGATTCTCTATTATGCAGCCCTATTCCCGTGTTTTGAATATTTTCCCACCAGAGGGTGGAGCCAGTCAATATTTGCATTTTGGCTCAGAGTGAAACAGTTTTGTGTTTTCTGGAGTAATGCTGTCCTCACCGCGCTCGCTGTGCCTTTTATAGTTTGAAACGGTAGCGCTGATACGCCAGTGTTATGTTTTTTTTAATCCTGATTTTATGGGAGTCGCAAACGTGGCCAACAGTCGCCTGCGAGTTGCGAAAACCTGACCTCCGTAGAGATAAAGGTGCTATCAGCGCTGCACTCAGCGGGGACAAATTCAGTGTGACATCTTCTCCGATAGGCAAAGCTATCGACGCTCGCGGGGCGAGAACCTTTGCCACAGATGTTATCGTGGAGACGCTCACGCCATCGCAAAAAAGAAAAAGAAAAAAAGAGGACCCAACGAGATCGCCGAGGCGGCTGTGGACAGAAGCCGATGAGTAAACGTTGGTTTTTGAATCTTCAAAAACCAACCAATATACGGAGGGCGATATATGACTGTAAATGTCACTCTTAACCAAAGTGATGTTTATTTACGGTCCACAAGCTTCTTTGGGTTCACAGATATAGAAATATGAGTTTCTCTGTGGAGAACAAAACCACATTTCGTGAATGGCTACCTGCCCACTTCCTTCACTGAGCACCCCAACTTCAATAACCCTTCCTCTGAGGGAAGCAACAACAACAGCATCCATCATCCGCCTCAGCCACGTCACCCATTCAAAAACTAATAAAGGCTTCTTACTCATTAGTGAAACACACAGACGCTCAATCTTTCCCCCTCCACTTATTTCCAATATCACAAAAAGCCTCCAGTGATCAGTTTTCATATTTTGCTGGGTGAACAAATGCGCAAGTCGGTTTTCCATCTTTCCAAAACTGCAAACCACTCGCTTCCAGCTCCTTCCACAAACAAATGCCGCGCTCGACGCGCCACTGTTATCTCGCTCGCAAAAAAAAAAGAGGGCGAGATGAGAACATCAGACCGAATCCCTTGTGCCTGCCGAAACCGCAGAGGGATTGCGCCTTCCAGTCGGTAAAATCGTAGGAAATCCCTGTGCTTAAACGGCTCAGTTCAGGGTCTGCATCGCTTAAGCCCCTTGAGCAAACACAGGTGAGGATCGCCCGAGGACGTCGACGCTACAATATCGGAAGTGCTGGAGAATGTCTCACATCCGCGCAGCTTGCCCTCCAGACAATACGGTGTCCCCGACGCTTAAGCCGGTGCAGCTTAGCGGCCGCCAGAGGGCAAGTGCAACGCCACCCTGGGCTGGTAAACTTGGCAGATGAGTCAACCCAGTGGAAGGCAGCAGACAGCAGCTGTTGCAACAAACCCCTTTTATTTTGAAAGAGCGGCGGCTGGCTCGTACCAACAGGGAGAATAAACTGTATTTATGCCTTCGCGCCTCACCATCTGCAAGGTGAGCCGAGTGATGGTGGGCGTGGTGGGCGCCCTGCGCGCCTGTTGACTTTACTCTAACAACAGAGTCGTCTTGCAGCGCGGCGACCGCGGCGATAACGCACTCAGTCCGGTGCAAAAGTAAACGGTTACGCAACTGTGACTGTGACTGCACGGCTGTGTGTGGAAAGGAGAGGGGTGGGGCCGAGGCGGCGGCGCCGCTCACTTTTATGGCCGCCTTATGCAGCTTCTCCTTTGACTATAATTCAATATAATCCTGAAAGAGGTCTGGCCATACCTGCAGGGATTAATTAAACAGTGCGGCTGACAAAATACCAGCAGAGATTTCAACCCGACCTCGGCTGCACACAGAGGGCCTCGTCTCGCTGGTTATCGCCTCGGGATCAGCAATGAATTGGGAGCCAAAGGTGTTGCAGGTACTAAAGTTCAGTGGCTTGCACAAGACCGGTCGGATGGAGAGCGCCGCTCGTGGCCTCTGCGGGCCGTTCAACGACTGAAACTGCCGCTGGGCCAGTTGCGGAGAGGGACCCCTGGACCTGTCATGAGCTCCAGTCTTATCATTTCTTTTCCATCTGTGGCTGAAAGCAGCCCTAGACGCAAACAACAGCAGGACATCCCAACCGGTCTGAATGAGGATATGCAAAGTTCCAACGTCGACTCCTGCCAGTGCGTCCGACTGCGGAGGCCTGTGCAAACCCTCAGTATTTGGCTGTTTGCATTTGGCTGTTCTAAAATCAGCTGCGAGGAAAACAGCAAGACATAATGAGGCTTTCAGGACTTTGTGCCCCCTCCCGACTGCCAGTGACTGCCCTGACAGACCACCCTGTCACTGGCGAAGCACGGGGGCCCGTTCATCCCCAGATTGGCACGTTTTGAAAACATGAAGGCTTGACCCCGACGCAGGTTCTGTTTTGTCCCACTCAACAGGTCCTCGTAACCTCTGAGCTGACGGTGCGACCCGACGCTGCCGCGATCCGAGGTCGAAGGCCAACGCACCTTCCACAGCAGCTCAGAGTTGCAACCGACGAGGCGTCTGTCATGTCAAGAGCGGGCCACGTGAGGTCGCGCTGCAGAAGGATCTGATAGCGATCCAACTTTAATTAGGTGAAACTTGCCATCTGGCATGCATCACTTCGCGGTAATTACACGGAATGTGCCTGACGACTTATTCTCACGTCTCAGTTTAATAACCCCCCCCCCCCCCCCCCCACACACACACACACACACACACACTCCCTCGACCACCCCCACCTTGAGACTACGGAGCGGAAAACGGCACGCCGACACTGAAGGCGTACGAACATTTCTGTCCTAACCAGTATCAGGTGACCCATGGCACTCTGCTGGTATAAAATAACATATTTCCTCCTATGTTGAGGTCAATGGGTCATTTCCTTCCGCGCCGATGCCCCCACAAACGCAATGACTTACTAATTACACAGAAGATGGAATTAGAAACTGGTAATGCACTAGGGTGCAAAAATGAGATGCTACAATATAATACCTTGGAGGTGGGGGGGGGGTTGTGCCAGATTGCATGCAGATGGTGTGTTTGTGCTTCCTCTGCACACAGTTCTTGCTCAGTGTGAGTACACATTCCTTCACTAGAACTGTGTCAAGCACACAGCTGCCCCAGATTTGCAAAATAACGTTCAATTGTCGTGGCATTCTTGACTTCCGTGGCTCGTGTCTGACGGGGGTTAAGTGAAAGTTCCACCTTGTTCGAAGCGACATTCTGCCGGATGGTACGACACATACATTCGTCGCTATGTCATGCAACACTCACCACGGCTAAAATAGAAAGAATAAGCCATTATAAACCCGAGCACTACGCCTGTGCTTATGTCAAATCTCAACGCAAACATGATTGTTTTCGGCTAGCGTAGCCTAGCACGTTGCTGCTGTCAACGTACCGGGGGGCTAGCGCTCTAGCGTTGCAGTGATTCGTGATTAGTTTTTATTTAAAAATAATAATAATCATTTAAATGTCAAGTGCAACGGCCGGAAGGTAGCAGAAAGGCAAGGGTTTTCCTGACAACACGCTGACATACCATAGTAACAGCGGCTATGATACAAAACGGTGGTTTTATTGTGGCAGTAGGGCATCAAGCCGCCTAGCATGCTAGCAACGGGCTAGTGGGCAAGCTACGCCGCGGACGTTTGTTATGCCAACCGTGGAAGAGAAATAAATAAATAAAAAAAAATAACTCACCGCATGTTCTCGACGTCTCTGCCGCCGCTTTTCATGATGCACAGCGGGATGGCGACGAGCGCCAGGACCATCATCCAGGCCACGTAGAAGC
This sequence comes from Nelusetta ayraudi, assembly GCF_046127955.1. Lineage (NCBI taxonomy): Eukaryota > Metazoa > Chordata > Actinopteri > Tetraodontiformes > Monacanthidae > Nelusetta > Nelusetta ayraudi. The sequence continues at coordinate 129,836 of NW_027466270.1, forward strand.
ACTTTTTGAAATAGAAAACAAACGTGCTGCTGGTGCACATCAGGAGCGGGATCGCCAGCAGCGGCATCATCCACAGCACATCCATCGCGATTCCCCCCGTCAAGGAACGTCAGTGAAAGCGATATGCACGCGGCCGACGGAAAGAAGAAGAAGAAGAAAATAAATTAGGAAGCGGTCGGCAGCAGGGGCCCACGAGACAGACGGAGCGACGACGCGAGCCTGACAAACATTCCACGAGTTACGAGGTTGTTCTTCCCTCTTCGGTGAAAACTGGCGATGGGCAACGCTCGACTGTGACTGCCCGGAGGGACGTTTGCTCATCTGTTGCTAAATGGCATCATGAGGTGGAGTCAAGTCGTCACAGGCGACAGATTTTTTTCCCCCTTCCTATTTCCGGTTGCATGACCACGTCCCATACGCTTCTTCTGATGTCACGGGCTTCCGTAGTTTTCTATATTCCCTCCAAATTGTGTCTTTTGCGATAGCTCCAATGTCGCCTGTGCAAAAATTTAAATAATAAAAATAAAAATGAAAATCCATATCCAGGTTTCCTGTAACAGAGCCAGGTGAGTGCCCAACCCCTCCTTCCATTCCGCGACCAAAAGGGCGATTCATAAAACGAGATCAGGTTGACATCCGATTACAAAACAACATGTGTAATTGGATTAGGGGTGATAATCCAATCCTTGGCCATAATCTGACACTGCCAAGAAGCCTTGACTGTTAGATTTCACCACGTGTCATGGAGCCTCGCTTGATCAGATTTGTAAGATTAGACCGTCAAATCCTGCTGGGGGGGCGAGCCAGAAAAACCCAAACAAAACAAAACAAAAAAAACCCACAAAAAAACAAGTGCATTTCAGGTTAACGGTTGCTTCTTGTTTCACTTTCACTTTTTTTTTTTTTTTTTTTTTTTAGAAAAAATGGCTCTTTTCTTAAAGTGAGCGACCTAAACAACTCGGTTGTTTTGATTCCCGTTAATTCGATTTAGTGACTGCAGCAGCGTGAGCGGTAGATGTTTTCACAGCGGCAATTTTGGCTGGAAGCGTTTGGCTCGACGCAGGTGATTCCAATAGGATTAATCATGGTTCTGTCCCATTTGTGTCAACAAAGACTTCCAGGTGCGGCCACGAAACAAGCCTTTCATTAAATTCCGCTAGACCATTTTGACGTTTCTGGCCAATATAATACTGATTAAAGTTCTGATCAATTTGTTTCCAATCCAAACTAAAGATACACGTAAAAATACAAAGGCAGGAAAAGACTTTCTAAATGCTACTTTTATACATTTATACATTAAAAGCTCGAATCATCTTTCTTCATGGGTAAACTAATTCAACACACACACACACACACACACACACACACACACACACACTCAAAAGAGAGAGAAATACGGTCCAGGCCTTTAACATGGTTTATTGTGTTTGGACATCTGTGCGAGCTGTGGATTGCTCAAAACCAAACATCGTCTTGAAACGCAAGAGGGGACAAAGGACGATGTTGAATCTGGAGTTACTCATCAGACCCCACTCCCGAAAAAATAAATAAAAACCGCCTATCAGATAATCGAGATGTGCAGGTGAGGATCAGAGGAAAAACGCTCGACTTGTGCTCTCATCCCAGCTAGTACTACGTCCAGCGGATATGTTCGGCGTCGGTACGTTTCTGTGAGGTCACAGAAGGTCAATGCAAAGCAGAAGGACCTGCGGACTCCACAGTCGTGCTCTGGCCGTGCTTAATGCTTAGAGCGCTGGATTGACTGTCAGCTTAGTCTATTTGAAACACAAAGTTAGTGGGCTTTTCTGTACTTGGAATGCAACATTGGCCACACAATAAAATAGAAAAAAAAAAAACTTTTCTGAATTGCACATAACAAGCATTTTCCATGATCACCAACATGATCTGAGTAATTGCATTATGAACTCACAGTATTCCTGAACATAAAGATCTTACGATACATGGTTGCAGCTTCTTTTTTTATTAGTTTTTTGTTTGATTGATAAAGATAGAGCGCCTTTGTTCTCTGCATCGCCAGCTGTCGTGTCACCTTAATCCTTTATTGACAATTCCATGGAAGAACACAGACAAAACATGAAAGTGAATCAGTAAAGAAAACTTGACAAATACAAACTCCAAAATCTATATTCATTGTTGCTTATTCATTCCATGTGCGTCATGTGTGGACAATCAAATTATACAGCGCTCACTTATCTCGGTAGGAGCCAAATCTAACGCCTGATAAGGAGAGCAGAGGATACCTGTTTGGAAAAGCAATCAGTGCCATATTGCCAGAATGACGGGAAACTGCAACGCTATCGAGGTAAGTTACGACTACACAGCCCGACTGTGGCATACAATTTCAGAAGTACAATGAACCTGGTTCTGTATACGCCTGCTGTCTAGGAAAGAAGTGGCCACTTCACAATTACAGCTTTGAAACTCTTCATATCACAACATTGATTTGTACATCACACAGTGATTGTCTGCCGGAATCTGATTTCAGATGCCTTTCTCTTGATTAAACAGTCGTATCATGTAACTCCCCAACCATAGCGCAAGAATGTTTCTTAGAAAGGTTAACGTTTGGTTTTTGTAATTATTACAAGCGTGGCCAAGAGAGACGTGTAGTTTGTGGCGATAAGTAATAGAATATGTATTAGACAAAATAGACAATACTAAGATAATTGTTTCTATCTATGTGTTCGGTACGCTTTGCCTTTGTTTGGTTCTGTCCTTGGAAATTAGACTGTAATAAATAATGAATGTTTTAGCGCTACTGCTCAGCCAGAAATCAGGTTCTGGCAGCCGCTGTTGTTACATTATGACAGATCATTTATGGGCACAACAAAGCTGTGTGATGCGGTCTGACTCACAGGGATGGGCAACTCATAGGCACGATATAGCAATAGTTGATGCACTTGATTTTGCTGTCATCGGCTGTTATTTGGAATGTCTGAAGCATCTTTCGACCGATAAAGTATTTTATTACCATTGAAAAGTTTTCCATAATAACTTTAAAGAACACTTGTGTCAAATCTTCACCACTAAAGGTCCTAGTGCGCCCTCTGCTGGTGAAACAGTTTGTAATCTGAAATGGACAATAATGGAGACAAAGATGTAGAATTGAAGAGAATAAAACAGGTCTGTTATTTTAAAATGAGCAGTTTGATTTTTTTTTTTTTTAATTTAAAGTAATACATTGAAATTTAAAGAAACATGTTCATTTGCAGTAAAAATCCTAGTGGTAACTATGTGTTCAATTTTCAGTGAAAAGCTATAATAATGCATTGTTATTTTTTGGTGTATCATCAAACATATTGCAGTGGCAAACTTGGTGGGCCACATCTGTGTATTCTACTTCCCTATGTGTGCAGTTTTGTTGCCGTCTTGTAGGGATTTTTTATTTGATTTTTTTTAGAACCACTAGATGTCAGTGTTGTCATATCAACAACACTCATAAATGGGACCTCAACGTCCAAGTGAAATTCCCCCAACGTTTCAAAGCATTGCCAAATGATTTTGAAGATGCCAGCAGGCAGTGGCGATTGCTGTTTATTATTCTGAGCCTTGGTTGTGTCAAGGTAACAGTGCACTAGCTCTGCTGTGTTGTATCTGCGTTTATGAGTCCACTCTAAATTCATTTGGTTTTACAGTCTCGTCAGACATAAACTCGTTAAGGCCACATTCACGCGAACTGAGTTAAGTCGTTTCATTTGAAATGAAACGCTAGTGTGGGGGACTTTTGCATGACTGTGTGCACAGGATCAGGATATATAGGCTTCATTAAATATTGACAGCAGTAGCTTTTTCCAAAGCTCAGGCCTTTGTTATTTCTTTACCCCCCTTGTGGAGCAAAATGACTCCACAGATATCTATCCTGCAAAAAACGTTTTAGTTTTCTGCTAAAGCTGATGCAACACGTAGATGACATGGGCGTGTGCTTTATTTATCTCCAAGAGAAATTCTGTAGAGAATATGGAATAATGAACTTTTTTTTTTTTTATACCTGGACGCTTAAGCAGGAGTTCATAAGCAGAGCGGCTATTATGCTGTGTATCATAGATTTGAATGGAATTTTTTATATTTTTATTTTTTTTTTTATGTATCTTGCATCACCTATAAATGTGACCACGGGGAGGCAGAAGAAAGAATGCTTGGCTGGGCACAGGGTGATATTAGAAACTCTTTGTGTGCATGTCTGTGTGTGTGTGTGTGTGTGTGTGTGTGTGTGTGTGTGTGTGGTGGTAGTGGTGGTGGTGGTGGTGGTGGGTGTTATTCAATGAAAACATCTGCCACGGGGTGGTGACCTTTGTGAACCTCTTCCCCTCCTTCACGCTCCTCGCTCCTGGGGCCACGCTCTTCCCCCAGAACGCGCACGAGAAGCCGAGTGACGTGCACGCGTATTTTTGCAAAGGACTTATCGGACCACCCCACTGGGACTCCCCCTACCGAGCTCGCTCTCCCCCCCACCCCGCCCCCCCTCGCTCTTTTTTCTTTAAACTGTGCGCGTGCGCGCTGCGAAGCAGCTGTCACTGACTGACTGGCTTCGGTGCGGGTGCCCGGGCGAGCGCGCTGCGTGTTGTTAAGCGAAGAGGAGGAGGAGGAGGAGAGAGAGAAAGGCAGTCAGACTCTCCTGCTGTTGGAAGATAGCGCCGCAGCTTCTGGCCATCTTGCGCGAGACAGGATGAGACGTTAACCGCAAACCAAAAGAGAGAGCGAGAGCGAGCGAGCGAGCGAGCGAGCAAGAGATTTGAGAAGAGAAGACGAAGAAGAAGAAGAAGGAGGAGGAGGAGGAGAGAGAAGACTCAGTTAGCAGAGCGTGTGTTGTGTTTGTGCGCGCGCCGGGGAGACGCATCGTCCGAGCCGTGGGATTATTGCGAGGACGCGCTTGAAACCATGAGCTGGGGGTCGGAGCTCTGGGTGAGTGATATATCCGCCAGCACTTGTTCCGCCGCTCCTGCTGCTCGTCGACTCGATTCTCTGAACGGTTCTCGGCGAGAACGTGCGCAACGGACGCAAAACGACCCCCCTCCGTGTTTGTTTTGAGAGGGGGGGGGGGGGGGCGTCGGCCCGGCTGTTTGCCGCTAAAAACGGCGACCGTTGCGCCGCTTCCAGCTCCCTCGAGATATCGTCACCCGCGCTGGTTTGCACCAAAGGGCGACGAGAGAAACGAACAAGCTGCAATTGCGAGTGTTGCTTCGTGACGGTGTTAGGGGCGCGAGAGTCGGTGCGAGCCGCCAACCATTTTTTATGTGCTCTCTCTCTCTCTCTCTCTCTCTCTCTCTCTCTCTCTCTCTCTCGCGCGCGCACACACACACACACACACACACACACACACACACACACCCTTTCTCGGACGTGTATACCGTCTCCGTTCACCCCGTGCCAGGCTCAGCGGTGACTGACGTGTGTTTGTGTAAAAAAACAAAAAAAAAACAAACAAACAAACAAAAAAAAAGCAACGTGCACATCAAAGTACGCAAGTCACGCTCGTCTCGTTCGGGAGCGCGGTGACGATAGGCAAAGCGGAGGGTAGCCGTCACTCTGCTGTGTCATTACTGAGGTGAAGCGGATGGATAACGTTTACTCTGCCGTCATGGCACCATTGTTACGCCGCGTATCGTTTTTTTTTCAAAGTAAAACTATTTCAGGTTATTTTCCATCCCCGAGCCCCGTGAGTCAGCATTACGAGGCTAATCACTCCAGTAAAACTAGCAAGGATGCCCCCCCCCTGAGAACAGCAAGTTTGGCCCGTCCGCTACAGAAAAGTAAAACACTAGGTGGTTCCAGAGGGGATGGAAGTGTGGCCGCTCACCTGATAGACGTGTCAAGTGAGGTGTCGCTGCCCCGTGTGACGTCACAAACGGCACCTTTTCACCACCGTTGCTAGCACAGCTGTGCTGAAAGTGGAACTGGCAAGAGATCAAAGGATGCAGGAACATCTACAATATAATAATTGGAACGTCTGAATTGTCCTGTTGGTGTGTCTACGAGTGCAAACGGTTGTTTGTCTGTGTTGCCCTGCGATGACTTGACGACTTGTCCAGGGTGTCACCCTGCCTTCGCCCTATGACAGCTGGGATTGGCTCCAGCAGACCCCCGTGAGCCTGAGCTCAGGAAGAAGCGGGCCGGGTATTGAAAATGGATGGATAATATAATTTATTACAATATAATATGGGGCCTTTACATGTTAAATCATGACCGAGATGACTTTGCAAAGCTTCGTGTCAGGCTCTTTTTGGAAAACAACTCTGTTTGGTGTGTGATAGCCCAGTCCGGTGGATGTTATTTTAAGATGTAGCAACTTTTTCCCTTGGCTTCGACTCAAGGGAAGGAATGATCACAAAGCCAAAGCAAGAGTCCCAGTGACCTTATTCTGAAAGAATAGCTCACCGATGATGTCACCTCACAAACTTCACACATCATAAATCCAGGCCTTGAGACGCTGATATATATTTGACAATGCGTGCTGTAAACCGGCCCATCGCTGCAATGGAGATTACAGGTTGTTGGTTTTTTTTTTTGTGCGTAGCTATTTTAACGACCTGCTAATAGGCAGGTGCAGCGGGAGGAATTCCAGCCCGTGGTTTTGTTTCAGCGGGCCGCCGGTGCTATTTTGCTGGGAAATGACCCAGCAGAGAACCTGTCATTCCGCTGTCAATGTGCTGGCGTTGTACCTGGCCGAGTTCCACGGCTTGTCGGTACAGGACCGTGAAGCGGCTACGTGTGTGAATCATTGTTGACGTGCAGATTTCTGAGCCTTTGTTTACTCGGGGCTTCTAAATTCAGGCGGCACCTGCGAGTTGTATACAAGTCGATTTCGAACGTGAGGCACCTGGGTGCAGTGCTTTCCTTGCAGGCCGCATTCTTTCCCCCCACCTCCCAATCTCCTGATAAAACTGCTGTCTTAGCAAAGTCAATATTTTAGCTTGCGTTTTTTTCATTCTTTCTACCGTCTCTGTTTGGCGGCAAAGATGTCTGGAGATAGTTAAATCATTGGTGTGTTTGCCTTTTAGGGTTGGGGTTGGTGGGGGGGGGGGGTACTATTCCCCAGTAATTTACCTGATCCAAAGTTCCCAGAGACAAAAGAAAACAGCAGCACTCCACATTCTTTGCGTTTTGCCTGTGATGTCAGCAGTTTCTTTTTTTTCTTTTGACTTTTCTACAGCAGCGCCTGATTGTACAGCAACGCCGACCGGGCACTCATGCGAAGCGAATGTAGCCTGAAGGTATTCTGCAGGCTTTCATGTGCACTGTAGGTCTGGGAAGCATTGGAAAGTTGTTTTTTTTTTTCCCCCCTCCCTTCCTTACGCACTGACTAGTGTATTACAACCAGATGCCCCCCTTTCCAATCTCAATCCTTCTGAATAGAATCCAGACACTTGTTCCTTCTAATCTGGCTCCGGGGGAGGGTGCTTGGCTGCACGGGACGTTCAACAGGTGGCCGCTGCACTGTACGCGCGCGCGTGGCCTGTTTTCTCGTCGCCCCGAAGCAAACCAAACAGCAAAACACGCCGCGGCGTTGCCGTGGCAGCGCCCACTCTGAGGTCGAGGGCAGGATGTTTCAACGTAGGCTTCAGACGCTCTGCTTTGTTCCAGGAACAGTCGAGAAACCAACGATAATTAATTGGCTTATGCTGATTTAACAGAAACAGGGTGACTGTCACATTGGTTGGAGCTGGAATTTTTGTCATTTTTGCCAGATGAAATGATTCATTTGTTTGTATCCGAATGACATTTGACCGATTTTGTAGCTTTACAGGGGTAATAGTCATTCGTAGAGAGATTATTATGGGTTGGTCATCAGTTTTTTGTGTTTTTTTTTTTTGGCGTCTAAAATCGCGTTGATAGTGAGTGGTTGCCGCATATCGCTGTGCTTTTTGACAGATGAAGCCCGTGACACCACATGCGTCACACATCTCACAGTGCCTCTTCCTGTTAACCCCCATCAGGAACAGGAAGGCAAACGAGATTTCACCAAGGCACATTTGCATGGTTGCCTAACTGCTCGCCAGCAGCAAGACTTTGCAAAGTCGATGCAGGAGCACAACATGCAAGCATCCTGCTACTTGCAGTGGATGAAAACTGGGACTGTTTCTCCAGGGTTTCGCAAGGCAGCGAGGTCGAGCCCAGAACCGTGAACTTGCTGAACGCCTTTTAAGCGCAGTTTTATAGCACTGATTACAGTCATCCGGTTAAAGGTGCAACTCGTGGAACGTTTGCCGCCATGAAAATGATGACCATCACCTGTCTGTTCTCTTCACAACACCAAAAGCTCAACAACTCCAGGTGGCCCTTCTTGGCGATTGCTGATCTCGTGGATGTTTAGATTCTAATTTTAAGGCAAGTGATAGTGATAGTGTTGTTTTTTTTTTTGTTTTTTTTATTTTTAAAAACAACTCATTGACGTCCAAACAGGCTGTGTGTTGATGAAAGTTGAAAACGAGTTCCTGTCAGACGTCGGAGCATGTGCACGAAAGATCAGGGAGTAGAGCGACACGCAAACCCAACCGACAAAGAAGGAAGTGGAATGGCGCCGCTGTTTCTGAGGGGAAGAGGTTCCAGGAAGAAAGAACTTTCTCATAGACAGCCGTTACAATAAATATTAATATTGTTTAATTGCACTACGTGCTGACTAATTGCATCGGCTAGGCAGAACATTCTTGTCAAACGTCCAAAGGTGACCACACAGCAGAAAGTATTTCCTCTCGAGGCTCGGGTGTTGCGGCTCGTATTTTAAGCAGCAGAGGTGTTACTAACCAAGCAACCTATCAGAATGCTGGCTGTCTTCTCATATGTATATATATATCTATATATATATAGATATATATATACACACACACACACACAAATATGTGTGTATATATGCATATATGTATGTGTATAATATAAATACATTTTATTCATGCTCAGTATTTTAAACCAAGAAGTAGGGTGTCGTCCGAGAGCTTGGCAGTAAAGTACAGACTGTTTCAGCCATGCTTCACTCCCAACATTTCACTTCTTTTTTTTGATGGTCTCATTGTGGAACTAGCACCAAAACCACAGCCACAGGTAGAGGGGTTGTTCTCGTTCGGCCTCGTCGGAGCGCATGGTTTTTATCTGCTCCCCTGTGTCAAGCGACAACTCGGGAAAGCAACATGGACAAAGTTGAGACTCTGGTTAAAGAGCAGCAGCTTAAGGTGAGTTGCATCACCATTACGTTTGAATCGGACCTGCGCGTAATTTGGCTGACTGTTTTTGTTTTTTTTTTGATTGTACAGTGTCTGTTGAGTCATGTTCCCCCAATGGGACGGGCTCACAGACTAACAATGATAATGATAATGATAATGGACTGGATTTATATAGCACTTTTCTAGGAACTTAAAGGACTTCACATTGAAGCCATTATTCATTCACACCGGTGGTGGGGAGCTCCACGTGCAGCCACAGCTGCCCTGGGGCAGACTGACGGAAGCGTGGAAGCTAATCTGCACCAAACGGACCCTCAGGCCACCACCATACATTCACTCGCATTCGTACGGGACAATGTGGGTCAAGTGTCTTGCACAAGGACACAACAATGGACTGGGATGGAGTGGGTCGCGCTCCCTGGTCATGGAATGACTGACAGATGGATCTGAAGCGACCTGGACTGAGTACTTTGGGGTTGTTTTTTTTGTGTTCCTACGATAGTGTGTGACTGCTGTTGCTCTGATGTTGTTTGTATTGCTGGAGTTGGTCGCGCTCCCTGGTCATGGAATGACTGATGTATAAAAAAAACAACAGAAGAAAGACACGGACTGATATTGGATTGGATCAGCTGTTTGTGACACGGAAGCATGTAATCTACGACCCCAGCGGACCCAGTGTTATCGAGAGGGACTGCTTCTCTTCACTCGTGACGTCACAGTGGTGCTCCACACTTGGTCCGAGTGGTCGAATTAAAACCTTACTGTGGACGACAACTTGAGGTCAGACTAAGACCCCCACCCCCACCCCCACCCCTCACCCCCTGCTGCTGTATCTCTCCTTGGCTCACTCCCCCTGCCTCCTCCACCCCCCAGGGTCCGGCCTTTACCCCCCGCTGTTCTCTTGACATTCAGGTCGAAACCTGAGCCGGCTTGTTTCCCTCTGCCCGTCGGCCCGGAGGGTGACTTGGGCTCACGGACCGAAACTGCAGCCGGCCATCGGGCCTTCACGCCCGTGACCACCCACCTGCTGCCGACTCAGTGATGGTGCTGGACCACACTTTTATCCTTTGTACCTCCGTGACGATAAGATCACGATGAACTGACCCATCTGACCCGCGGGCCCCATGGTGCCCCGGGGGGGAAGATTGATGGTCCTCTGTGATATTTGTAGGACACAATCAACTAGAAACATGACTTTGCTTTGACTTTGGTTTTTGGGCGGGTTTTTTTTTCCGCTTACTCACAATTAAATTGAGGACTAAGCTTTTTTGTCCACTAGGGAGGGGAAAAAAAAAAAAAAAAAAAAAAAAACCCAAACTGAGTCACCCCTTCCCAACATGGACTTTTGCAACCTGTAATCTTGGAGTCAATGCCTCTTCTGTTATTTTGCTAAGTCTGCCTCTAATCTTTGCTGCGAGCGAGGAAATTATAAGCGCTCTCTTGGCCTCGATCGCACAAGCGCCGACACATTGTCACCGTGTACCCCTTAATGATTGCCGCGTTGTCGGAAGGGGGTCGTCGGCTCCGATTCCCCTCCGCTGCGGACGGGAGTAACAGGAGTGCGCGCGTGTGTTTTCGCTGCCTCGGCCGTGGGGAGCGACACTCTCTGTCGTCTCTTTACCCTTGAGAGGATACTCATGAGGCCGGGCCAGCTTATTAGAATTGATACAAGTCTTGTGGTTTTTAAAGCTGCGATTGGACAGGCGTGTGTCACGATCCAGTGAGGGCAAATGCAAATGGCTAAGAAAGGAAATGAGGGCGGCAGTTGCTGCACGCGTGCGTGCATGCTGCTCTGCGAGGGTTTGCAACTATGGCGTCACCTCGAGGAAGTTGCATCGTTTTTATTTTTTGCGTGCAATGTTTTAAAAACAAAAAAAACCTTTTCAGGGTGCAGGTGCCCTATGTCTAATTATAGTTCACCCCCCCCCCAATTTCCTGTCATGCTTGACATATGTATATTTGTTGCAGGGGACTGAATATATGAGCAATTCTGAAAATGTCTATATTTAGCACTCAATAGCTTGCACAAACAGGATCTAACAGTTTGAACTTAGAAACTGAGAAAAAAAACAACCTTTACTTTCACAGAGTCAATGCAAATAGAATTTTTCCACTTTCCCTCCGCTTTTGTGAGCTACACCGCTGGAGTCTTCTGACTGCAGTCGGTTTATTGCCCCCCCCGCACCCCCCGACAACAAATGAATGCGAACGCCTCGCATCCGAGGGGTCTTCCCACTTACCCCCGAGTGATCCCAGATGTGGTCGGCTAACATGGGCGGTGCCACACGATGTGAAAAACCGCCATGAAAGCGAGGTCCCTGCTGCCATGCAAGTTGCCGCTCATTTGCCTCCCGCTGTTTTTATAGAACCTGACCGAGTGCAGGCTTCGCTCACGCCGCCCACTCATGCCTTGCTCATCTTCTCTCACCCCACCCCCCCACCCCCCACAATCTTCCATCTGCATCCATCGCGGTGACTCACCGTCCTTCCTCTATCCTTTAATTATTAACCTAAATTTTTTTTTTTGGGGGGGGGGGGGGAGTAAGGAGAGACTGTGCGGGATTAAGGGGGCCTCCACAGAAGGAATTTGTCTGTTGCTGCGCTCGGAGACGACGCGAAATCAAACATGAAAAGCTTTGTGCTCCAGAAAAGCCTTTCAGAGGCGGTGTTTCCGAGATGTGAAGCGAGCCCAAGTAATTCATGATGCTACTGTTATGCTCGTAGGTCTGCGGGTGATGGTACATTTATCTGTCAATAATTGGGGCAATTAATCCACTCTTGAGATTGTGAGTCACAGTCTGTCTCTTATTTAGCCCACAGCTTTTTTGAATTTAACTTGTTTGTTTGTTAGCTTGTTTGGAGAATTTGCTAGCTAACACCGTTGCTTCATTCGTGACGTATTTTAGTAAACTCTGCAGCTCATGAGGGTTTAATCAATGTTTAAAAGATGCTCTTGTGTACGGACAAGCCAGTTAGCTGAGGTCATTTAGCTTAGCCTGTTAACTGGCATGCTTTATATCGCTAAAGTTCTTTTGGCCGAGACGTTACCCTCATGCTAATGCCAGGGCTGGCTAATGCTCTAACCGAGCACTTCTCCGAGTTAAGCTTCAGTAGCTCCGTCTGCGTCAACGAGATGAGTCAAGACTCAAAAAGCGACGGCACCTGGTCTCTCGTTTCCTGATGACGGACGATAAGGAGGCGTTGCCATATTATTTTTTGCATCAGTATTTTTTTGGTGTACTGCGTTGGTGAATCATCACACCTCTGAAGTTATACCCTTTGTGTCGCTCTCTCTGGTCCAATCTTACTTCACTACCAGTTTCTGTGAAACGGAATTGGGTGCAACTCAGTAAAACACCGAACTTGGGTTAGAGATGAGACATTGCAGGGTGGAGTTAAACTCCTCCCACTCATTTCAGAGAGTTCAAAAAGAAACTGCCTGAAGGCCCCGCAGTGGATGATTCACGTAAGTAGATTATGGTCTTTGAATCCTGAAAACGATTCAAAATATTTCTTTTGCCCTTTGTGTGATGGCACAATGAGAGAATAAGGCCGCAGTTTTAAAAGCCGTTGTTCTCTGGGTGAAGTGTTGGCTTTTTTCTTCCAGTGAGATAAAAGTAGGCGGTGGCAGGGAAACGGAGAGGCAGTCGGGGAATCGCCTCCAAAAAGCCCTCCATCGTTTGAGCCTGTGGCACATTTGTGAGACAGTGTTTATTATTCCTGAAAATGATTGTGTGTACATGTGACAATTAATCAAAGCCTGGGATTACAGAGAATTTTCTGGAAAAAAAAAACTATTACCATTGGAGTTACTGTGGCAGGGAGCGTTTACATTACACAGACACACACAGACACACACACACACACACACACACACACACACACACACGCACGCGTGAATGCGCTGGGCAGGGCTGGCTGGCTTCACGGGGACTCTACTTTGATTCCCATTCATCTTCCATTAGGAGCAGCCGCACATTACCCTCAATTATACCCAATCTCAATCCGCACCTTGCCTCGAACCTGTTAAATCCTCACCCTTCATTTTAACAATTGAAGTGGTCTGGAGCAGCACAAGGTGGTCCCGCCAGTGCTTGGTCCTCACAAGGAAAAGACTGGACGCCATTTCTCACACATTTCCCTCTCTTTAAAAGCCCCTTTTGGATTTGTCTTCGGCGCAGACCCTGAAATAAAGACGCGCAGCAGCAGCGCCGACACTGCAAAACTCAAGTCAACTCGGCGTTTACGACGCGACGCGGGGGGCAGGACTGAGAAATGTGTGGGTTCACCGGCGTACACACACACACACACACACCGACAAACACTGAGGTGTCGATTCTAAACGTTTCCACGAGGAGATTACGAAACCACGTTGTCATCCCGACAGCTGCGGTTTGACGCGGCGGCCCTGCGGCCGAGCTGCGCCTGGCGCAAAGGTTGTCAAGTATCCGCCAGGGAGGCGGCTTCGCCTGAAGCCGTGAATGAGTCGTCGCTCGATTACTGTGTTGCGCCACGAGGCTGTCCCGGCTTCGGTCAACTGGTAGCCGTGGCGGGAGGACGACCCCCGGCGTGAGGGCGACGGAAAAAGGCAGCGTGTCACACGCGTCTATTTATGTGTGCACACCATAAGCTAGACTGGCGGCTGACACACACACACACACACACACACACACACACACACACACACACATGCCACACACACACACATTTAATCCAGCCTCTCATTGATGACTGTAATGTTTGCTAGCAGGCTTAATTATAGACTCATACTACATGTGAGGTTGTTTTTTTTCCTCGAGCCGCACCTAACAAAGATGTTGTCGAGCCGCTGACGATAAGACGCGGCTCGTCAAAGTCGAGGTCGTGCAGTTTTTCCGCCGTTGGTTCCCACCGCGCGGCATGTCGTGGCGACGCGTGGCCCGAGTGCCTGCCATCCGCCGACCTCACGGACCTCACCGCATGGAGTGCGTTTTGCAACTCCTGCTGGGAAACAGTTTGGCTTGAGAAAGACACTTGGGAGCCGTTCCCTCGTCATGGTTTAAGCCCCGCCCCGTTGCGACACACCTCTCCTTCCTCAAAGGATCCTGATTGCTCGGATGCAAAGTTCTCATCTTGACAAACGCGCTCCAAATATTGACTTGCTGCAGTCCCCAAAGTGACCACTAAGTACTTCTCAATTAGGTCATTTGGTTTCATACCATCTTAATCCACTTGAAGACAGTGTATTCATTTTTTTTTTTTTTTTTTTTTGCTCGCTATTTTACGCTTTCGTATCATCGGGTGTCTTTTAAATTGGCTCTATTATGGAGGTCAGTTTTCCTCAGTTGGTGGGAATGTGTTGTATAAGCCTTAAAGGGCTCTAATCCTTCAAAAAGAACAAAAACAGCTCAGCAAGAACAATGGCTAATGTGTCTTTGGCCGAGCAGCGGGATTAATCCGCGGCACGGCGGCCGCCCATTGGCCGGCTCAGGTAGTTAGAGGGGAGGTGTACTTATCGGATTAATAGCGTCATTTAATCAAGTCGTGCGCTGCGGCCGCACTGTTTTTCATTTCTTTTTGCGCTCTGCGTTCGGGATCGGGAGATCTGCCTGGCTTGGATTCGGTCTTTTCGCGAGCCTCGAGCATCGTCCTCTCGTCTCGCCGGACGGACTCCTCCTGGAGGGGATGGATTAAGGGCGATCCGGGTCGCTGTTCTTTTTTTTCTTTTTTTTTTTGCTTGCTTGCTTGTTTTCCTTCCTTCTTGCCTTTCCCCCCCCACCCCACACACCCCCCGACGCGGTCGCCGGCGAGCATGCTGCGCAGACGGAGCGAGTTTTTTGTTTTCCTGGACGGCATGCGTGCCAAACCGGAGGAGGAGCAGAGGGAGGAGCCGCCGCAGAGCGCGTGCGAAGAGTACCTGCAGGTGCTGCTGCAGATGAAGACGACCAGCTCCGTAAGTCCCCGGGAAACTGTCGACGCTCGACCGTCTTTTAAACAGCTCCGGTGCCCGTGAGTGCGTAACTGCCCACCCTTCCAGTCACTGTGACTCAGAGCCGAGGAGCAATTTCCTGTTGCTGGCCCTCTCGCAATAAAGACGGGCTTGCGTACAGAGCGACCCCTCCCTCCCCCCCTCACCCCCCCTCTGTGCATTAACGGGGGCCCGTGCGAGTGGGGGCCGCCGTCGACGGGGATAAAGGCTTCACGGGGGCGCTCAAGCACACGGCATTCTTAAATTTCAGAGCCGGGCCGAGGCGTTGTTTCTATAAATATCGGCGCGAGGTCGCCCGCCGGGCCCAGCAGCTGTTCGTGTTTCGCAGGCCGGACGGACGCTGTGCATTGGCGGGCCTTTCGTTTGGGGCTCGCCGAGCTCGCGTTGATGTTTTTCCCCAAACAACTGTCCCCCCCCACCTCCCCCCACCCCCTTCCTCCGCACAGCGTGTCGAGACGTTTGGGAGCTCCGGCAAGACAATAAATAACATTTCAATTTGTACCATGGAGGAAATTGGTCGAAGAAGAAAATGCAGCTATTTGGAACAGAATATAGTGTGTGCGTACACAGGTCGTTTTTGGAAACGAGCCTTTTGTGATGTCATGAAGGGCGATTGTACCGTGTAAACAGTGCCCTTCGAGGTGAGTGACACCACTGCCATCTAGGTGTTCTTGCCACCGTCTTGGGTTTGCGGAAAGGCTCGACGTGGCGCCAGTTTTAGCAGGAAGCTGAAAGGGATTGTTTTTGTAGCTGGCTGTAAACACAAGGTTAATAAATACGCTGTGCCTCTCTGTAAATCAGATTATCATGTCTCTACTGCTCAAATAGGGATGTCCAAGTGTCTAAAAAAGGGGAACTGGACAGTATTGGGTCGAGCACTGGGACTTCTAAAATGCTTGAATTATTTTTTTTTAGGACGCGTTGCGAAGACAAACGTTAAAACAGCCCAAAGAAGCGCACGACCCCGCGACCTTTGTGCGTGTTAGCGTGGCCGAAAGCAACAAGTCTCATCCCCCGCGGGCTTCTCCTCCGCTCCGAGCTCCGAGGTTACGCCGGGCTGTGGGGCCATTGTTCCGCCTCGCTGTCCCACACAAAGCCTCTGTGTGTGTGCGCTGGAGGGAGGGTTTGGCACGTCCCCCAAATATTAGTCCTCGCTGCCGAACGCCCACCGCCGCCAGACACAGGGAAGGGCTGTTAGGACCAGCTGATGGACTGCGCATTTCAACGCCGAGTGGTTTTACCCCGGACTCGCCTCTCCTGGGCCGGTTGTGTCCATTATTGTGGGCAAAGCAGAAAAAATGGGAAGGAGCCTTGGATTCATTTCAAAAAGAAGAAAAAAAAAAGAAGAAGAAAACTGTGCTCGTCAGGCCTTTTCAGGCTAGCTTCGTGTTGCTAGTTTTATTAGCACAATTGGGCGTAATGTTTGTTATTGCAGTTGGCCGGATGCTCGGTGGCTAACGAGCGGCGCTGGGTGAATCGGTTTCTTCCCCTTCCGTTCCCACCGCAGCTCGGAAAGAGCTCGCTGGCGAGGCCCTGAAATCACGGCATGTTTACGGCAACGATCCGCTGCTTCTTTTATTATTTTTTTTTCATTAAGTGGTGCAACGATGTCGTCGG
Organism: Nelusetta ayraudi; assembly: GCF_046127955.1. Taxonomy (NCBI): domain Eukaryota; kingdom Metazoa; phylum Chordata; class Actinopteri; order Tetraodontiformes; family Monacanthidae; genus Nelusetta; species Nelusetta ayraudi. The sequence goes on from NW_027466270.1 coordinate 146,597, forward strand.
AATCGCCACTGCAGTTCTAACTTTTTTTAGAAGAATCAGTGAGGTGGCTTGAGGTGGAAAGACGACTGAGAAAAGTGAGGGAATATCTGCTGAATAGTTAATTACCCTGTGGCTATTTCCTGAACCGGGGCTTTGCTAGCACAACTATGCTAGTTTTTGAAACTGGGTGACTGAATCTCCTGACACCACCCTTGCGTATCCAGGTCCACAACTTAAAGGCATCTTTTCTAACAGTTTGTTGAGCGTGTACTTTCTTCTTATTTTTTTTTTTGTATCTGCTTTGCTGCTTTGGCAGCGCTACAGCGCTACTCACAGGCCAGCTCTGCACACCGCAGCCATTTCACCGGTATCTTGCGGACGGACCCACTTCCTGTCCTGATGTCGATGCTAATGGAAAAGTTTTGTGATGAAGGTGACAGATTGTTTTCCTCTTTGTGCCGAGTCAGGCTTCTTCTTCTTCTTCTTCTTCTTCTCCTTCTTCTTCTTTTCCAACACAGCTGCAGCCTGGCATTTAAAAAGACAATAGTATCTATAGTGTCTCCTCTCTATTGTCCTGGGAGCTGCGGAACATCTGTCCCCTCACCTCCCCCTCACCCCCCCCACCCCCACCCCCTTTAAACTGGCGTGACGTCTGCTTTTCTCCGCCTCGGCTGGTTTCCTGTCAGGGGGCTCGATTTCACGCAGAAACCAGTGACACAAACCGAAAGCTCCTGTGTCTTGAAAGTGTGAAGCTTATTGCGAAGGCCCTCGAGCAAAGTGCAAATGTTCTGAATGAAACACAAATCCATAGAGATGATGTGTCTTTCATAGGGAAAATCAGCGGGGTATTTTTTTTTATTTTTTATTTTTATTTTTGGTGAACGGCATCTTCATGAACCAAAAACAAAAACAGAAATCCTGCTTTTCCCCACCTCTGCTGTCAATCTGTTGGCATTATCTTAACTTCTTTCTTTGATTTAATGCCATTTTTGTCTGCGTCTGCTCTTCAGCTTTGCGCTCAGCGCCGGCCGTCGTGCAGAACCCATCTGTACTCGGGACATCTTGTGATCTGGCCAGAAGGCAATCCGCCCACATGCCGAGTTCATTTCTGCACCTTGCGTCTGGAAAAAGTCACACAAATCAAAAAAAATAAATAAATAAATAAAAATAGAAATAAAAATAAATAGATAATTGCTTGCATCAAGTCTGAAACGTGTGTGATGCTTGGTTTGGTCAATAAGGTGTTTGTTTCATCATCTTTGACTTGGGGATTCCTTTTAACAGTGGAATGATGAGTTAACGTTGCTCTTTACTGCCCCCTGTGGTGGAAAGGACAGAATCAGGAGGATTTTTTTTTTTTTGTCGGCCTGCATTGTCGAACGCTGCAACGAGCCTCGCTTCATAGAAAACAACGAATGACTCTCTGTTCAACGTGTGTTTCTGCACTTTTAACCTGAAAGACGCTGTTGTTATACATCATTTATCCGCTACAAACAACAAAAAAAAACCCAAACCTGAGCAGGAACCGCAGCCGTATTCAGCTGGCGGTGCTGCTGGGGAGAACCTCCTGATGCAGGTCCGTGGACCCTCGGTGCGCGGGCGAAGCCAAGAAATCCGATCCGCGTCGGCGGCTAAATAATATGCATTAGTCGAGATTAACCGGCGGTGTAATGCATTAAACTGCCACCATAATCTCCGTCAGCAGTTGGGCAGGAGGGACCCGGAGGTCAGCGGGCTGATCCCCAAACAAGCCTGCGTTTGTTTTCTTACCGCTCAAGTGGAACCTCGCTGTATTTTTAGTTCCGCCAAGTGTCCCCCTGCTTTGTTCTCCCTTTGAACCCCCCCCTCCACACCTCCTCAACCCTCCTGTCCCATTTCCTGCACGATGAAGAAATATTTAGTCGGGCCGCTCTGCTTATTTTCTTTCATGTGCTACCACAGCAGCGCGCTGCGCCGCTAGCGGGCGGGGACTCCGTCCCGGGATAACAAACAAGAGAGGGGCTGGAACGACCCCCGGAGGGATCCTCCGCGTTGTCCTTTTTTTCTTTTCATTTTATTTTGGTCTTTCCAGCCTCTCGCAGGAAGGAGGTCAGGTGCCGGCGGTCGCACGTGACACGAGTGGAAGCAGGAGTTCTGGGTTTTCAGCGGAGAGGCGCACAGCTTTACGCTGATCCGCCTCAACCTTTTAACTAATTTGAGAGCAGACTGGTTACTCTGCAATGAGTGGAAAGAGTCTCTCTTTATATATATATGTGTGTGTGTGTGTGTGTGTATGGATGTGTATTCAAGCAGACGGCACCGTTTCTCAGACAAATAGCGCTACAGAACTATCGCTAACGCTAACCACCGCTAGCTCGACATGCAAGCGGTGAAATGTTTCTCAAAAATGCAATTACTGTTCCTACTACAGCTACTACTACTACTACTACTACTACTACTACTCCTACTACTACTACTGCTACTACTCCTACTACTACTGCTACTACTTCTACTACTCCTACTACTACTACTACTCCTACTTCTACTGCTACTACTACTACTACTGCTACTACTACTACTCCTACTACTACTGCTACTACTTCTACTACTCCTACTACTACTACTACTCCTACTTCTACTGCTACTACTACTACTACTGCTACTACTACTACTACTACTGCTACTACTACTGCTACTTCTACTACTCCTACTACTACTGCTACTACTTCTACTACTCCTACTGCTACTACTACTGCTACTTCTACTACTCCTACTACTACTACTGCTACTACTACTACTACTACTACTTCTACTTCTACTACTCCTACTACTACTACTACTCCTACTTCTACTGCTACTACTACTGCTACTACTCCTACTTCTACTGCTACTACTACTACTACTACTACTACTCCTACTACTACTACTACTTCTACTCTCCTACTTCTACTACTACTTCTACTCCTACTTCTACTACTACTACTCCCACTACTTCTACTGGAACGGAAGTGTCTGCTAACAGGACGGCCCATTTAAAAAAAACACCAAAAAACACAAAAAAACCTGATTGTTGGACAGTCTACATCACAACCAGCCGCCCCCATCACGCTCAAACCTGACACTTCCACAGTTCAGTGTGTTAGAGTGTGAAGAGGCGAATGCCATCATCATCATCGTGCTCTTGCCACCCCTCCTCCACTTTGCCATTCATAATGAATGAATCTGCACATCATCTCATGCAGCTCCTCTAAGCAGGACGCTCGACCCCGTTGATGATTTTTCCATTTCACGCCCCTCCGCTGCAACCTTCCCGGAAAAGATCCTCGCGCTCCTGGTGACTCATCCCAGCGCAGGGGCTCGATAGGAATCATGGAAGAGATAATAGAATGGTTTTGGAGGGATCAGCAGAGGAGGACAGACTTCCCCTGAATTTACTGACCCTCCTCCGCCCCCCGACCCCACGCTTCCCCCCCGACACACTCCCCCCCCCATCCCCCCCGTCCGTAAATAATCCCGCCTCCTCTGTTATCTCCACTCCTTCCTTCTAGACCCCCCCCCTCACCCCCTCCCTCCTCCCTCCCTTTGTTTTTCCACTCTCTCACTGTGTCCTCCTCTCCCATCCCACTTACAGTCCACCTTACGCCTGATGGAGCATTAAGCCCGGGCAGCCGTGGCCTCACATTCAGAGTGCCTGCGCGTTCTGTAGAGGAGAGAGGGAGAGAGAGAGAGAGAGAGAGAGAGAGAGAGAGGGCGACGCAGCCGCCGCCTCCACAACCGCTCCTGCTCCTGCTCCTGCTCCTGCTCGTCGGAATTCCACCTTAAAAACCTGGGAATTACTCTGGATTGGCCGCGGAGGTGTTCTTTTGTTTTTGTTTTGGAGCTGACTCGGGGCCAGCGTTGCTCCCAGAAACCCGGACGAGCTTTCGCTAATCTGCTTGGTCCACTTTTTTTTTTTTCTTTTTCTTTTTCTTTTAAAATGCTCCTGTGGCCCCCTTTCACCTAACGGAAGGGGGGGCAGCGATTCGGGTGGACGTTCATCGGATCGGATTTGTTTTCTTCCCTCGCCACCCCCACCCCCCACCCCCCACACCCCCCCAAAGGAAGCTGTTCCACGCTGGATAAAATGTTGCCCCTGCACAAAAGGGTAATCTGGGTTGTTTGTGTGCAACGAGGTTGTTTGTTTGTGTTTGTGCGTGTGGGTTGTTGACTGCACTCTTCTAAGATGCCGTTAGATGTTTTCTTTTTTTCCATTCAGTCGCAGGTTTAGGTTCCCTGACCTGGAAATGTGTTGGCCGCTGCAGGACGGAAACAATCCTGAGGATTTGTTGCTCCTCAGTTCAGATTAAAGAAAGAAAGAGAAATGCTTTTTTTTTTTTTTTTTTTTTATCTCGTCATTGGCTTGTTGAGTGTTCAGCTGATGACTAATTGCTCGTTGAAACCAAAGCAACAATGCAGGCTGGAAAGTCCCACTCCTTGAAACTGCCCCCCATTGTTGTTGCTGAGTGCCTCAGTCGAGAGTCGTTGGAAATGCAAATGCCCCTTCAGACTGATTGAGGCTCCAGAAGTCTCTTTTCAAAGTGCAACACGGGCGTACGGTGGGGGGTGGGTGGGGTGGGGGGGAGGTTGGCCAAATTCACCTTCATCCTCGTGCTTTTTTTCAATTCCAACAACGTGCAAGTGCGTGCACGCAAGCGCGCCGACCCGCCGCTGCCGTCTCTCCGAAACTGCCTACCATCGAAACCGCATCCTGTGACGGCGAAGGCTTGCAAGCGACCTGCGATGCAGACGCAGTTCAGTCAGTCAGTCAGTCAGTCAGTCAGTCCGTCCGTCCGGTGCAGGTCGCGCTCGCTGGTACCCTCAGGAGGATCGTCGTTGTCATGCTAGAGGGGAGGTGGGGGCTGGCAGGGACTCGGCGAGACTCCAGACATGGTCGAGGAAAAGATGGGGAGCTGCTGGAGCAACATCAAGGTGGCTTGATTAGTTCCCAAACAGCGCTTGCAAGCTGCTGCTGCTGCTGCTGCTGCTGCTGCTGCTGCTGCGGGACGTAGACCGCGATGGGTTTGATCGTCGCTTTAGCTAGCTTTGGATTTTTGCTATTTGATTTTAACGGTAAAGTCTGTCGTGTGTTTAAAGTGTCATGCACAAGTGAAAAAAGAAAGTGTCAAGAGTGACAACCGATGGTTGCAGCCCACGTAGCACGTCGCCTGTTGCACTCTGTTTATAGTACGACCTGTCAGTGTGGCCAAGGTGCTGAACGTGCGAACCGAGGCTGCGACAACGGCGGCTGATTTTGCTTTTCATTTCAAATTAGCGTGATTGCGTCCCGTCTGATCTAATCAGCGTGTCCTCTCTCTCTCTCTCTCTCTCTCTCTCTCTCGCTCTCTCTCTCTCTCCCCTCCGCAGGATCAGTTTGACAACTTGGAGAAGCACACACAGTGGGGGATCGAATACCTGGACAAGTACACCAAATTCGTCAAGGAGCGGTCGGAGATCGAAATCAACTATGCAAAACAGATTAGGTGAGCACCGCTTGTTTTGTGCATTGTGACACAGTCTCGGCCTTGCAGGGGGGGCGGGGTTACTGCTTTCCACCCTGCTAGGTTTAATGACCCCGCCTCTCCCCACCCACCGCCCCGCCCCCTGCACGGTTTGACCGACTCGTTGTCCTTGAAATGAGCGACTGAATCCTAACCAGCTTTGCGCGGCCGACCCTGACATTTGACCTGGAGGGTGAAGCAAGAAAAACACAGTTTCAGTTCCAGTGTGAGGAGGAGCCCAGTAGAGTCACTCTTGTTAGTTGTTCTTTCTAGCAATCCAATGCACCTCCAGAGCATCAACTCAAAAACATGACAAAAATCCGTCTTTGGTGATGTCACAAGGGGCGCTGATACCGTGAAAATCACAGAAACCTCCCAGAAACCCTTCTGCTATGTTGCGGAGTGGCCACCGTAGCAAGGGTTTTAGCAGAAGGATGAAGCATTTTCTGGCAGGGCGCTGCAAACAGAGGGCTAAATACACTCCGACAGTCTTTTGGAGACTTAATAGTAACTTTTTTTTTCTTTTTCTTTTGCTGCTGCTCCACTGAAGTCCGGCATGGAAAAAGAAATCAGACAAAAGGAACAATCTGGAACCTTGGGCAGAAAGAACCTGATAGATATTGTTTGCACTCTGCAGAATGCTACCATGAATCAAAGCAAGCGAGGGGGGGGGGGGGGGGGGGGGGTTTCCTCTGCACGAGCCTCCATATCCGCTTCTCTCTATCTCGCACTATCTATCTCTCCGTCTCGTGCACGCTCGTCCACGCCGTCCTCTGTTGTCGAGAGCCTGTAGCCTCTGGTGGAGAGGAAGTCAGGTTGTGTGTCGGAGGGGGAGGGGGAGGGAGAGGCGGAGCCTGCGTTGCCATGGAAACCCCAAGGTATCAGCTTTATCGTGTCTGACCCAGTTTTTTTTTTTTTCCACCCCGCCATCCCCCCCCCGTCTGACTACAAGTATTTTAGCCCCGCCCCCGGCACCCTTGCCCACACAGACTCTGTCATGGTGCAGTCGGACCCCCCCCCCCCCCCCCCCCCCCAACTCCCAACTCACCCCATCCGGCAGTAAGTAGGAGCGAGCCCCTCAAATCCCCGTCTTTAAAAAGAGACTGGGCAATATGGCTAATGCTCTAAAGCGTTGCCCCCCCCCCCCCCCCCCCCCCCCCCGGTAACAGACCCTCCTCACGGCCTTCCCCACTAGAGTTTTAAGTCTGCTGGAATTAACAGGACGAGCCGACCGTGTTTACGTGCGAGCGTTAAGCATTCAGCATCGCTAACCCAGAAACACTCACAGTCGACTTCACTGCACCGTGATTGCACAGTTAAATGAGGAATCAGTCTCCAGTGTGTCTGAGCTCCCGTGGCTCAGGGACAACACACAAACACCTCACTTTACGTTTTTACTTTTTGCTCGTGATTAAAATGTTGTTTGTTTTTTTTACAGCAATTTTATCTAAATTAGCTCCAGTTAAAAAGTTGCTTTTTCCATCTAATTGTGCTCATTGGCAGATTTGCATCCTCACTTTGCTTCACTACAACGCCGTGTTTGCCCAACAACGGAAGGGTCGGACCCATCCCTGCACTGCCTAATGTTAATGTTGTTTTTTTTTTTGTTTTTTTTTTGCAGATGGTGCATTTTTTTTTTTTTAGGCCACACGCGTGTTTGTACATTTGCACATTTGTCATCAAGCGGGTTAAAATGAGGAAATGAGGACAGGATACGTTGACTCACAGGGTCTTCCTGTGTTCTCGAACCCGCTGCTCCTCCTTGTTTTGGCTCTGCGGTGCTCTTCCTCCGGGCTAATTCATCCTCCGTAATTAACTAAGCTCGCAACATCAGGTTTTATCTAAATTGATGCCCGATCCTGAAAAGAGCAGCGGAGACGTTCAATCCAATCCAATGACTCAACGGATCGAGTCCTCTTTTCTCCTGTTGTTGAGAAGATCTTTCAGTTTACTGAGACGGTGCCTTTTTCTGAAGTAGATCTTTCAGCACAAAGTAACACCTCAGTGTATTTTTAACCAGCCCCAAACTCCTCGGTTTAAGCTTTGTGGATGCGGCTTCCAGGCTCGGTACACGGCACTGACTTGCTGCTGAATCAAACGGACAAATTTAGAACAAAATTGGCAAAAAAAAAAAAAAAAAAAAGAAGAAGAAGAAGAAGCTGCCGAATCTCACAAGCGATTGCAGAAACGTGCAAAATAAAGTAGTGCGTTTTTTCACAGTTTTAAAGGCCTAGTTTTAAAATTTTAGTTGCACCTTGTGGTATGAATGTGTACTGCAAGCGGCAACTTTTTTTTTTTTTTTTTTACATCACCACTTTTAAAGCTTGGTCATTCCATTTAATGAATGATGATGCTTTTCTTTGTTAGCTTGATGTAAACCACCACCAGCAGCTATGAAAGAAAAGTTCCCTTGCCTTGTTAATTAGGCCCCCCTTCATCTGGCGCCAACCAGCCGTGCATCATCTACTATATTGCTCTAATGTGTCTTTGTACCTTTAATTCCCCCCCCGCCCCACCCCCACCACCACCACCATACCTACACTCCGCTAATCCTGGAATAATCCTCTTCCACTGCGCTGGTGTAAACATGCACAATGCTGCCGCCCGCTCATTACATGGTAATGTATTAAAGCCCACCCGTCCCTCCCCCCCAAATTCCAGCCGCGCATAATCCATATCCCAGTGGGGACAAAGTCCAGCTGAACAGCAGGGACGGGACACAGTGCAGAGAGAGAGAGAGAGAGAGAGAGAGAGAGAGAGAGAGAGAGAGAGAGAGAGAGAGAAATCGTCTGCACGTGCTCTCATCCTCCAAACGGACATTCGTCCAATGTGAAATCATACGTTCCCTCTCCCTTATTTTGCCAAGTATCTTTTTTCACATATTATTATTATTATTGTTATTATTGGGGTGTGCAGACAAGTACAGTCCGCCGTATGACATCTGGCTGCGAGTGAGCACACGATCTCTGGGAGAGGAGGAGCTATAATTAGAAAAAAAACGAGGTGAGGGGGACAGGGACAGCCTGGGATCTGCCTAGCAACAGCAGGAGGCGGGGGAGGAAAAAAAAAAAAAAAACAACAGCCGGGAGCAGTGGGGCGTGTGCGGGCGGGTGTGGCTGGGCGTACAGTAGAGCGACGGGCTGGATTATTTCATTTTATTTATTTATATTACACATGCATTATTTAACCCAGTGACCCCCTTTAAAACAGCAGGGACATGTCGAGGCATTTAGTTCCCACCGGGGGGGGGGGGTGCTAACGGTGCAGGGCTCACAGCTAAAGGGCAGCTGTTTTTTCTTGTCATTCATAAACAAATGTCTGGGTTTTTTTATACATACATTTGACTATATAAACTGTAACTACTGTGTAGTTTATTTTTATTCTTCTATTTTTTTCACTTTGTGTATGGAGAGTGGAGTTCTTTTGACTGCTGCAACAGTGTAGTTTCCCAATATGGGGATCAATAAAGTTCAATCTGATCTTATCTAATTTAACCCATCTCGTTTCTTTCTCCGACTGGGGTCACAACGCTCGGTAATTTGTCAAAGGCTGCCGTGGGCGGAAGGCGCACAATGCTCTGCCAGACCCGCGACACAGGGCCCGTAATGACCTCCGGCCGACAGGCAGACTGTTGTGCGGCGGTGAACGTGGGAGAGCCGGAAAGCAAACACGGCGAGATGAAGATCGCTAGCGTGTCATGCAAGAGAATCAGTCAGCCGGCTTTTTTTGGAGGTCGTCGAGCCCGGTGTCACAACAAGGGCACGACTGATGGATGGGCAGACGGGAGGAAGGAGGCGGAGCTAAGTGACAGCACTGGGATGGACGGATGGAACGGTGTGGTCTGCACGGGCTGCGTCCAGGGAGGGAGGGGTTGTAAAGGCAGCAGTACCGCTACATGTCCACTGGCGGCGCTGTGTAGAAATAAATACTGTCGTGAGTAAGAGGTGACCGAGGAATTTTGCTTTGTGTCTTTTTCAGGAATTTATCGAAGAAGTATCAACCCAAGAAGAACTCGAGAGAGGAGGAAGAAAGCAAGTGAGTAAAATCACAAGCAAATATACAAATAAATTTGATTGGAGAAGATAGTCACCACCGGCCCAACACTGCAGCTATGCTAACCCTGCAGTTAGCGTACCAGCTATTTGCCTCTTCTTTCGACGCTAAGCTAAGCTAACTAGACGCCACCTGCGCTGGTCATTACATGGGAGACTTTCGAACTGTCGCTGCGTTTCCTCCTCTCACTGCCCCCCCTCCACCCCCACCCCCTTGCTCCCCTCCAGGTACTCCTTCTGCAGGGCCTTCCTGGTGACGCTCAACGAGCTCAACGACTACGCGGGCCAGCACGAGGTGATCGCCGAGAACCTGACGTCCCAGATCATCTCGGAGCTCTCGCGCTACCTGCAGGACCTGAAGACCGAGCGGAAAACGGTGAGTTCTCCCCCCCCCCCGACAAAGCGCGTCGCCGACGGAAGAAACGCAGCGTCGGCGGATTTCGCCTCACTCTCCATTTCGCCCGACGTCTCGCGGAAGCTCTCTGAGTGAGAGTGCCGTGCGTTGGCCCTCGCCTCGCCTCGCCTCGCCTCGCCTCGCCTCGCCTCGCCTCGCCTCGCCTCGCCTCGCTCTGTTCTGCGTGAGCCGAGGTCATCGCTGGATGAACGCAAAGGCACCCGGAGGCTCGCCGCTAGCGCAGAACGTGACCGCCGCGCAGTTCTTTTTACGGAACAAAAGAAGTCACTGCGCTGTGTGCTATTACGGGCCCGGTCTGCCCTCTTCTAAACCAACGCAGACACAGTGAGAGCACCGCAACGCTCGTCCTTCATTCAGAGCCGGAGCCGTCGACCTGCTGCGCGCCACTCACAGACATCTGCGCCTGTCCAGTTGGTGGAGTCTCAGCTCAACTGGAAGAAGAAGGGGAAGAAAAAAAAAGATCTGTCACGGAGTTGTGTGTCATAAACATCCAGCTGAGGGAATTGGAGTGGAAAAGCCAAAGCAGGGAATCGCTCAAAGGCACAGTGACCTTCTTTTTTTTCTTTTTCTTTTTTTTTTTTCCCGGAGCGTCCTCTCATATGCTCAGCTGTTGACTTCACTCGTCGCCCTCTAGGGGACAGGAAGCTTCGTTTGACACTTCCCAGCCCCCACAGTCTGCACGTGATCGCAGCGTCCACATCCTGGGTCTAAAAACTCTGCAGATGCCTTGAACGCTGCACGTGTAGCCCTCTGTTTACAGCCCTCGGCAAAAACGTACATGTGTAGCTTCCTGCTGTTGCCTAGATATTCTATGTTTGCTTTGGAAAGGACTGAAACTCGTGATTAACGCCTGATTGGAAGCGGGTTAATAGTTCACGTGACATCACAAAGGGCTGATTTCGCACCCTGTGAAAAGTGGCACGAGCAACAAAAGCACAGGATGGGCTTAATCTCATTTCTAAGGCCACATATTCCTGTTAGAGAACGTTGATTGAGTCGACGTTGCAGAATCTGCCGCCTTTTAAAAGTTGCAGCACATTCAAGCAAAAAAAACAAAACAAAACAGGACAAAACGCGAGGCTTCTGGGCTGTTTTTCTTTTTTGCTGCTGCTAGTTGTGCTCCGAGTGTCACATGGGCCTCCAGTGTCCAGCTGGAGCACAAAAGGCCAGGGCGCCAGCACTCCCGGGAGCGCGAGTCGTCGCTCTGACATCCCCCTCTTCCTCTTCACATCGCAGCCCCTTTTCCTCCGTTTCATTCCAAAGACAAAGACAAAAAAACACATCACACAACATTTTTCTCACGCTTCTCTCTCTCACTCCGTCTTCACCTCATCACCGCGTCTCCATCGCGACCGCTGCAGCCCTGCTCTCTTTTTTTATTTTTTTCCTGCGGATCTTTTTTTTTTTCTCGTTGTTGTTTTTTTTTTTGCCCGCTGGTATCATCAACAGTTTGTCATGTGTCTGCGACGAAACAACGGAATCAGTCAGCCAGCCAGCCGTCGCGCGGAGGGGAGGGGTGAGGGTTGGGGGGTGGGGGGGTGTTTCCTCCTTCTGAGGCGAACAGAGGAGCCTATTTATTTATTCAAGTGCGCAGCGCCACAAGAAAGATTCCCTGTCCCGCCTCGTCTGCGGCTCCAAACTGTCGATCAGTGCGTCTGCCGGGCTCGTTCGCACCCTGGTAAGAATGGTGGCCAATGATGCCGCGGCACAGCTGGAAATGAAAAAAACAAAAAAAAACCCAAAAAGGCCCATTTGTTTTTTTGCTTTTTTTTTTTTTATCTCAGTCCTGTCACATGAATCCGGCGCCGCTCAAGTTTTTCAGTGGCGGATCTCTGACTGGGCTCTGTTTCAAAGAGCGGCGCTGGCAGGCCCAAGACGGTGAGATTAGAGAAGTCATCCCACATCCCTCCTCAAAAATGTTTTTTTTTTCTGTTGAAGTGGGCTCACTCAACAGGTGGAGCCTTTTGAAAAAAGAAAGAAAGAAAGAAAAAAAAGAACCAGTCTCATTAGTTCCTCGCAGGCCATCGTTTTATAACCCTCCCGGCCTCCTTGCAGGGCTGTTGCTAAGGTTTCAGGGGGGGGGGCAGGCCAAGAATGTGGGTTTACATGTTAGTTTGTACTTTTTTTTTTGCAGGCCTGTAAAAAAAAAAAAAAAAAAAGAAGCCATTTTGTCCATTTATCCGTTTCCTGTTGTCCGGTGACATGCAAAAAAGACGAGCAACCGCCAAGCCGGAGGGGGGTTAATATGGGATGAAGTTCCCGGCGAGATTGTGCTGAGGAATCAAAACAAGGTTGCGGGGTCAGCACGGCGCCGTCCTCGCCGGCCCTGCTGATCACAGGGTTTAGGCGTCGGCCTCTTTAACGAGGGCCCATCAAGAGCCGCAGCGAGCCGCAGCGCTCCGGTCGTTGCTCGGGGACCTTTCATTGGCCCGGGGCGCCGGAGGCGGCACAAGATCAGCGCAATATATCTGGATGTGGCTGAAAGGTCGGCGAGAGGCCCGGGCCTGAGAAGTCAGCTAAAAGTGAAACACCTCCAGGTGGGGGTCCGGCGGGCCGCGCCGTCCTCATTAATGTGTCGGAGGCGGCCGAAGACGAATGGGGTTCCTTCTCCTCCCCGAGTGTCCCGACTTGCCCTCGCCCGCTGAGCCGCATACATAATGGAAGAGATGGGTTGGTTGATTTCCCGTCGTTGCCAAAAGAAAAAGAAAAGCAGAGCCATCCGGTCTTGATCTTGTGCGATTTACTGCTATTTTTGGCCGCATGATGATGGAATGCATGTCGGACCGGCCTTGGAGAACTGCAGGTGCGGTTTCTCCCCCGTCCCGTCCCGTCCGGATGACTAAACGGGTCAGGCTGCGTGCGCACGGAGGCGGGAAGCGTGCACGGCGGGCGTGATCCTAGTTAGCGTGTTGGGGGTGATAATTCTCCTCCTCATTCCGGTGGCGAGGTTCTTTAACCGTAAGGCCCGGGAGTGGTGGACGTCCCACTTCCCCATCACGACCCCACGCAGGAGCGTTTAAAAGCCGAGGTGATGGGAACTTTCGGTGGAACCGTGGCTGGATTACGCCCAGTTTTGCGACTCCCGTGGACGACCTGTCTCTTTTCTCTAGAAAAACGCCTCCACTGCTCCTCCCCGCCAGCGCGGAGCAGCTGACATTTTGCTCCGAACTTCGGCCCCGACGCGACGCGATCCGACCTCGCATCTCCCGCGCTTCTGCTTCAGGTGCGAGCGGCAGCGGGAGCGTGGGGGGGGGTTGAAGTCGTGGCGCAGGGGGAGAGCCGCCGTTGCATAAATCATAAATCTGCCTGTGATCTAATACGTTGGGGTAGTTATGAAAGGCAGAGTCTGGGTTTCAGAGCGGGTCCGCGGGACCTGCTGAAGTAAACCAGATGTCTCCCCCTGACGGTCCTGGCGATCTGACGCCGTTAGCGCGGTGCTAGCCGCTAGCCGCTAGCTCGGGGGTTCCCGCGCTGAATCGGCCGTCGTCAATCGTGCAGTTGTTTTCAACCGATCCTATGAGTTGTCAGCGTCACGGCGGGAGAGCAGTGGAGGCAGGAGGCGGGAATAGCGCCCATATCTGTAGAGGCCAGCGACAGCTGAGGCGTGCATGCGGATGGAAAGCATGAAACCGACTGCACAACATCTGTAGCGGCGGTGGCGGCAGCGTCCAATGATGCTGCAGCTTCAGTCGCGTTTAAAAGTGAATGAGCTCATGCGTCTTTTTTTCTTTTTTTTTTTTTTTTTCTTTTCTTTCAAATTTCAAAAAGCGTCAAAAGCTCCGAGGGAAATAGAAGTTTCATCACCTCCTGCCCGGCTGAAGACGAGATGCTAAATATTTGTTTTTGCAGATGCGTCGCCATGGAGACAAATTGTTTGTGTGCGAGCGCTCGCCACGGCAACTGTGATGTCACGGCCGCGCCGAGAGGCTTCCCGTGTTCTGTCGCGCGAATTGAGGCTCATCAGAAACCGTTCGTGCAGCAGATGAGGGCAAAACACGCTTTTGTTTTAGCACGAAGACTTCCTCAGAAACGCTGGAGCACTTCCTCTTTTGTCTCAGCTTCCCTAGAAACTTTGGGGAATTGGAAGTTCCGCTGTACCTGAAGTGAATCGGGACACGTTTCTCGCTCAGCCCCGTCTTGTGTTTCGCAGTTTGTTTGTTGAATACTGATGCCTCTCGCTGCTTGTTCTCCAACGGCCCCGGATTGAATGGCAGCATCGGTATTCAGATCAGCGTCCGACCCGACCGGCTGCCCTCTGTTGGCCATGGAAGAACTAATTAAGAGTCGAAATCCGTCTGGTTTTATTGGACTGACCTGAGGATTTGGGGCAGATTAATGCAATCGGAGTAAACAGGGAATGTGTTTTATTTTATTATTATTTTATTATTTTTTTAAAAGGCAGTTGAAACCTAATTTGGACCTAAATTAAAATCTCTGACTTTTATTTGAAGGGGCTTTTCTTTGCTTCTCCTCCATTCTGGGGTGAGTTGGCAGATTGCGCTGTCCCCTGGAGCCAGTCAGTCCTTTCAGCCAGTGTCTGTTCAGACTAGCAGACGCTACCTAGCGTTGAGCGGCGAGCCAGGCTGAATCTCTTGTGACCAGTTTTCATCGCAGTGTCTGGCTCCTTTTTATTTGCTTGCTTAGCCTAAATGTTTTACTTCTCCTCATTGTTCTGACTTTGAGAATTTCTTTCTCTTTTTCCACGTTGGCTTATCTCAGTCTTTTCCCCTCATGTTAGCTTTGCAATGCCAAGGACAGATTGCAGTCAAAAATAAATAGAAGATTCTTTTTTTTTTTTTTCACCCCTCAATATTTCTTTGTCTAACAAAATTTGAACATTAACCTTTTGGACCCACAATCATCTTTTTTTTTTTTTTTTTTTTTTTTTCAAAATATTCCCCCTGTGGAAAACAGGAATGCCTGCAAGATGTCACGGCGATGCAATTAGTAGTTGTTGGGTTATGTCACTCCGCACGGCAGTTGCAGACGGACCAAGTAAACACCGGGACTGACCACCCGCACAGCGAGCGCTGTCACCGGCGGGGGTTGAAATGCTTGCTGTGTTTATTTTCGTCTGGGTTTCCACCTGGCAGAGCCCTCGGCGAGTTCTACCTGCTCTGAACTGGTCGCTGTCTCTGATGGGGCTTTGGCCCATTTGTTCGAGAGAGGTCGGCCCGTGGCCACCGTTTGTAATGTAGCTCAGGGTTTATCTGGATTGCCCTACTTTCCCCGCTTCACATTAATATCGCCACGGCGTGATTGATATTCACGGAGTTTTTAATAACGCGCCGGGGCTCTCGGCTCGGTCTGTTTTCCCAACTGTGTCAAGGTCAGCTTCGCCCGCCTTTAAAACCCCTTAAGCTTGTGAACCGACAGATAGTTCGATTTCTTTTCATTGTTTTAATTTTTCTATTTCCTTTTCCAGCACTTCCACGATGGGCGAAAGGCACAGCAGCACATCGAGAGCTCCTGGAAACAGTTGGAAGCGGTGAGTGACACGTTGACCGCTTGACTTCCCTGTTGTTTTACTCTCATAATGAAGAAAAACCCACGCAGAAAAACGCCTCGGCTCAGTTTCGGTCCTAAGTTGGTTCGAAACTACTCAGACTGGGGACTGAGGAATGTCCGCAGATGTGGAACGAGACGCCGCAGCTAATCCTAAATACAGTAATTACATTTGAGGCTGGTGTTTTCGGTAGGTAGGAATGGGCACGCTTGAAATGACAGATTGCAGGTCTGCCATTAAGGAATAAAGGGATAAGGCCGTACGAAACAGCGCTCAAGGCGTTACAACCCACCAGCCAAAAGCCGTCACAGCGCCGGCAAGCAGCAGCTTCTTCTACAGGACTTTGAAATAAATCAACACCCCGAAGCTTCAAAGTTTGCATTCCAGAGAAGCAGAAATTAGAGGTTTCCTGCAATGGAGGGAAGACGAAAAACTGAAGCGGGACAAGAAAGGAGCCCTGAGGGATCCCCTCTCTTCTGCCGCTTTTTGCCCTCAGACAGAAGAGGGGGAGAGCAAAGTGGAGTGAATATGGAAGCACGTCAAGAATGTTCAAGGCGAACCTCTGGCACCAGGACTGTGTGTCATCACAGTCTCACCTTGAATCGCAGGCTGGTAATTTTAAAAACGCCGACACAAATCTGAGGAATCTGAGAAGTTGGACGCCGCCGCCGCCGCATCTCGTCGGCACCAGCGTCCGTCCTTAATGACAATGCTCTGCGATTTTTTCCTCAGGAGGAAGAGAGATGGCAGCTTGAATTCTTATCTCTTACTGCCCCCCCACCCCGCCCCACCCCCACCCTGCTTTTTTGTTGACGGGCCAGAGGGAGAAAGAATGACGGAGAGGCATCGCCGCCTTGTCCTCCTCAAAGTTGCGTGGTCATTCAAAGATCCTATTGTGTGCCAGCAAGGTCGGGGGGGGGGGGGGGGATTGCAGATAGGCAGGCGGTTCAGAGTGCGCACCGGCCCGACAAACGCTGATTGTTCCGTGGAAATGGTGGAAAGAGGCCCGGCTGAATGCTTGTTTTTCCCCCTCTGCACAAACAGCCACTATGGACATTTACTTAATCTCCAGCCTGCAGACTTTTTGACGAAGCAGCCCCCCCCCCCCCCCCCCTCCCAGCGACACACTGATGACCCTCTGTGGCGCACAATGGACGCTACATGACGCATACGTCCAACTTGTGACGCTCGCCGGCTCAAATGCCAAACTTTTTTCTTTTCTTTCGGTTTTGTTCGGTCGTGTTTCACCGTGTGTGACGGAGGTCCCCCCCCCCGTCCTCTCCGCAGTGTAAGAGGAGGTTCGAGCGGGACTGCAAGGAGGCCGACCGGGCGCAGCAGTACTTTGAGAGGATGGACGCTGACATCAACGTGACGAAAGCGGACGTGGAAAAGGTACTTTTCATCTCCACCTCCTCCTCCTCCTCCCCCCCCCCCCCCCCCCCCCCCCCCCCCCACACACACACACACACACACACACACACACACACACACACACACACACACACACACACACACACACATCCAGAGCTGCACGAGTCCTCGCACTCCCACCCAGCACCTCCCACACTCTCTCTTGTGTCGCGGCATTCTCCTATTGCAAGTTGCAGCTATCCGGTATCGTAGCAAAGCAGCCAACATACTGTCAGCTGCATTGAAACGTGGTTTTATTTCCCGAGACCCCTGTTGGGCCTTTCGGGGACTGCACACCCCCAACGTGGCATTCGTCCCATGCGCCAGAGTCCCGAAGGCTGATGTCACTTCCTGTTGTTGCTCCCACGCCCGCAAGGAATCATGGGTCACCGGTGGACGGCGCCCCCCCCCCCCCCACCCCCCCCGGCCGCCCGGTCAGCTGCTGGAGCGGAGCTCAAGACAGAGTTGACACAGTTCAGAACTCGATTATGATGCAAATGTAGGCTGCAATAAAGAGCCTTTCTGCATTCTGGACATTTAGCCAAGGGCTCTGGCTACAAAAGGCTCAGGCTAACACTGAAAGAGCCGCAGCGGCGGCTCAAGGCGGCCGCGTGTGGGACAAGAGTGCCGTTTGTGTCTGATTACAGCCAGTTTTATTTACCGAAGCGTGAAAGACCGGCGCAAAAAGGAAAAAAAAAAAAAAATCCAGCGCTCAGTTCCTTCCGTTCTTATCTGCCTAAGATCACTGTTGCTGTTGAATTGACCCCCGTGGTGTCATACAAATGCTTTGAAACTGATGCAGAATGAATTGTTTATATATTTAAGTATTAGGTGATAGATGATACTTCCTCTTGATACATGATGTGCCGTCACACTTCCGTTAGGGTCGTCAAATACGGTTCATTCTGAGACCGGTCGTGCAGCAGCAGTTTTTGTCTAAACCATCGCTTCTGGGTCGCCCCCCCCCCCCCGACTACTTTTTTTTTGTTTTACACTCCATCGCTCCGTGCGTACTTCGTGAACAGGGCTGCATTTTTGGACACCTCTCAGAAGAAAAGTGGGTTGTGTGGGGTCAAAAGTCTGTCGCACCCTCGACCTCCGGCGTCTCCGCCTGCCGCGGATTCCAGCGAGGCACACTCTCGCTCGGAGCTGCTGCGTGGGCGCCTCGGCCGACCTCGGCCCTCCCTCCGCTCACCTGCTCGCGCATTCATTTTTCAGCAATGAGGAAGCTGAAAATAGAGCGGGCTGAAATCGCTCGCAGCCCGCGTGGAAGACGATTAGCTTCTCCTCCCACACTCGCATCCAGTTGTTGCAGTTCTATCCATCCATCTATCTATCTATCTATCTATATATCTATCTATCCATCTATCTATCTATCTATCTATCCGTCCATCCATCCATCTATCTATCTATCTATCTATCTATCTATCTATCTATCTATCTGTCCATCCATCCATCCATCCATCTGTCTATCTATCTATCTATCTATCTATCTATCTGTCTATCTATCTATCTCCTAGGGATGCAGATTATCGATTCATCCATTAATCGTTAGTTGATTGACCTTACGTAGATTTTACAAAGAAGAATGTGTAAGGAACACACTATTATTAATAGTGTTGTGGGTCCAATATGACCCATTTTCACATTAGAGAACAGTAAAAACACCCTTTAAAAAAAAAAAAAAAAAAAAAAAAGTTGTGAATTGAACTACCCATGTAAAAAATATTCAATTAATTGCGACTAATTTTATTTAATCGATTCAATTCTTAATCGTCGATTAATCGATAATCAATTAATTGTTAACATCCCTACTATCTATCTATCTATCTATCTATCTATCGTGGTTCTGTATTACCGTGCCGATGTGCTAGACTTGAGGGTCTCCTCTTCCACGCCGCTGTTCACGCATCCCACTCGTCACCCCAAGCGAAGCCAGGTGCAACGTCTCCCCCGCCCGGTTCCGGTCCGGGTCTCTTTTTTGGTTTTGTCTGAAATGCGCCGGCAGTTGAAGGAGCGCGGCAGGTGCCTCGACGCGTCTTGGTGATTTATCACCCGGGGGGGCGATGACATCATCATCAAAAACCCGGGCCAAGCATGTGTGTTGGGCTACCGCCACGGCTTCAGCCTTCAAGTGGCTTGGAAACAGATTTCATTGCAGCCGCAGACATGTGTACGTGCTCGCGTCTGTATTTATTACTTTTCGAGCGGTTTCGGTCCTTTTTTTATTGGAAAAGTGTGAGTTACGGCATCGGTTGGCTGTCGACGACGCTGGGAAAAAAGAAAGAAAGAAACCAAATTGCATTTCGCATTGAGCTGTTGTGTGCGTTTTGTTTCGTCTGCAGCCAAGGCGAACCTCAAAACCATTCATTTCCTCAATCCTCAGATTTTGGGCTTTTGACTCGCGGCCGGGACGCCAGTATAAAACACAGCACGGTTTGCCTGTGCTGCAGAAGCGCCTCTTCACTTCCTTGTCGGGCTTTGCACTTGTTTCACCGACGCCGTCTTTGCTTGCCGCTTCGGGAACTTCCCCATTCTGAGCGACGGCCGACCCGGCCCGGCCCGTTCCACTGATTAGCTGGAAACAATAACCTTTTTGTTTGTTTGTTTGCTTGTTTGTTTGTTTGTGTTTGTTTGTTACATTTACTTTATGCCATGCCTTGAAGCGAAGTTCCCACAAGGTAGGTCCGGCGGACACAGAGACTGTTTATATCTGTGGGAACGTACTGTCTCGATTTTTGTGTCTGGAAAAACCAACACGCACACGCTCTCCTGCGCAGTCTGGACCAGGTCCTGGCTCACACACACACACAGACACACACACACACGCCCACCCCTGTCCTGTCCTGTCTGACCGTCCTCTGCTCCCTTGTGCGGTGGCTTGCCTCGCTGTCTTCCCGTCAAATATGCGGCAAACAAAAGGGTGAAAAAAAAAAAAGATAAATGCGAGGCGCGATTTGCACAAATTTAAACCTACAAACAAACCGGGAAAACAGATTATTTCCATGGCGACGACAACAGGAAGTGATGCGGCTGCACACCTCTAACCTCTCTCTCTCTCTCCCCCCCCCCACGTCTGCATGCAGACACACACACACACACACACGCACGCACGCATGCTCACGTATTGGATTTAGTCAGGTGTCGCTCCCAAGCGGGTCTCAATTTCACACATTTCTTCTTTTCTCTTCTTCTGCATGCTAGACTCTGACGCTAGTTTTCCGTCGCAGTGCCGATGGCCTTTCCCGCCTGCGCTGGAAACAATGCAGCGTGGTGCCTGGCTAGCTCCCCTCTGAGTGTGTCATCGATGACTTGCGCACATGTGCACGAAAGAGCCGACTCTGGCTGAGGACCCTCGAGAATCTGTCCGGCGGGACTGCGACACGTCAGGGCTCCGCTTATTCCCACTGCTGTCCCTCATTCTGGTGAAGCTGCAGGGTGTTTGTTTTTTTTTTCAACTTACTGCGTAGAATGCAACCCAGGGCATCGTGAGAGGAGCCCTGCTGTCACAAACAGGCCAATGCAGGACAGCGTTTGTGGTTGGACAGGCCCCAGGTTTGCGTGGAAAGAGGAAACAGATATGAACGCTTAGCTGTAAAGTCCCCCCCCCCCCTCCCCCCCCCACACACATATGCACAAGCAAGTGCACGCACACACGCACGCACGCACACACACGCGACACGCTGCCCAGCTGAGATAATCTCATCTCCATCTGCTTGCCTTTGGATCTCTGGCTGCCTGACGTCGCTTAAAACAATCGACACGATCGCCAGCAGGGACGCGGCGGCCAATCAAACGGCAGCTTCCTGCAGCCGGCGCCGGCTGCGCCGTCATTTTGTCTCGGTCGACCTGATAGGCTGCTGCTGCTGCTGCTGCTGCTGCCGCCGCCGCGGTTGGCTGCGCTAGCTGGGGTTTAGCACCTACAAACCCAGCGCTCTGTGTTTTACATGTCTGCATTTGCATGCACACACACACACACACACACACACACACACGCACGCACGCACAAATGTGTCTCCTCTTGAAGGTGTTTTTTTTTTTTTTTATAAATGCTCTGGCTGTGTATGTGTCACTCACGTATCTGTGCTAATCAGGGCACTCTGAGGTTTCGAGTGAGTTTCTGAGGTGCCCCTATTTAACTTGTGTGTGTGTGTGTGTGTGTGTGTGTTTGTCTTTTTCTCTTTTTTCTCTTTTTTTTCTTTTTTTTTCTTTTCCGTTTGTCTGCAGGCACGACAACAGGCTCAGATGAGGCACCAGATGGCCGCCGACAGTAAAAGCGAATACTCCGCCCACCTCCAGAAGTTCAACCAGGAGCAGAATGAACATTACTTCACCATCATCCCAAACATATTCCAGGTGAATTCCTGCTCGGATCGAACCCCAGTTTAGGAATTATCGCGGCCATGTATATTTTTTGGGACGTCCTTTTTGTTGTGGCAAAGGGCAGGAAGCTTAAACTCTAGCAGCAAACATCGGGCTAAATATGGCTGATGTTGCAAGATTTAGCGGAGACGGCGATTTGAACACAATACACATGCACATACATTTTTTTTTTCTCACAAAACACAACCAGAAAGTCTCAGAAGTGCGATGAAGCACCTCAGGAGATTTTCCAGATGCTCTCTGCAAAAAAAAAAAAAGAAAGAAAAAAAAAAAAAAAGCCTTTGATGCTCGTCGCTATCACGCAGGGGCTCTCGGGTCAGACAGCTCGACTCCGGCCCACGCCATCCCCCCATTAGAACGTCTCCTATGATTGTCGTGTTCCTTCCCAGAAACTTCAAGACATGGAGGAGAAGAGGATCGAGAGGCTGGGAGTGTGCATGAAGACGTACGCCGACGTGGACCGCCAGGTGCTGCCCATCGTGGGCAAGTGTCTAGACGGCATGACCAAAGGGGCCGAGTCCATCGAGCCCAAGGCGGTGAGTGCGCAGACTGAGACACACACACACACACACACACACACACACACACACGCCCCAACCACTTATCCACCTGGGAGACATTAGCGGGTCCTTCCTGGGCCCGAGTGTCAATCACGGCCTCCGCGCAACCGATGAGGCTCCCGGTTCTGCTGGCGCAGCAGGTCGCCGCTGCCACGGGAGGCTGCGTGCGCTAATAGACCAACTGCACCGCTGAGTCGAAAAACACTAAAGAAAAAAAGAGCCGAGGAGATGGAGTTGTGATGTGAAAAAAAACAAACAAAAAACCCAGCAACTGTCTTGGGCGACACCAGTGCGCCACATGAATATGACTCTGACTCGTGCGCCGTCTAAAAATAGCCGGCCCCTCGAAAAAGAATCGGTTCCATATGATCGGGCGAGCGTCCCGGCCAATGAGCTCACTGCCGGAACAGCCTCGGGTGGGGGAGGGCCAGGTTGGGGCGGGGGAGGGGCACGCTCGGCCTCGTCTTGAAGCCGTTACGAGGTCAGAAGCGGCTCCCGTCCAGGCAGCTCGGTGGAGCTCGCTCTCCCGCTGGGAGCAGGAACGCACGCGGCCGCTGGCTCTCGGTGCAGAAGCCCCCAAACAGGAGGTTCACCGCGCTTTTTTTTTTTTTTTTTTTTTTTTTTTTACCCTTCAGCACTTCCTGGGGCCTCTTCAATGTAAAACCTCTATTCACGCGTTTTCTTTTTTCACTTTTCAAAACGATTCAATGCAGGCGTGGAGCTTTTTGTGAGAACATGGAAGAAAATAAGTGACTGTAGATCCCAGAGAGCTGCATGCACGTACAGTGTACACTGCCAGTCAAGGGTTTGGACACATACTGCACTTCTGACAACAAGTTTTATATTGAAGGTGATCTGGAAGAGCCACCCGTCGTGTGGAATATATATAACATAGCACATTTAGTTCACTTTTTTTTTTTTTCCCCTTTGCCACATTAATCCACATATCTTGGTCAAGTACTTGATGTCTTCAGTATGTATCTACAGTGTAGAAAGCAGTAGAAGAAACAGCTGTGTCCAAACATTTGACTGGTAGCGTGTGTATGTGTATGTGTCAGTGTAAAACTAAGCTTCAAACAACAACGTCAATCCCCCCCCCCCCCCCACCTCACCCACTGCCGTCCCAGCGGCCACGCTCGGCGCCAGGAAGGAGCCCCGTGACACGCTGACACGCCACGCTTCCTTGTTTTGTGACAGGACTGTCGCCGAGTGCGTGCGTGCGTGCGTGTGCACGTGGCCCGGCTCCAGGAGACGATGACTCCGGCCGCTCGCGACTGCCTGCTGCGGTAAACAACAGCGGGAGGAATAAAAAAAATCATCACATGCTCCGTCCGTCCTTCCATCCTTCACCCGTCCCCTCCCCCACCCCCCCGTCCCTCCTCCCCACTTTTCCACCGTGTACAGTGCGTGCGCACGGACACTGACGCCGAGCAGACGCCCCCCCCCTCCCCTCCCCTCCCTTATCAGTGGCGATTGGCCCGCCACATGGTGCTCCTGATGAATGCTCTCCTTCCTGTGTCTGATGAGGCCTGGCTCTGGCCCTGACCTCCTCTCTGGTTTTTTTCTTTCTTTCTGTTTTTTTTTTTGATGCGTGTCATAACTCCCACTTGACAGATTTAGGTCTTCTTTTTTTTTTCCCCCCCGCCCCCCTCTTTCGTCCGCCGCCGCCGCCGCCACCGCTGTGAATAATGGCACCCGCAAAGCTGCTATCAGGACCTCCCTCACAAAAATAAACAGACTACTGTAAACATGAGAGTTTCCAGGCCGCCATTGTGCTGCCGCTTATCTCCAGACTTGCTGATTAGCCGCACCATGCAGCCAAACGGGAGAATCCTCCTGTGTGTTGCGAGTCTTCCTTTTTATTAAAAATAAAAATATATATTTGGAAGCTGAAATGCTCTTTTAAAAAAAAAAAAAGGAAAATAAATCAAAATAGTCTAAACGGCGACAACGCTACCCCAACATGTCTGAAAAGCAGTAGGATGAAGCATAAGCTTGTTAAATCCTCTCCCTTCCCCATTAACTGTCACCCCCTACGCACCCACAAGCATACATATTGACGTACGTACATATCGACAGACAATAGAAGATAAATAAGCAAGTAAACAACCGTTGAATGGTTAAAGCCCTTCTTCCTGCCCGTACCATGTGGAAACCATGTGCTTCTTGAACTGCTCGGACACTGCGTGAGGCCCGGCGGGTCCAGTCTGTTCCACAAACGGCGACACAAAAACTTTTCAGTGCTGTACGCACCCAATTCTTCAACCCTGAACCGTGTAGAAAGAGCAGGCGAGCAGCGGCCGTTATATCAGACTCTTCTTTATCTGAGCTGATTGCATCTGGACTGCGTTTTGTCCGCGGGCCCTTGACCGGGCAAAACGCAGTCAAATGAAGGCAAACGATCCACGAAGCGGCGCCGGCTGACCCGCTGCCCCGTGTCTCTCGGTTCGCTCGCAGGACTCGAAGCAGGTGGTGGAGTCGTACAAGTCCGGCTTCGAGCCGCCGGGCGACGTGGAGTTCGAGGACTACGGCCAGGCCATGAAGAGGACGGTGTCGAACACCAGCCTCACCAACGTCAAGGAGACCAAGGAGAAGGCCGGCGGCAAGAGCAAGGGCAAGCTGTGGCCTTTCATCAAGAACAAGAACAAGGTAACGGCTCGGGGCCGTGAAGGCGCCCACACCCGGCACCGGCTGGTCTTAGCTAGCGGCCCCTTTGGAGCGCTGGATGTGTATTTATTCTTTAAATCCCCATTTTTTATTATTTTTTTTTTTTAGCATCGCCAAGCGTTTCTTTCCACGTGGATTCTGTTAGCTTCTTTCTTCAGCTCAAACAATACGTTGCTGGTTCATGTTGCTGCTGTTATTATTATTATTTTCTTGTTGCTGTTGTTGTTGTTGTTGTTGTTGTTATTATTATTCGCCACTCCCCACCCCCCCTCCCCCACGCCCCCACACCCCCACCTCCCCGGCAAACGGCCCGCCCCACCACCTCACCGGCCGCGGAGGCTCCCACCTGTAAAGCGGACTACTAACGCACCGCCACCTTCGCCCTGCGTAGAAGCGACCTAACCGAGCTCCTAGCTGGAATAACTTTTTCTTTTCCCAACTGGTTTTGGATTCTAAACCTGGTGTAGCATCCTGAAAATGGCCGGCCGGTGGCGCCGTCGAGCGATTACGCGGGCGTGCGAGTGAGTGTCGCTGGAATCTCCAGAAAAAATTCTGACCTTTGCTGAAATGGGTGCCATTCTTGGCCTTGTCCACTGGGGGGCAATGACTTGGAACGCTGCTAAACGCTTGTGCTCCGTCTGTCATGAGTGTTTGGTGGTCCAAACAGCCATACAGAGATGCATGGGAGCACGGCGAGGGGGCGGGGCGGGGCGGGGGCGGGGGGGGGCTTGGCCAACGCGTTGATTGCGGTGGTGGTAATTTTAGCAGAAGAAAAAAATCACACGGAGGCGTTCTGAGGTGTGTTTCTGTTTTTAGCGAGGTGATTGTGTAGCGCTCGGCCGTGCATGAACTCGTCTTCTTCCTCCGCCGGTTAACGATTCGCGCAGTCGAGAGGTTCCGGGAGCAATCAGGACTTCTCTGCTGATGACGGTGACCTCAAAAGAATCCAACCGCCGCTCATCCTCGGGGACGAGGATGAGCGGCGCGTGACGAGGTCGGGAAGCGAAATGAATAAATAAACAGAAAGGAGGGGTGGGGGGGTGGGGGGGTGCAAGCCGGCTGCATGTGCTTTTGGACTAAACGCGCTGTCCTTCGCTTCCGCTTGCTCTCTAACAGCCGGCGCTTCTCGTTCACCCTAACGCTCTCTTTTTATTTCGTCATCCTTTTAACTTTTGTTTTTCAGCGTTTTTTTTTTATGTGTTCTGACTTTTCCTCCCCACCCCCCACCCCCACCCCACCCCACCCCACCCCCCCTCACTGCATAACGACTGATGAAATGAGTTTGACGTTCCTTTGGTTGTCTTTCATGCTCTTCTTTGGGTTTTTTTTCCTCGTCGTCCGTTCATTTTTTTAATCTCTGTCGTCGTATTTTGTGTTCTTTTGTTCCCTCCTCCTCCTCCTTCCATTTTTTCCTCCTCCTCCCTCTCTCATTGGTTGGACTCTCTCGCCCCCCCTCTCTTCTCCTCCTTTTCCTATGATTTCTCCACGTTTCTTCCTCCTCCTCCTCTCCGTCAACGGCTTCCCCTCCTCTTACCGGTAGCTTATGTCCCTGTTAACGTCCCCCCACCAGCCCCCGCCCGCCCCCCCAGCCTCGCCCCCGCCCTCACCCTCTGCTGTTCCCAACGACTCCCAGTCTCCCAAGCAGCCCAAGGAGCCCCTCTCCCACCGCCTCAACGACTTCATGGCCTCCAAACCCAAAATGCACTGCCTCCGGAGCCTGAGGCGAGGGGTAAGTGTGCGCGCGCGCCTGCAGTCGCTGAGCTTCGTGCACGTGTGTGAACGTCTCTGAGCTGTGTACGTCTGCAACGCTGTACGGGCGGAAGGGGCGCAAAGGGGCTGGGGGGGGGGGGGGGACCAAAACGCCAACCAACGGCGTCTCGCCTGAGTCGTGTCAAGGCCTTTACACATCGGATGCGTTCCTTTACGTTTTTCGGTTAGCATTTTAGCGTTTTACCGGCGACGGTTGACCGGTTCGACATCATCGTGTTGTTTTAGTTTCAAGCTGAAGGCTTCACGCTGACATGCTACGATTATTTAAAGCCTTATCTTTAAGGTTTTTTTTTTGTTTTGTTTAGCATTTTAGCGCCAATTAGCATTCTGTGGTTTTCTTTCTTTTGTGCGTCGCGCGCCTGGTGTGTGAAAGGCCTCACTTCTCGACAAATTTGACTCGTTGGCGTTCCCCAAGAATGCCGCCGCCGCCGCCGAGTCATCGCTGAGTTGAAATCCACCCTCTCCAACCAGTAACTGAAACCGCCCACATGTGCCCGTGTGGTTTTGATTGGAAAATCAAAATCCCCCCCCCCAACAACCAGCGGTGGGACGTCCCGCTCGGTCTTCCCCCCCCAGCAGTCCAGAAGCCCGTACAGGTTGCAGCCTCCTCTTCGCTTGTCTAGCATGCTTGCGTAGCGCCTTAACAAGTCAATCAGTGGTTCTCGTCTTGACTCACCGGCAGTCTCTCCATCTTCATTCTCCGTGTTAACTCACAACAACCCCCCCACCCCCACCCCCACCCCCCCCGACCCCCACCCAAACCACCACATGCCAAAGGTCTTTGCAGCAGCAGCATGACTGACTGGTCTGTGCTGGGGCAGGGGGCGGGGGGGGGGGGGGGGGGAGCACATTTTGATTTTCTTTTTTTCTTTTTTTCTTTGTGCACGGGATCAAAGGGAAATCATGTCAGTCTGACACGGCGGTGGCAGGTGGAGGTGCGTGGGCGCCGTGTGGCTCTGAGTAACTGCAGGGTCATTTTAGAAGGCTTCCTGGAGGGGCGGACTTATCAGCGGCGGCTCAGGGTTGCCAGTTCCTGTTCGAGGGCCCCGTCGTGTCGTGGTGGAGCTGCCGGGCAGCGGCAGGGTCACGCTGCACCGGCGTCCTCCGACTCTCCCCGACCCCGGGAACAGGGCGGCCACTCACGCGTTCCTTCCGGGAGCCGCACCAACGCGGCGCTCTTGTATTCAGCGGCGCTATTATTATTCTTTTTTTGTAAAGGGCAGCGGCTTCCCAAGGTAAAAGCGCTCAAACGGACCGGCACCAGGCGTGAGGTGAGGGGGAGGGGGAGGGGGAAGTGATTCAAGGCCAGAGAAGAGAAAAGAGAAGTGTCCTGCCCCCCATCCCCGCCCTCTCTCTTTCCTGGCCTCACACAGAGCAGGAAGTGCACGTTTCTGAAAGAGGAAGTGCTGAAACAGCTCTCGCTCGATAAGAGCGAGAGAGAGAGAGAGAGAGAGAGAGAGAGAGAGAGAGAGAGAGAGAGAGAGAGAGAGAGAGAGAGACATCCCTACGTTGACCTCACCTTGACTTCTTTATGGTCCAACAGAGCAGCGAATCCTTTCAATCAAACCGCTCAGACATGGCAGCTTCTCTCATTTCCATATTTCCATTTATCCCGCCATATTTTCTCGTTTGTCTCACGCTCTCCCTGTATATAGCTGTTTTATTCAGACGCTACGATTTTTTTTTTCCCCCTCCCTGTGTTAAATCGCACTCGTATGTGATTAAAAGGGAACAGCGGGCGCGCGGGGAGCGCTAATCCCTCGGAGCCTCGACGTGACATCAGCCCCACTGCCTCACTGACACACAGTCTCTGTGGGCTAATGCCTTCCTTCCGAACAGCTGCCGGCTGGCGGAGATTGAGACACTTCCTCCGCCCCTTTTTTCCCCGCAAAAACAGGCCTGCGGCGGTCTGGTCCGACCCGTCAGCGCCCCGTTACGCACGGAACACTGTTGCTTCTTGGGTCGATGGTTTCATTTGAATTCAAAACACACTTCCACTTTATTATTGCACATACTGCAGAAGGGAGGCAGTGGTAAAAGTCAAGTCAAGGTCAATTCTGGGTGGGAATGTGCTGTTTTGTAGCGTTCCAGGTAGCCGTTAGCTTATCGCGCCATTACGGGAAATGCATGAGTCAGGTTTTACTTCTTTAATCCTTCTAAGTGATTTTGAGCATAAGGACGCTCATCGGGTGTGAACCAGCAGAGTTTGCATTTCAGTTTGTTTTTTTTTACATGTGAAGGTGCCATGATGAGTGAAATTCACTCTGTATAGCAGGAAGCTACAAAGGAACATTTTAGCACCAGACTGTAAACAGAGGGCTAAATAGGCGGTTTCCTGGGAATCCTCAGAAAGTGTTGGTCGAGATTGATTGTAATCCGGGCCCTTGAAATATCGCAGTCAAGCAGGGACTTCTTCTTCTTCTTCTTCTTCTTCCTGCCTTTGAAAAGCACAATCAAACCAATGCATTAGCTCGCGCGAGGAGGGCGAAGACAGAAATATCCCAGCTGTGATAGCAGTGGACGGTGGGGCTGATTCTCCACACCCAGTGTCGGATGTCTCGTCCATCACCATCAAAACTGCTTGAAGCGCTCGTCTGCAGTCCGTCGCTACGTCTCTCTGTCTGTGGGCTGAATCCACGAGGGCCTCCGGTGTCCGTTCCGGGGGGGAGGGCGGTGAGGGTGTGTGGGGGGGCGGGGGGGAGTCCCGGCCGGTTCGAGGCCGCGGGTTCCCATTGACGAGGCTGTGTTCTCTCTTGACGACCGCCATCGCCCACCGCTGCAGCAGCAGCAGCAGCAGCAGCAGCAGCAGCAGCAGCAGCCCCCGCGCTCGCTCGCTTATCACAAAGAGCTCATGAAGAGGACGCTGGGCCGCCCCACGTACGCTTTCGAAGCAAGGCAATACGTCGTAAGTGCGCCTTGTGTGCGTGTGTGTCTGTCAGTGAGAGAAAGAGGGCGCCGGCGGCCAATACGGAATGTGTTTGGATTGGTCAAAGCCATGTGCGGCGCATGCACTAGCCTCAGCCATAATGATATTAATGATGATTCGCTGCGTGAAGACGTCCGGCACCCCCCCACCCCACCCCCAACTGACGAGTCGCCCGTCACGGCTAAACGAGGCCAGAAGCAACAAACGGCCAACAAAGAAGGCTAGTGTCTGCGCCCGGCTCCGCTGTGATCACATGGCTCGGACACGTGGCTGCTTTCATTTATTTTATTTTTTTTTTCCCCCTCGAGGATGTTTGATTAGCAAGGAGACAGTGACATCACCAACCCCCCACCCCCGCCCCCCGCCATCACATGCACCGGCTTGAGGCTCCTTGTTGCTCGCTGCTGATTGAAGGCCTCCTTCACCCAAGCGGCCCCCGTGTGGGCGGGGCCGGGGAGGAGGGAGGAGGCGGGGCCTATCGGTGAAGTGTCACCTGACGCTGGCTGCGGTGATGGACGCCCGCCCGCCCACTCCTCCTCGTTGAAGGCGGAGCGAGCGGCGAGGTCACACCTTTTGGAGGGGGGTTTGGGGGGCGAGGGGGAGGGGGGATGGGGTGGGCCTACATCACCCAGAATCCTCCTCCTCTTCCTCCTCTTCCTCCCTCCCCTCCCCCCTCCCACCGGGAGCTTTGTTTGTGCTGCCGCTCTGTGCGCCAGGGCTGTGATTCTTGATCTCTGTGTATTTCTGTCTGTCTGGGGCGTTCAGGTGCATCCGTGGATGGAGTTGAGCACCCCCCCCCCCCCCCGGGCGGCCACTCTGAAGCGTCCGAAATAGAAAAATCTGAACTGTGTAATTTGGAAAAATATCCTCGAGAGATCACACGATCCGAGTTGGGGGAAAAAGTGAATGTACGTTCAAGAAATGACCCAGCAGCTTGCCCTATTTCTTTCCTTCTAAAAATATCCCCCATCGTTGGC
The DNA here is from genome assembly GCF_046127955.1 of Nelusetta ayraudi. Lineage (NCBI taxonomy): Eukaryota > Metazoa > Chordata > Actinopteri > Tetraodontiformes > Monacanthidae > Nelusetta > Nelusetta ayraudi. The sequence goes on from NW_027466270.1 coordinate 176,758, forward strand.
TCACTTTAAAGGCTCGGCCTGCGGGAGTTAGCACCACCGCGTGGCGACTAAGTGCGCCGCACGGTGCGGTCGCACTTGATGACTGTGATGTCAGGGCCAGAATCGTCAAATCCCTGAGCAGAACTGCAGTTCTAATAACAGGTGTGTGTGTGTTTTTTTTTTCAACAGAACCAGCCGAGGTTCTGTTCTGATCATGTCAAAAAAAAAGAAAGTCTCCAGATGATTGTGAGCACGCAGGCAGGCAGGCAGGCTCTGACAAAATGAAAGTCATCTTTCGGTGGTTTACCAAAAACCCCCGAGCCTCACCCACACTTTGGTGCTTTGACCTTTCATCCTCACACAATACAGGTGTTTGTTTGTCTTGCTTGGCAGCAGAACTTTGGGAAAGCACCTTAAGGGGTTCGATGGTTTTCACGGTAATCCCCCCCCCCACACACACACACACACACACACACACAGCATCATGGTCATATAGGCAGATGACGGCCCTGTGCAGTCTGGATCTGCTCTAGGTTTTTCCTGGCCACTGTCGGGAACCTTTGCTCGCTCTGGGGGCCCAGTTGGGGTTTTTATTTATTTATTTTTTCCTCTGATTGTACAAAACGCTTTGAGAGTTGGATTTAGCGCTGTTTGTATGAATAAGAGTTGACTGGTTGAACGTCTTTTGCTATTTGCACGACTTAAAAACTACGATAACGCGCCATTGGGACGAGGAGCCTCGCGGAAACGAACTGAAAGCCCAGCCAGCTGCAGGCTGAGCAGCTCCCAGTCGGCTCAAATCCGATCAGAACGCGTGAATGGCTTCTCACAGATTAAAGGGCCCACATCGCAGTCGGACTCTCTCGCTTTAAAAAAAAAAAAACAACACAAAAAAAACAGCCTAAAGAAATAAAATCATAGGCGGTAAAAGTCTTGCCTTTGCGCCTGAAAGTGAAGCTCCACGCTGGGGGGGGGGGCGGGGGAAACTCGGGGTTGTCGTCACGGGGGCGGAGCCAAAGCCGCGGCGCCGTCGGAGGTCTGTTTTTTCTCTCCAGGTGGACGGACGACGGAAAGCGGCGCAGAGCTCCCACCCGGCCTGTGAGCCTCTAACAGGATTACAAGTCATCTGCTGCGGCTGCTGCCTCTCGCTGCTGCTGGGGGGGGGAGGGGGGGAGGGGGGGGGGGAATCACAGACCACGTCATCGGCGGAGGCGCTCGGCGACCAAATGCTCCTTAAAAGTCCAAATCCGTCCAGGTGTGCGTTTATTCATTCCGATGGTTGGCTTCCAAAAGGCGTCTCTCAGCCTGGGTCACGTGCACAGCCCTCCTCTGGCCTCCATGGATGCTGCTGCCGCTGTGCGTACGTGCTTCGGGCGCCCCCTGCTGTCAGTGGCGTGTCACTACAGGGGGGAAAAAAGAAGTAAAGGGGGGTCTCCATCCATCCATCCATCCATCCATCCGAGCCGCCTTTCCCTCTACTCCCCCCCCCCCCCCTCCACTACATTAGTTTTGGTCGGCCTTTCTTTTTCATTTTCCTCCCTCCATCTCCTGGTTCTTCACCTTCACGCTTGTGCAGTGGGTTGGCCTCCTCCCTTTTTTTTTTTAAATTTAGTTTTTTTTTTCCGGCAACTTGTACGGTTCCTACATTCATCATTTTCATCTAGAGGCGCTAAACTTCACCACGTAGTGGTAAAAGAGCCGAAGCTGCCGATTCGTCTTCTCATAAGCACAAAAAAACCTGGAAAAACAAAACAAAAACAAAAAAAAAAAACAGTGCTCTTTTCCCCTAATGGTGAAGTTTGGCAAATCATTAGTTTTTGTTTTTGTTTTTTTCAACTAAAGCACATGTTTTATTTCTCTTAAGCTTTATAAAAATAAAAAAAAAAGAAGCATTTTGGCCGCAATATTTCCCTCGATGTTCAATTTTTGTCTCTCTCTCTCTCTTTTGCTCCTCGCCATTTCTCTCCTCCTCCTCCTCCTCCTCCTCCTCCTCCTGCCCCCCACCCCCCTCCTCCCTCCATGAAGCTTTCTCTCAAGCTGGTAAGCATGACCGTATAACCGCACCACCGTAGTGGCATGACCAATAGCACGCATGACAAGCGTCCTCCCAGTAACACACTGTCCATAACGTTGTTCTGTTTCCGTTGTGTTTGTTTTTTGGAATCATTTCTCTGTGTTTCTTTTTTTTTTTTTGTTGCTAAGTTTGGAATGTAATCCTTTTTAATTTGTTTTTGCCCGTGTCGCTACGACGGACCGCAGACTCATGTGGCTGTCTCACTTGTACGTTATTTTTTGATGTTTGTGTTGTGTTTTGTGTGTGTGTGTGTGTGTCCAAAAAAAAAAACCTGTGTCTGTGGTCTCTGTGGTGCAGATCACACTCAATTCCCACGTCCGGAATCTCATTGAGGTGATCACATTTACTCAGTGTCGACGTACCTCGTCTTCTAGTCTCTTGTCCAGTAGTCTTCCTCCTCTCCTCTTCCTCGTCCTCTTTTATCGTGTCCGCAGATCCTCTGTTCTCCGTACAACCACTAACCGGAATCGTACGTAGTTTTGTCTTAACACTGCATGCTGACCAAAAAACTAACATGAGTAGAAATCAATCAGTATTGTCAATCAATCAACCAATCACTGGACATTAGCCTCCCTCCCTGTTCTCTTGATTATTCTCGCGGCTAATTCGTCGGCGGGCTAAGCTGCAGCTAGCTTAGCGTATCTCGGTTGCAATCCAGGTGATAAATCACCTTTGCAAACTCCCTCTAAAACATTTGAAATATCACACTTACTTGAACATATACTTTACAATAAATGCAATCAAGATGCCAAACCTTTGGCTTTTAAGGAATGGACAATGTCAGCCTTGTTATGATTTAACCGCAAGTATTTTAGAAGGATGAGAAGTCGTAGATATCAAATCTGTCCCTGATCTTAATAGAATCAAACTACAAGACTGCAGTCCAAGGTCTGCTTTGTAGCCTCCTAGCCACTTGTCGTAGAGTTGAAATGATTGAGATCAAACTGAGGTTTGATCCCAAGACCTTATTTTGAAATTAATTATTCCACGCGATTTCGTACTTTATTTTTTTTTTTCTTTCGGTAAAGGGTAGTTTACAAGTAGCCAAACGAGTTGTTTCACCCAAACTTTGACCTGGTCTGCAAGGAATTGAAAAAAAACAACAACAAAAAACCAAAATCAAACCAATCAGCCGTCTCTCTCAGCCGTGTAGCGTGCGCCGACACTGTCTAGACGGTAGCGTCCCGGTTGGTCCCCGGGGGGGTGGTTAGAGGACCGTGTGATCGTCCAAATGGCCACTGACACTGAGCATGTTGTTACTGCATGAGACTGACCTGTCTGTTATGTTGCATGTCGGGTAAGCGCTGCATGCCGGTGCAGGGAGACGGGGTAAGGTTGCCGTGGCGATGTGGCTCCTGCTGTTGCTGTGTTTGACCCGGCTCATGTGCAGTGCAAACCCCCCCCCTCCCTCCGAGTCGGGAGTCCCGACGTCCCGCTGCTGAACCGCCTAGCGACCCCATCTCAATGAGAATCAGTCCAAGGCCGCCGGCCTATTCAGTCCCTTTTTTGCATTTACTATTTACAATGGCTTATTTATAACACAGTTTGACTTGAAAACTCTTGCAAACATGCTGCAGAGTCCCACAGAGCTCAGTATTAAAAAAAAAAAAAAAAAAATAAACTGGAAATGAAAGTGCTGTGTGTTAGCCGTGATAATGGGGAGGCTCACAGCAGACAAAACAAGTCCTGTAAAACAAAATCGTAATGAAGAGAGAATGTTCGACATCCAAATCATGAATTTGGGGGAAACACAGTCGTCTGTTAGCTTGAATTCCCCCGCAATGTTTGTTTTTCTGAATTGACGGATGCTAACTTTGCCCCTGCCGGGCGTCCGCGAAGATCGCCTTAGCAATCAGTGAGCCGCAGACATGTTCTGAGAGGGTGACTCAGCGTGAATCACCGGTATGGGATTCTTGTCTTCAGGCAAAGAAATCCGAACCTGAAAATCACCCAAAACCTCGCACCACCTCCCATGTGAAAGAACAACCAGGCATTTTCATACCCATCGGCCGGGCTCTGGACTCTGGACGCGGTGCACGTAAAACAGGATGCATTTCGCTGTGCGCTTTTAACAGAGCGCGGCGGACTGAATAGGCGAAAGGGCCCACAAACAAGTCCGTAGAAAAACGTCCAGACCTGGAGTGAGTGTGCGGCAGGGAGCAGGGTTAATCAAGCCCTGCGTGTCTGCCGCTGCCTCTGGTTTAGGCCTCTCAACCGTGTCAGCAGAGGGAGACACTGCACCTGATTAGCAATGACCCCCGTTAAAAACAGCAACTCAACCCAAAAGCCAGGTCACCTGAGTTTGTTCGTTGTCGTTAACGCGCTGTCTTTTACCGTCTGTCCCCCCCCCCCCCCCCCCCACCCCCACCTCGTCTTCCTGTCGTGTCGCTCAGGGCTCCGGACCAGAAGACTTCAGCCACCTGCCGCCGGAGCAGAGGAGGAAGAAGCTGCAGGGCAAGTTGGACGAGCTGAACAAGGACATTCAGAAAGAAATGGACCAGAGGTACCTCGAAATGCCCCCCCCCCCCCCCCCCCCCTTTCTCACACGCATCCAGCCACGACAGGCTTTGAACTTTGACCCGACCGCCTCGCTCTCTCACCAGGGACGCTCTGACCAAGATGAAGGACGTGTACGTCAAGAATCCCCAGATGGGCGACCCGACCAGCGTGGACCCGAGGCTCGCGGAAATAGCCGGGAGCATCGAGAGGCTCCAGTCCGAAGTTCAGAAATTTGAGGTCGGTCTCGCGTGCAGGCGGACGAACATTTTCCCAAATCTGCAGGGTTCGTTTGGCTCAACCTGGTTTGGGGTCCAGTTCCGACCATTCAGATGGCTTCCCATTGCTTCCCATTGCTTCCCATGAAAAGGACTGTCTGTATTGTGTTACAAAGACAAACCCCCCCCCCCCTCCCGCCCCGCCCCAATCTTTCATCTTCGAGTGCCTGTCTTTTACTTGTTCCCCTTTCATAGAAAAGGTTTACTGAAACGCGCATTTACTGGAAATGGGTGACGTCACCCCCAGCCAGGTCCTTCTACTGCCGCTGCTGCAGTTGTTGACGTGCCTGTCAACACCTGTCAACACTGTTTAGCACGAAGCTAAAACAGCACGATGGGGAAAAAGAGAGCTAAACACACTGTGTCCTGGCAACTTGTGGAGCTCTGAGGATAATTAAATGTGCGCAGCGGCTCCACGGGAGTTCAGAATAAAATATAACCACCTGGAAACGGCTCTGATTTGGGACCTTTTTTTAAAAAAAAAAAATTCTGGCAAATCCCCCCCCCCTCCCCCGTTGCCTTGAAAGGCCATGTTTACTGCTCTGCCCACTGGTTTCCCAGTGCGAGCGTTGGCCCAGCGTTCCGACTGTATACAAGGCTGTAAACAGTGTCTCCCAGCTGCGTTTGCTCAAGAGGCGCCGGCAAGCTCGTCCATATTGGGCGAAGAGAGGCGACCTCCGGCTGCGTCGCTAACCCCGCTAGCAGCGACCGGCTAACGCACTGTATAAGGCAGAGGTCATGATTTATGGATTAAAAGAAAAAGCATTCCGGGATGCACGCAGTAAATTTCGAGCCGTCGCGGGGAAGGGGGGGGCGGGGGGGAATATAAAAAGATATATAATAAATAAAAATAAAAGGAGGGCTGCAGCTGAAAGGTGTTCCCAAATGAATGACGTTCCAGGGCTGGCTAGCGGAGGTGGAGGAACGGATGCCGTCCAAGAGCGACACACACAGGAAAAGTGGCCTCTATGAGACCCAGAACAGCACGATAACGCCGACGACGGTGAACAACAACTGCGCGCAGGACAGAGAGAGGTATGGCATACTTGAAAAAACAAACAAAACAAAAAAAAACAAAAAAAAAAAACATTCCACTTTCACGGAAAGCAAACAAACACAAAACACTCAATTTGGAAGGCGACTATTAGTGTTTTCAAAGTATACCTCCCGTGTGTCTGTCTGTCTGTCTGTCTGTCTGTCTGTCTACGTGTGCGTTGACCCTTGAGCAGCCCGGATGGCAGCTACACGGAGGAGCAGAACTCGGAGACTCAGGTCAAAGCCGCCGTCAACCCCACCTCGGGCACGCCGGAGTTCGACGACGAGTTCGACGACGAGGAGACGCTGCCCACCATCGGCACCTGCAAGGCCCTGTACCCCTTCGAGGGTACGTGCCACGGGAGGAGTCCAATTAGAAAAATGTGCAGGGGTTGGAAGAGACGGAGAGATTATTCTCCGGCGGGCTTTTTTTCTTTTTTTTTTTTTTTCCTTAGACGATCAATGCCGGCCGGAAGTGACAGGAAGCAGCAGTAGGAGTACTAGTAGTAATAGTTGTAGTACTGTAACTATCTTCTCCAGATCTTCATTTATCATCCCGGGCTTCAAGTGCAGTCACGTCTCATGATTAATTGTCCAAAAGAAAGAAAGAAAAAAAAAAAAAGTATATTTAGCCCTCTGTTTGCAGCCTCCTGCAAAATAAAGTTTCCCACTGAGACTTGATGTCTGGTTGGATCTTCCACATGCTTTAAAGGGGACTGGTCTCAGAGGGCTAGGGGGTTGGAGAGGCTAAAGGTGTCATCACTAATCTGGGAGGGGTATCGGTGCCCTTTGTGACATCACCACAAAGCCCTCCCCCCCCCAACGGCTCCTGACGACTGTTTTACATGAAATTTGAGTTTTGAAAAATACCACGGAGCCCCCATGTGAATGAAATATACCTACTTCATGCCTTTGTCTGTTTGTTTTGACCGGGCTGTACTAATGCTTGGATCTGGCCCCCAGGTCATAATGAAGGCACCATCGCCGTGGCGGAGGGCGAGCTGCTGTACGTCATAGAAGAAGACAAAGGCGACGGCTGGACGCGGGTGCGCAGGAACGAAGACCAGGAGGGATACGTCCCCACGTCCTACGTGGAGGTGTTCTTGGAGACAAATGCCAAAGGTGCTATGACGTACATTTAACTCAGCGAGTGTCTTTCTAACTGCGGGTCAGAGTCTCCTCCTCCTTTACCAACCAAGAGGGACGGACCAATCACATTTGTTCATTGTGCCTCTTTGAACAAAAACAACAAAAACAAACCAACAAATCACCGGCCTGCTGACGCGTGTACAGACAATACAAAAGCTTTGTTTTTGTTTCATTTTTTTTTTGTTGTTGTTTGACTTTCAAAGTATCGGCTGTCTGCAGTCAGTACGGCGAGCGGTCGTGGCTCCGCCCTCCGAGCGGCCGCCCAGTCCCTCGCTAACTCGCTGCCCAAAGGAAACAGAAAAAGTAAAAGCATGCTCCGTGCGCAGTCACGCAACTGTCTTTTAAAAAGCTGCTGCGCTATTGTGAATACACATCGGAAAAATATTTTTGTAGGCAAAACGGAAAAACGAAAGACAAAAAAAAGTTGGCATGCTGTAAAAAAAATAATAATAACGAATAGAAGTATCTTCCTGTTTGATAAACTGTCAATCATTTATCAGCGGGCTTTCTCCTCGATTCTTCTTTTCTGAGAGTATCACAACGATCGTTTCCTCCGCCTTTTCTTTTTTTGTTGAAAATGATAGCGTCGGATTGTTCTGGTCCTTTCTTGTTCTATCATAGGCCACTGGTAGAAGGACGGAGCGTTAGCTGATGCGAGCTACATGGTGAGACTGTCAAGCTCAGGGGCCCCTGTGCATGGGTGTCCCTGAGGGACGCCTCATGAACCGATGCATCGTCACTGTGAGAGCATGGCGTGCACAGCCGCTGTGTGACTTCCTAGGCGTTCTCTTCTGCTTTCGTCATTATCTGTGCTAATAATAATCACGTTTGTTTGTTTTGTTGTTGTTTTTTTTTACAATCATTGCAGTTACAGCATGGGTTTTGCTTTACATTCAGGACAAGATTTCTTTTTTTTTTTTTTTTTTTTTTTCTTTTTTACACCAGTCCTGCCTAATGAACACAAATGTCTTTTCAACTGAGATGCATGAGGCAGCGTTAGCTTTCTAGCTAGCCGGAGGAGCTGCGCGCTAACATGCATTCAAACAAAATGAAAGTAGAGATGACCTGTCTTTGGGTTGATGCTGATTCTTCTAACATAAACCTTAATCAGTTTGCATTCACGCCGCGGTTCGGCGAAGGCGTCCTCCCCATGTCTTGACGAGTTCGGGTTGCTTCTCTCTCTCTTTTTTTTTTTTCCAACCCCCCCCGCCTGTAGAAGGTGATCTAACGTTTCTTTGTCATCTGTCGTGTTTGTTCGTATTTGTTTTCCCCCCCCCCCTTTCCTTTTTTTTGACTTGCAGATTCCTAAAAGTGTGAGGCTGGCTGAGGAATTGCAGGGCAAGCAGGCCTCGGATGAAAACCACCACGAATCCCTCACTGATTCAGAGAGCCAATGAGCCGAATCGCTAAACAGTCGATTGGAGAGCGTCTCGAGATTTTTCTAAGCCGTACGACGAAAAACGTAAAAAAAAACTTTTTGATTTGATTAGAAGTCCGCCGAAACTCCCTGGCTTCTAACTCCCCCCTATCCCCCCCCCCACTCTTAACACCCGCTCACGCTGCCTGTCGCAGCCGCCATTCGATTCGCTGTTCTGTTAGCTTTGCTTCTTAACGCGACTAACTACTCGGCCGCTTGCCTAAATCATGAAAATGCGGCTGTCGGCTTTTCTCGCTACCTAACCGCCCCCCCCCCCTTCCCCCGACTCCTCACACACAATGCACGCGGTGGCAGAGGGTGTGGCCAGAGACGGGACGGCGTCCAGTGGGAGCCCGAGGAGGAACAAGGTCGGCGCTCCGGTGGGGGAAAAAAAACAAACAAAATCACAACATCTCCATCTAGTGGTGTGAGTGTGTCGGTGTGTGTGGGCCATGACTCACCCCCTTTGTTGCAGAAGCCTTCAAAAAACAAAAAACAAAAAAAAAAAAACAAGAACACACAAAGCTTCACATTTGCAGGGTTTTGGAACCTGGACTGACACGTCGGTGCTAATCATCATCATCATCATCATCATCTCTGTTGCGTACATTGTGTTTGACCCAATGTCCATGTGTGCATCTGGTGCGTTTTCGTCCTCCTGATTTTATTTAGATTTTTTTTTTTTTTTTTTAAGAACCGCCCCATGAACCAACACACTCACCCTGCAGGGTCTCCTGGAGGAGACGAATGTGCAGATGCTCCACACTCACACTTTTGCACCTTTCTGTTCCGGTCACTGGTGTCTTGTTCCTCTCTCTGGCCACTCCACCCTCTACCAATTAATCCCTCAAGGCCCCACCTTTTTTCTTTTTTTAAGAGCAGGGGCCTCTCAGCGTTGTGGTGTGCTGCATGCTTGCCCTGACTTCCTCCTAGCCCCCTCTGCTGGTGAACCAGAGGCAGCGGCTCTCTCTGCTCTTAAACCCTCCAGCCTGTTACTGTTCAGTTAACTCCGCCCCCCCAGCCCCTCCCCTCATTGCCTGGTCGTACTGTTTCAAATTAACCTGAATGCTACTGTTTGGGTTCAGTGCCTGTGGTTCTTCTTTTACAATTTTTTTTTTTTTTTTTTTTTTGTTTCTATTTTTTAATCTCTCTTTTTTTAAGTTGGTTCAACAAAAAGAAAAAAAAAAAAGAAAAAGCATGACTTCCTGTTTCCTAACAGCGCGTGAGTGTCCTCACCCTGCCAGTGGTTTGTTTGTCTTCTTCCGCTCCACCCCTCTCCAAAAAAAAAAAACAAAAAAAAACGAAAAGTGTAAAGAGGGGTGATGAGGACGTTGTTGTTTTCCAAACAATCCCATTGATCGGTAGGCTGTGGTCGTCTCGTGCGTTTCGTTTGACTGTAAGTTCACAGTACAGTGCAAATACAGTATGTTTTAATAAAATTGATGAGTATCGTTTTTGGTCAGTTGTCCGTTTACAGTGATCACCTTGTCAAACAAGTGGTCGCCACACAAGTAGAACCGAGTCGCATCTGTAGCCGTCTACTGTATATGGAAATATACTGTGATCCGAGTTTGTTTGTCTCCCCCCCCCCCCCCCCACGAGTCTGTGACTGAAATGTGACCCAGAATCACCTGCAGCAGCGCGCGAGAGAGAGAGAGAGAGAGAGAGAGAGAGGACGCTGATGTCGGAAAAAGGAAGTAGATGCTCTGAAGTTCGGAGGCGGGGGGGTTAATTCGAAAGTTTTTTTTTTTCTTTTTAAGTTATATATGATCAACGATATTTTGCCCACCGACCCCCCGCCCCCTCCTGCTCAACGGCACATAATGTACATTACTTTAACATATATATATTTTTTGTTTTTATTTGTTCACGTTCACATTCAAATTTCTTCTGTTTTCTTTTAAGCCGGAGATGTGGTGTAGCTTTTTTTTTTTTTTTTTTTTTTTTTTTTTCCTTTGCCAGAACGGAAGTGAAAATCGCCTGAACTGCGAGTTAGGAGAGCGAGAGTTGCGTTTGTTTTGGATGAAGCCATTTCAAGATATTCATCCAAAGCAACAGAGACCGACCGACGAGAGTCGAGAGGCCGCGCAGATTGTGAAGCCCCTCCCTTAAAACACAAGCGGCACCGAACCGAATCTTTGAGCTGTTGGAACCAAATTCACACGACGCGGGAATCGTCGAATCCCAGTTGAATCGAGCTCAAAAACATTTCAATTTTTTTTATTTTTTTTTATTCTGCTTTTCACAAACCCAAACTGCCACAAATCGAGGTATTAATCACTTTTACTTTTTCTTCGTTGAATTCTTTCCATGATGTGAAGGACAACAATTAATACCACTTTGCCACATCAACACAACAACATTTTCAGTCGACGCCCCCTCGGAACCCCGCCTGTACAGAGACATCGGCACGTCGGAATTGAGAGAATATATATGAATATATAAAGAATAAAAGTTTTACAGAAAGAAAGGTAAAACATCTATTTTAACTAGAGAGAGTCTTACTGTTACTTTATCTGCTTCTGAGAGCAAGACTTTCTCTCCTTTGTAAGGTCTACCAAATAGTGTGTTTTTTGGTTTCTTTTTTTTTTTTTTGCACTTTTTTTTTTTGTTTGTTCTCCAATTGGAAGCCCATGCTTGTGTTTTTGTTTTTTTTGTTTTTTTTTTGTTTTTGGAGCACTGAATACTTTGTATTGTGTTTCCCGTGCCAATTAAATATGCCTGGAAAGCTATCAAAGAGTGGTTGTGCTTTTCTTTCTCCCTTTTTTTTATTTTTTTTTTTTATCCCCGCTCAGGAATTTGGATGCAGGCGGGCGAGATCCACGTTTCCTCTCCTGTCATTAATCCAGGAGAGGAAACTTAAAAATAATTCCTCTCATTATCAAGATGTTCTTCTGTCCGTTGGCTATTTGCTTTAACTTTTAAAATGGTTTTAGCCCTGGGCACCTTCAAGTCAATAGGTCGTTCAATTATATTTACAAAAAAAAAAAAACTATTACATTTGACTGTATCAGCCCCAGAGGCCGCGTGTGTGACATTTAGCGGCCTCTAGTGGTACGAAAGAATGTTGCACGCAAATGAGGACCGACCCTTCCCGGCTGAGGATGCGGCCCTGTAATTGGGACCAAAAGCAGGTTGCTTCTGAACACTGAACCAACTAATCAGCCAACCAGGGCTTCTGCGTGGACGTGAAGATGACGTGGAAGTTCAAGGCACGGTGGTGAGCAGGGTTGTCGTGAGTATTTCACAAGCTGCTGATCTTTACATCACAACAATCTCGAGTTCACAACGTGGTCAGAAAAAAAGTAGCATTAATAGCATTAACATAGCTAACTCCTCCTAAGGAGCTAAGGAGTTAGCTAGCCATGCAGCTAGCAGGTGTCGATTGCTAATCCGGGTCGGAAAGCCCCACCCACAACCAACAATCTGATTGCTTTTGCTTTTACCACACGGTAAAGGTGAAAAAAACGTTTGTCATCGTTTTTACCATTTTGTCTTTTACAACGACAAAATGTACCTTTAGATTTGTATTCATTAATTCATTCATTCATTCATTTATGTATTTATTTATTCTTAACTTTGGGCCCCCTGTGATTCCATGCGGCGTCTGTATTTTCCTCAAACGAACATGCAGTTCCCGTTCCTGACCAGCAGGTGGTAGTCACATTTCACCAAAAACCCAAACTCCAAACTTTAGAAACGTGCTCTCCCTCCCGCCCCCCCCCCCCCCTCCCGCTTCTAAATGAATAATTAAACGGTTTTATTGTTTTTCTCCGTGGCACAGCTGCACCACTGACTGCAGTGACTTAGTGAAACCATCACCGACTGGAACCACGGGTTGTTTTTCCACGCAGTTTAGTTCAGCAATCCTGGATTTTTTATTTTTTTTAAATGGATCATTTCTTGACTAAAGCCCGACCTTCAAGCGTGCGTGCGCACGTGCATTTACATGTATGGATTTGGCCGGCAAACGGGGCCGTATTGCCAATTGATTGCGGCCCGCTGAGCCGCAGCTGTGATCAGGCCCAGTTTGCCCCACACAAATATGCAGGCGCATGCTGCGCAGCAGATGCGGCGTTCACCTCTGCCAGCACGCTTTCCAAACTGCCAAATTGGCCTTTTGCTCCCTTGGACGCGGACGAGGCCGGCGCTTCTGCGGGACGGCCAGGAGAGAAAGCGAGGTGCTTCAGCCAGTCGCCCGCGTCTCTGAGAGCCGGTTCACCGTTCCAGTACCGCCAGAACTGTGTGTTTACTCAAAACAAAACAAACCCAGTCATTAACAAATGATTTGAGGGTGCAACTGCCGCAGTCTTTCGATTCTTGTGTTTTCTGTATCCTTTAAAAAAATAAAAAAAAATGGCAAATGAAATAAAATTCCCATTTCAAGCAGTATTGATAAAAACACCTCGTTCAGAGATGTTTTACGCCACAGAATGTAAAGCAACTCTGACGTGGCGGGCGGCCAGCCAGCCAGCCAGCGCCTCTTATCAGGCCTGCAGCTGGAGGGGGCGTGGCCTCTTCTGCGTGCTCGCCCAACAACAAACCCCTCCCCCAACCCACACCCATTCTCTTTAAACACACTGAGGATTGATTGAACCTAAGCCGTGGGCTGATCTCCAATCAGTCAAGGAGCTTAGAGAACAAACTCTGCAGCCCTTCAAGTGTCACTCAGCCGCTGATGAATCATCCGCACCTTCCCCCCCCCGCCCCCCTCCCGCGTTTCTGTTTTTTTCTTCTGCAAGGTCTTTAGAGGCGGGTTCCAGATGTTGATAATTAATTGAAACTAACTGCAGGCAGGTATAAACTGAGCTAATTGTCCTCTGTCACCGCGTTTAAACAGCTGCAGTGCGTCACTCCCTCCACTTTGAACTCCGTTCGAGGAGTCCAATGTGCGGCCCGGGGTCATAAACTGGTGGCGTCACCAGGCGGCCCACAGCGTGGATGTCTGGAGAGAGTTTCTGTCTGTCCGTCTCTCCCATGATCACGTTGACCTATTTTCCTTCATTGGACCTGAAGGCTCTGAATTAAACTCGCAACTGTCCGGATTTGTCGGGTCGTTTCACACATCAGAAAAAGCTCAGCCAGGATTGAGAAAGCCAGATAAAGTGAGCGAGCGTGTAAGAGTTTCCAGAAAATGCGTCGTCACATAGGGGCTGGGGGGTGGTTGACGTAAATCGTAGAGAGCGTGTCACCCGCGTCGTGTGTTCCAATCGATCGTATGAATAATATATAACGTCGGGAGCAAAACTGCGTTTCTATCACAGTCCAGCGAAATGCTTCACGGTGCAGAACAGGCGTTTGTTTACCCCGCAGGACGACTCTCAGTCCTGGTGCTGGGTTGCTAAATAATTCATTCTTCAGGAAGTCAAACTTTTAGCCTCTTTCTTTCTTTCTTTCCTAAAAAAAAAAAATGAAAACCTCTAGGCGAGAACAAGGTGGTGGTTTTTGATTTGAAGGAGATTGATGGAAAAAATGAAGATTGTTAATTGTCTTTTGCTAGAACCACAGTAGGACATGGCGCCACAGCGCCCTCTGCCTGTGCCAATCCCATCCTCCTCACTTCAGATTTTAATGCCGCATGACTTTGTCCAGACTCCGACGTTTGTGTCGTGTCCTCCGTCGCGCAGTGCAGGCGGTGCTCGCTGAGGACGTCCCTGCCCTGGTTTGTTTTGGTGGCAGAGCCGTGCCATCCAGCCATGACATCATGCAACTGCACTCAGGTCGCTGTTTGACCTCACCTTTGGGTGCAGGAGGTAAAGTTTCCTCAACCTCAATGACTTGAGCCCGACTCCCGATGACTCACAGGGATCTCGACGAGACCTGCAGCCCAGAGGACACGCCCCGAATTGCCTGGTCTAAAAATAGACCGTCAGATTCAGAGTCGGAGCCGAGAAGCTCGACTTTATCTCGACTTTTAGAATCGAACGCGCAGCTTGAAGGGCCCCCTCGTCTTTTAGGCTGCAAAGAGGTTCTGCTCGCAGGTCACAGCGGTCTGTTTTTTATTCCTTTGGTTTTTTTGTTTGTTTTTTTTTTTTACCTGCAACTTCTTCTGAGTCGGCCCGTTGGTTAAGCGCTGCGGTGTTTGTGTCTGGCCTGGTGTGAGAGCAGACGGGCTGATGGGGAAAGCAGCGCACCTCCGCAAATCGGCCTCGTCTGGCCCGTCAGGAAGGAGGTGGGGGGGGAGGAGGTGGAGGTGGGAGGGGGACTGGCGTCTGCTGAAGGCATCAGGGCTGTCGCCTCATGCCCTGCATGTGTGTGTGTGTGTGTGTGTGTGTGTGTGTGTGTGTGTGTGTGTGTGTGTGTGTGTGTGTGTGTGTGTGTGTGTGTGTGTGTGTGTGTGTGTGTGTGTTTCAAGGTGGAGCAGCAGCACGGCCCATATTCCAGTGCGTCACGGGGTCTGTTACCACGGCAACGTCTTCAAACACGGCAGGCCAAATTGTCGTGACGCGTTCTTGTCTGTTCGTCGTCTTCGGGGGGGGCGAGGCACCTTGAGTTGCGGGATTTTAACGAATACACAACGTCAGAATCGTTGGCTACGTTGGCACTGCGGGGCTTTGATGCTCAAATTGGATTTTTAGCTGTCGTTCTCAATACTTTTTTTGTATGTGCGGTTGTTCACATTCACTTTTCTGAAGGTGTGTTGGTTTCAGGGAGTAGCTGCGGTTGCTAGCCGTGTCAGCGAATGTGCCAGTCAATATTTAATATCAATGCTTGTTTTTCTGGCCAATGTTTTGATTTGTTCAAAAATCGGAATCAAAGCCGAAGAAATTTGTTCCGTGATCATGATAACAATAGGGTGATACTTTGTTGCCACTGACTTTGGGTAAAATTGAAATTGAAATTGGGACACGAGAGAGTTCAGACCGTCAAGGAAACATAATCAGATTCATGTGTGGGAAAAAAAACCCCTCAGATTTTGCCAATTTTGACAGTGTGAACACGGTCATTATAACTAGGAATCCGAAAATCCATGTGCACACGGAACATAAAGCACCATTAAGAAGTAAGATTGTGCAGTCACAATCTTACTTCTTACTTTTTTTTTGGAGGCCAGATGCCAAATTTTAGCTTGTTCTTTACACGTAGCAGGCTCCGACGCTCCCTCCCTATTGGACGCTTGGTGCAGAGGAATTTCACATCGTCATAATTAAGCTCATGCCAAAGCTGTCGTCGCGTATGATTTAAAGCGACCGCGGGCCACGTCGCGATTCCATACTGTAACGTCCTTATAGGCGGCTCCAGCCAGAAAAACCCTGAGGGCCTCCTGGACCTCTTTTTATTTTCTTCTTCTTCTTCTTCTTCTTCTTCTTCTTCTTCTAATCTCGCTGCGGGGACGCGTGAGTGCGGCGTGCAGGATGTGGACGGCTGTATTTCACCGCCTTTGTAATGGAAACGTCACATCAAGGCCGGATTCGGTAAACAACCTCCAAGCGCTCCGGCCTGAAGTTTCTTCCTTTTGCAAGGGAGGGCTTTTTTTTTTTTTTTTTTTTTTTTTTTTTCAGCCCGGGTGTAAATTTCAAACATCAAACCTGCGTCGGAATCCAAATAGAAACCCCCCCCCCCCCCAAAAAAAAAACCCAAAAACCCCTGAGAACTGTGGAAAAGGGGAACAGACGCAAGCCACCAATCAACTGAGCAGGGAGATTTATTTGGCTGCACGAGGCTCCGTGTCACCGCCGCAGCGATACGTCATGTATTTTTTTTTATTTTTTATTTTTTCCCCTTTCACTGACAGGAGAACATGCTTTTGCCAATGTCACTGAGAGGGTCTTGGAAGCGCGGTGTGAGAAAGAGAAAGAAAGAGAAAAAGAAGGAGTCACGGGCGAAACTGGTTCCCTCCATCTGGAACCGATATGCCGTCGGCGGGTCCTGAGCTGAACTTAGCGAAACACTCAGGAACAGGGGGATTCGGTTCTTCAGCCATGTTTTGCGCATGGCGGTGTCCCACCTCGACTGTGGAAAAGCCACCGCTGCAACCTCGTGGGGGGGGGGGGGGGGGGTGTCCAACATCGGCGTCATCGTCGAGGCAACACTGTAGCGAAGGGTTGCTTTGGATCTTTCCCAGAAGTTATTCAGGGGCAGGAATGTGGGGACGGGGGGGGGGAGTTTAAACAGCGCCAGATACATGCACCTATGTTTCCAGCCGAGCCTGATGGGGGCACCGGGTGGGGGTAGGAGGGGTGGGTGTCTGCTGACACTTTTCACTTTCCCCCCAAAGCAAAGCAAAGCAAAGCAAAGCAAAGCGTGGCCGCTGCGAGTCGCTCTGTCCCGCCCTCTCATTTCAGGCTAATTAGAGACACGCGGCCACGCCAGTGTTGAAAGCGAGACGGTAAAACACTTTGCAATCAGGCAGAACGTCCTGATCTGCAGGAGCACATTTTTCCATTTTGCTTGTTGTACAGACACCCCCCCCCGGCCGCCTGCTGGTTGATTGCAGCCTAGCGTGGATGAATGAAGTTGGCTTTCGGAGCGGCCTTTCTTCCTGGTTTGTCTGCATGCTTTCTAAACCCACAGGGAATAAGGGAATATTGGACCCCCAGTGGTCCAAAGTGGTACTACACTACACTTACATTACACTAAAACGCTTCACACTAATAGGTTACTCTTCAATACTATATCCTGTGTGTGTGTGTGTGTGTGTGTGTGTGTGTGTGTGTGTGTGTGTGTGTGTAAATATATATTGATCAATCAGCTAAATCACATCACATCAAACACATATTTATTTTAACATTTATATATTATGTACATATATGTGTGTGTGTGTGTGTGTATATGGGAGTGTGTGTGTATGTATGTATATGTGTATGTATGCATACGTGCATATGTGTATACATATACTGTATATATACGCTGGTGCAGAAGTTTAATCACATAGCAGGAAAGGATAAACTTTTAATTCCATGGCGGTAAAAGATAAACTTTTCGCCTTTTGCTATTCCAGTCCACACACAATGGTGTCCATATTTTTTTACCCGGCGCTGTTTCACGTGTCCCTGTGAGAAAATATGCGCTGGTAAGCTAGTTGTCACCTTTAAAAGAACCCTTTCGCACTCATAAAAAAAAACAAAAAAAAAAAACAGGTTCACCGCTGCTGAAATGAAATTCCTCTGTTGACCTTCTCGGTTTGGACTTGTAATTTGGTTTGTGCGGTGGCTCCGAGCCACGTACCCCAGTGACTTTCTTTCTTTCTTTCTTTCTTTCTGTTTTTTTTTTTCAAGCAGAAGGGACACTTCATAGGGTGTTCCTTTAGCGTCATCACCGTCTTACACATGCGCACGCGTGCACGTGCGGCGCTATGGAAAATGACGTTTGGAAAGGAGCGTTACTCATGGCGAGGGCCACGGCGTGCGTGGTGGGAATACCTCCGGCGCAGCACAAAGGAACGTCTGTTGCCCCGGCCGCTTTTTGTCATCTTTGGGGCGATTTCATAAGGTTGTCATTTTTTTTCTTTTTTTTTTTTTTTAAGCTGCTCAGTCTGACGAGAGCCGTGGCCACCAATCCAGACCGTTCTACCACCTCTGACTCCCGGCAGCTGCACCACACACTCACAACCAGAGACAGTCTGACCGCATTCGACGGGAAGACAGCGACGGAAAAAAAAGCAAAGCTTTTTTTTTTTGTGTTTGTTTTTTTTTATTTTTTTTTTTCAAAACAGCCCTATAGTACCTCTTGAAGTAGCGGCCAAGGTCTTTGTAGTGCATTTCCAGTCAATCCTTTCAGTTGTGTTCAAATTTAGGAAGTTGGTGCCTCAAACTGCCTGGGTGAAAACCGCCGAGCAGACAAAGTGGCTTCGAGTCTGCTGCTGAGATGTCAGCGTGGCTGCTAACAGTAGCAGCACTGCTATCAGTATATATTTTATTTTTTTTCTTTAACAGTCAAAGAAGGTTTTTATTGGTGGTTGGCAAGAGTGTTATTTAACGGCAGTACATTGGCAATTCGCACGAGGGCAAAATCCAATGCTATATTTTTTTCCCGCCCCCACGTGAACACCGTCTGCATGAATATGACTTTCTCCCAGCCAAGTCAGCATTCCCTCAAACCCCAGTTTACTGCCGTGGCGGCGGCCAGAAAAACAAACCATTCCAGCTAAAAGGTCCAGTTTGAAGGCTCAATAGACGTTTCAGGTCAACAAATGACATTGTGGTTTCCCTTTAGTCTTGTTTAGTTGAGGTGCAATAGATAATTTGCATTTCCCTCTCATGATTTTTTTATTTATTCATTTTTTTTTTTTACTTGCATGGGTTCAGAACTGCTTGTTCCCTTCATCCTACGCTGGCATTTCACCGCATTTCATTTCACAGCGCTGCAAACCAACGAAAGGTCAGTTGCGTGACTTGGAAATGCTGGGAAGAATGTGCATCCTGTTTGCTGCATTGGCAGAAACAAAGAGCCCGCAAGCTAGTAGCCAGTTGGCCTTTGGCTTCGGTATAGAGGTGTTTTACTCTCCCCGTTAGCATGCGACACGCTATACGTAGCCTACCATACGAAACATTTGCTAAATTTCACTCGAGTGGAACACAAGCAACATCTCTGGTCTTTGTTTTTGCTTTTGTAGCGAAGCGTTTATTGTCAGCGAATGGACTGTGGATCTGTCAAACATTGAGTCAGTTCCTGGGTTCTGGGAACGAGTTGATACGTGAGCTATTGATCTTGGCTGATGCCTCAAAACCATTGGAGCCAAATTGAGGGTTCCTTGTTTTCCACGCACATATTTATCTTCCCTCTAAAAATACAGACTCACTCATTACAAAGGAGAACGAGCGGCTCCTCGGGCCAACGATTGGAAGCCTTTCAGATGGCCTTATAAGAATCTTGCTGCGGCTGCGCTTTGTTTAAAGTAAACATGGTCAGGAGCTCCTCCACTGGCTCCCCGGCTAATGACTGATGCAATCACCAGCAAAGTTCTTGTTATTCCCAGCCTGAGCCCGCGGTGCTCGGACCTCAAAAGGCAGGAGAAATCGAGCAAGTGCGCGACTCTCACGGGAAAATACACGCGCTTTCGACGGATTCTCCCTCTTGTTGACAAACGCTCGGACGTGTAACCGACCGTCGTGTCGGAGGGATTCCGAGATTACGCGGGAAAAAAAACAAAAATCGATTGGAGCGGCAGAATCACCGCTCGATTGCGAGAGTAACACAGGGCCCTCGAAGGTGGCACACGGATCGGGACAGATTAGCCTCATCTGGGAGATCTGTCTCACTCCCTTTGTAGTGGAACCAACGAGCAGAGGAAAAAAAGCACAGCTCCAGGATTTGGATTTAGGTGGGAATAAAGCCAAGACTTGCACACACTCTTGTACAATCAAAACAGAGAATCAGAAACAATCGTCTATGAGCTCATTGGATGGCTGGAGTCTGGTGTCCTCGCAAGATCTTTTCATGGAGCAAAAAACGAGCCTTGTGACGCTCACAGTGGCCTGGCTGTGTGTGGGTGGGCCGGTAGCCCGAACTAAAGTGGGAGTAATCTGATTAAAGTCGGTGATTAGCCGCTAAATTGATCCTTCTCAGCTTTTTTTTTTTTGTTCAGGGGGCGGAGGGGGCTTGTAACAGAAGAGTCATGTGTCGATGCCATGCTGAGGAGCTGAAAATGGTAAAAAAAAAAATTGAAAACCGTGACGTTGTTGTTCAGAAATTTGAAGGCGTGTTTGAGCCACGAGTGCCAGTCACATTTGTTTTAGTGACATAAGTAAATATTCAGCACCTGCCGGGTTAGACCACACAACCACATAGCCTTTAGGCTCACTTCACACAACTCTGATGGGTAGAAAAAAACCAAACCCCGAGTGATTCAGGAGATGACGAGCTAGCTCTGTAGAGATTCTGTAGCGGCTCTTTTAACGGAACTGGATGGGATTTTTTTTTTTACATGAAAAGAAGAAGAAATGAAAGAATTTTATGTTGAAATAGTTCATTTTTAGAATAAAACAGTTTTCTTGCCTTGGCAGGGCTGTGTGGCAAAACTCAGGAGCCGCTAGTCGGGACTGGTTAGCGTTGTGAACTGTTGCATCTACTGAATTAAAAAAAAATAACTGGGATTGGTCCACATGGATGGAAAGAGACGGCTGGACTAACCACTTTCTGAGTGTAGCCTCACCTTTTCAAACAGCTCTCATTGGGCTCTTTGACGGATGGATGCGGCGATTCAACGTGACAGGAGCCAACGGACGTCAGACTGGCACATTTTCCCAAAAAAGCGCCCTGAACCTTCCGGAATTGGGAGCTTCGGCCAGAACAGTAACCTGTGGCAGAGACGGCGTCAGAAATTCAATCTTTTCTGGTGTTTTTTTCTTTTTCTTTCTCAGTCTTTTTTTTCTCCCGTGACACGGGGCGGTTCGTGGGTCACTTCCTCCCAGCTGGCGCCTGATGCCCAGATTCCAGACTCCATCTGGGCCCAGTAACAGGGTCAGGGACGGCTCCCAGTCATCCGCCTCCTTTTTTAATAAACCTCTGGAGATGTCAGAACAGGCCTCACACATGCCGAGTGCCGCAGTTTACACGCCCCCCCCCCCCACTCCCAAACCCTCGCAACTTATTTACGCTGCAGTTGTTGTAGCAACCCCCACAACACAGGCCTCTTCTCCCTCCTCTCCCTCCTCCTCTTCCTCCCTACCGACTTTATCTTCTCTGAAAACACAGAAGACGAAGGCCTGCGTTTTCAGTCGGCTGAACTCCTGCACACTCACTTTCCCCAGTTGTCGCCTGGTCGGACGGCGGCCCAATCAGGTTGGAGTTCAAAGCGAAGGAGGAGTCGGCGAGTCGGGAGAAAATCCTCTAATCTGAGGGAGATAGCGTCCCCTCCTCCAGCTCCCTGAATGTTTGCCGGACCAAAAAAAAAAAAAAAAACACGTGAAGAAAAAGTCCAATGCCTCCGGTTTGCCATGACATCATCACATCTGGAACCGCTAGAGAGAGAGAGAGAGAGAGAGAGAGAGAGAGAGAGAGAGAGAGAGAGAGAGAGAGAGAGAGAGAGAGAGAGAGAGAGAGAGAGAGAGAGAGAGAGAGAGAGAGAGAGAGAGAGAGACTTCCTACATGCAGAGAGAGCTGCTGCAGAAGAATAGGGGGCTGGTGACACATCAGCAGTATGGAGAGGGGGTCTGGGGGGGGGGGGGCAGGGGGGTGTAGGGTTAGACAGTGGAAAAAAGGGAGGTGGAGATGTTTGGATGTATGTATGGACGCTGCAGCAGCCCCGAGCTGCTGGTTGAAGGCCGGCCAGAGGAGTCGGACGGCTTTCTCTGAGGAAAGTGAAAAAGCACACGGCGTCCTGTGGTGATTTACGCCCGAGCTGCGAGTTGCCAGCCGACCGACCGACCGACCGACCGACCAGTGATGTTCCCCAGATTTATCGACTGGCGTTCCGCCGTCGCTGCTTCGAGCCCCGTCGCTTGTTTGGCACGTTGGGCTCCGGGGGAGCCGGTCGATGTTTGCTTCTCATTTCCTCCACTCGTTTTTTTTTTTTTTTTTTTTCCACTTTTTTGAAAAACGACTTTGCGGCAAAGCGATTCTCAAGATATGCAAAACCCTCCGACGGCTGCAGCGAAAAAATGCTCTAATTTATTCTGCTCTCATGCTGTATTTGTATTCATTTGGACCAATGAGGAAAAGTGTAACGCACAAACACAAACGCACACAGAGCTAAACCACAGAGACGTGGAATTGGAGGAGGAGGAGGAGGGGGAGAAGGAGGAGGAGGGAGAGAAGGAGGAGGAGGAGGAGGAGGAGTGGGAGGTGGAGGGGATGTAACTGTTTGCCAGATGTTTGCTCAAAAAAGGTCCAACACGCTCAAACAAAACCCGAATGCACAAAAATCCCACAAAAAAATGTTCTTCGTGTTATGTCACGTCCCCATTGATGGACTATTGATTGTTGTTCTGTTCTGTTCTCATGACCGTCATGGAAAAAAAAGAGCAAAGAAGAAGGAGAAGAAGGAGTTGCAGCAGGGGATCCAAATATGATGCAACAGAGGAGGAGGGAGGAGGGAGGAGGGGCAGTGCTGGAAGTACAGTAGCCCCCAAGTGGGACGGCGCCACCTTGAGATGATGATGATGATGATTGTGGGTGGCCGGGGGGGTGACCCCGCTGACCCCTCCGGTCCCGGGCCTCTCCAGTCGGCCCCGCGGAGCGCAGCGGACCGCCGGAGGAGCGGCGGGGGCTGCCGAGCTGAGCTCCGCTGAGCCGGGACGCATTGACACCAGATGCACGGACGCTGCCACATGGCTGTTACAGCCCCAGCGCCGCCCCCCTCCTCTGTGAGAGCGTCGCCGTATGACATCACCGGCGGGTCGGCAGAGTTTCCTGCTTCTGCTGCTGGAAGCTCCCATCGTCTTGTTATTTTTTTTTTTATTATGTATTTATGTTTTCCGTGTTCATCATCTGCCCCACTTGGTCATGAGTCTCCCCAGGGAGGCGGCCGGAGGGAGGGGTGGGTGGGTGGGGGGGGGACCCCCCAAGGGAAATAAATAGTGGGGGGGTGTGGGGGTGGTTAGTGTTGAACTCTCCTCCCTGAAGTCTGGAAAACTGAGTCACAGGGTGATAAATTCCTGCTGGGTGCTGAAGGATTCCCCAAGGAAGCACGTGTTCCCGCGGGGAAAAAAAAAGAAGCCAAAAGTTAGGACGTGCGTAAAAGCTGCTTTTGATGCCACTAATAGTAACAATCAGTGGAAATCTGGTGCTAATATCGACGGGTCGGGAAGATCTGAGCGAAGTTCCTGCTCTCCTGGCCGCTGCAGCGCGTTCCTTTCTTTAGCAATCTACCGTTTTCACCGGATCTCGGTGGTGGTGGTGGTGGGGGGGGGGGGCTTCCTTTTGGATTTGTTCCACCTTTCTTGGCTTTTTGTTTTAAAGGGGGGGTGGGGGGGGGGTCCCGTCAGAGCTCCTCCCTCCCGCAGGCCGAGGTTTCCCCGTGTTTCTCGGCCCCCTCCTCCTCGTCTCGCTCCCCGTCTTCCCTCCCCTTGGCGGACGCACTCGTTTTGGGAATTTGCGAAAAGCAAATCATTGTCACCCGCGATGAGCGATCGCCCGACAGCTGCGGATTTGTAAATCAACCCTGACAACAACAAAAAAAACAATCGCCGGAGCCTTTCATTTTTTCCATCCCCATCCGCCCTCACCTCATTGTGGTAGTGAAATCATCCCCCAGCTGCAGCCTCCACTTAGCTCCCCTCGCTAACATCGCGCTAATGAAGAGCAACAGGCTGCTTCCAGTCAAACAACACCATCCTCACTCTCTGGCCCTCCGGCCGTTCCCCCTTCGTCCAGGGGGCTGCGGTTTCTCATCGCTGGATGATGAGGATATGGAGGCGCCCTCCGTGACATCACAAAGGGCCCACTTCGCCCTTCAAACACCACACCCGTGTTCTGAAAAACAGACGGATGTTCAACGTTTTCCGTCCACGGATAGAAAACAGGCCCAGGTGAGGTGAACCTCACCCAAAATCTCCCAGTTACCTCAGTGGGCAATCGACATCGCGCCTTCCCGTCTGACACGGCAAACACGGAGAGCGTGTTGGAACAACGTGTTGAAAAAAAAACAACCAACCAACCAAAACCCCAAATTAAACGTGCGGTATCGCAGCTACCAGTCAGCGAGCGAACTGACACGCACCCAACGGTGGGAAACGTGACTTGACCACCAGTTTTTCCGTTCATCACGAGAACCTCGGAGCACGGGGGGTGGGGGGGCACACTGCTCCTGCGCTAACGTTCCGACCAGTAGTAACTCTTTCCAAGAATAGCCGAGACTGCAGCCTAAACAGCAAATAAAAACAAATAGAAACCACAAGGCCGCTGCTAAAACGCGCACGTGGACTCGCTGCGTCGCTCACAAACCCGTTGGGGTCGACCTGAGCGGGCAGACCACACACGGTGAGTCACTTTAGCGCCGTGGCGTAATCCGTAACTTGACAACAAGCCCAATTGTGCGACGGTGCTACACTCGCCGAGGCTTCGCTCAGCCGGGAACGAATGTGTTCCGCAGTCAGTATCTCGCAACGGCTCTTTCAGTGACTGACTGGCTGAACGTTCTGCAGTGTTTTACAGCTCGCAGCAGGGGAAGACGATGACAGTGACAAAAGACCATTTAAAGGCAGTGCGAAGGATTTCGGCGAGAGGAATGAAAAGCTATGAAGAGCAAAATTGACGAGGCGTATTCTGAATGCCTCTCTTTAAGACCGACTAACGCCGCCAATTTATCTTCCGACTGAATAATTGAGCGTGATGGAGTTTACGAAGCATTAAACTCGAGGACGTCGACAGTAAAACTTCAAGTAACTGTTGCTGCCTCTTGTTTTATTTTGAAGGTGCCTTGTATGCACAACCAGTGTGTCTTTCTACTCCCTGTCCAGACTTTATTGGTTAGCCTAATGTGTTGTACCCGTTGCCCGTTTCCCTGCCCCAGCCTTGGTGTTCCCTGGTGTCGCTCCGGTTAGCGCTCCAGTGGAATCGTCTTCTTTTCATTTGGACCGTTTGTAATAATTGCACCCAGTGGTGTTGAGACCAGCATTGATTCTCCTTAGTGAGTTCTGTATCTGCTTATATCACCCCTGCCCCTGTTTTCCTCCGGTCCTAACATCCCTCTGTTGATACCAGTTGGGTTTCTGTGTGAAGACGAATCACCTCATGTGACTGACATGTTTCGACTATTTTATGTGTTTGTTTTTTTTTTTGTCGTTTCATGCGCAAGAACCCCCAAACGCACCGCCACCAACCGTGAATGGGTCTCCAGTTTCCTTTCGGCATGGGCTCTGTTTACATAAGAAAGTGTTTTGTGTTGGAAATAAGACCTTGGTGGGAGTTTCGAGGAGGATGTTCTGTAAGGTTTGGCTCTGAAGTTGTAGCAAAGTGCTTCCTTTGCTTTCACCGACTGATCGGCTCCGTTCTTGTCAGACTACAGGAGGGCACTTGACGAGGAATTGACTGGCTTGTGTAAGGGAAACATGATCTCCACGACGGCCAACCAGCGCCTCTCCTGTGCTTTACCTACTGTTTTCTCGTTGGCTCCCCCCTGTCTAACCCCCCCCACCCCCCGTTGTGGGACCTCTTAAGTGGGAGACATCTGAACCCGTGTTTTGGGCCTTTCTTATTATTTTTTTTTTCGAGGGCCACTTCGGTTTATAGTCTCTTTGACCGGGGTTTGATTTCTTTGAAAACAAACACAAGCACGTCGTACCTGCCTCTTAAAGGAGAAGTGCCATTTTATTTCCCCGTCCTCTTGTACACAAGACTGTGCAAGTAGTAGAAGGGTTATTTTATTTTTTTTTAGCCGGCTGGTCAGAAACGCGTCCTTGGGCTCCTCGCGTGTCATTACGTTCTGATGAAGCGTGTGTTTGTTTGAGGAGGCCTCCAGTGCAGATTACAAGGCGGCCTTAAAAAGCGAGGCGGACGGAGGGGAAAGCGGCGCTTGCTCGCAGATGAAAGGCGGCGAGAGGAACTGGCGGCTTTCTCATTACCTGCTGAATTAGGTAAAACCCTCGTTAACTCCCTTCCCCGGCGTTGACCCTCTCGACCCCGTTCGCGTTTCAACTTAACACTTCCACCCCTGACCCCCTTCGACCCCCGGCGGCCCCTCGGGCTCTGAAAGAAGTGGGCTCGACCATTTCTGTCTCTCTCCGCCGTATATCTTCCAGGTATGTGTGTGAAGAGGGCTTGAGGTTACGTCACGTGTCAACTAGGTGATCTGACCTGCGCGACGCCTCGGAACGGCCTTTGTTCTGGACGCTCATGCCCCAGAACCCTTTTCTCTCGGCTCCTTCAAGTCTGTTTAACCCGAGGCGTATCCGTCTGAACACAGCAAGGTTTCAAAGCCATTATTCTGTTTTATTTGGGAAGGAGTATTTGGTCAGAGGATACAAATATCACACCGCAAACAAGATGACACCTTTACCCTCGATTTCCAGATATAACGTCCATTCCTGTGTAGATTGTACCGGTCCAACAGGAAGTGGAACGGACTCATAACCGCTTACTCGACTAGTTACTCAAATACTGACATGAAAACACATCCGTGACTGGACAGTATCCTCACCCATGCACGAGGTGGAAAAACTTGTAATATTACCACGACCCAACATAAAGCAGTTTTGACATCAGGATGTTTCTGTATTTGTGGTTGCTAATAAAGTAGCTCCTGCGTGAGCTTGTAGTTCTCTGTTCTGATCTTCCAACTCTGGCCCATATTCTCTACGAGAAGTTTCCACCCCGGCATCACTTTATGGTCCTTTTCGGGAGGGAGGTTGCAGTTGGAAGCCAGGAAAAATCTTTCCAAACGTTTGTACCGCAAACATCAGCCAATCGCGGTGGCTTCCCTCAGTACTGCGAGGCCGTGCTCTGGGTTGTTGCCTTCCGTCTCTGCCTTCCTCAGATGAGGCACCCGGCATCTGTAAAAGTGCTACAAAACTGTCCTACTGACATCCCGAAGTGTGTCAGGAAGCAGATTAGGCACAGTTTCAACCACGGGAGGGTCAAACTCTTCCTGTCTGTGCCTGATTTGTGGAGGGAGGAGATGTATCCAAAACCTTGTTTTCTTAGGAAACACAATGAGAACAATGCCCGTACCACTTTACCTCCTCTTCCAACAGCCTTAGCACATCACTGTTGTGCAGTTTTGGTAAATTAGATGTGTGGATTTTCTTGTCTGCCCTGTCAGATCTCTGCAACGTTGTGTCGCCACCTCAACGACAACGTGACCCACCGCCATCGCCCACGTCCTGTCCGGCGCTGAGGGCGCGTGAAGCACCTCTTCCTCTATTTTCTGGTCCCCTGCAGGAAAACACTTGATTTCCTCGCCACGCTCCCCGGCTGCAGCTGTTTGCTTCGCCCCTCGTCAGAATTAGTCAGCGTCTGCGCCCGCGCCGATAGCGGTGATTAGTGGGAGCGACGGACTTGTTTAAAACCTGCGGCCAGCGCGGTGTCTCCACCCCCCCCCCAAATGTGAGTCAGACTTGTGGGATGCATTGCGCAGCCCGTTCCCTCGCAGGAGAGCCGCAGCGATCGGCCCCTCGGAGTCTCCAGATGTGGAGTCGCAGTGACGGACTGCGACTCGGTACGGCCTGGCCGGAGGAGGATTTTACCCTCTCATCCCTTCACCCCCTCACCCACTTACACCCCCCATCCCCTCACCCTGCAGCCTTGTGTTCCAGGCGACAGACAAAAATTGAGTTCCTGGAATGGAAACGGTCACGTTACCGCTGCGGCCGTCCACACATGTTTATGTTTAAAACCCTTTTCCCTCACGTTTCCAACCCCCTCCCCTCCCCCGCCCGCAAACCCACCTCGACTTGTGGAGGGAGCACCTGAAGGTGGGGGGGCGGGGGGGAGCTGGAGGGAGCTGGAGGAGGAAACCACTGGAAAGTGTGATTCAAACCTGGAAATGTCTGCGCGCCTCCCTCACCCGACCACCACCCCGACCAGATCAACACCCCCCACGCTCCCAAAACCGGGGCCGACCAGATCAGCCCGAGGTGCAGCAGGAAGGGAGAGAGAGAGAGAGAGGGGAGGTATGGTTCAGCTTGACCCGCGAGGCCGAGCAAGGTGGAAAGAATGTGTGTCGTCCAGCCGGTGAACACGTTAACGCAGGAGGAGAGAGAGAGACAGAGAGAGAGAGACAGAGAGACAGAGAGAGAGACTTCCTACATGCAGTTTTTCCCACCGTGCCACCTAGTCGCCCCCCCCCTTCCCCTCACGTGCATATACATTTGGAGGAGGGGATTGGGGTGAAGATCCAAAAACTGCACACAAATGGAAAATGTGTGAAACTATATGGAGGAAGTAGAATTGCAGATTTTACAGATTTGTTTACTTCATTTTTGAAAGCCTAGATTCTGAGCGCACCTGGTGGAAACGTGTGGGAGGAATTTCAAGGAATTTGGGGAGACCCCCCTGGAAAGGAGCCGGTGGAAAGTGAAAGGAAGGCTGGAACCGTCACGTCCGTCAGAGCAGGGGACCAATCGGCTTTTCCGTTTGTGTTTGTTTGTTTCTGCTGCCTATAGAGCGCGACGTCAGGGTAGATGGTTGTCACTCTGTGTGTGGCCCCCTGAGGACTGGTCCAGGGGGTAACTCCACCCCCCAACCCCCCAAAAATGGACAGAAAGGATAGTGTATTTATACTTGTGTATTGAAGTTGCAGTATTGCAATACTACCAATGATCAATTATTGGTAGTAACTCACATTATTCCTACACAAGTCGACTGATCAACTTCTTCAAATGTTTCCCAAACTACGTCCTGTCATTTGGTGTTTGCGCCGCTCTGCTGCACCAACTGTCGCTGCAACAGACAACAACTCCTTCGGTAGTTCGGCCTCGCTTTGCAGCGCCAACGCTTCTGAGCAGCGAAGACGCGTAAAGCCGAAGTGTCACCTGTTCGAGCGCCGTGGAGGGAAGTCGGCGAGAAAGCCTGACTGACAGGGTAGCCCGGCAGTGATACTTTACTGAAGTTCACGTCGAGTTCAAGTCCTCATACCTTTGTTCTTGCCAAAGGGCAGATGAGAAGATTTAAACCATTTCCACATTTCTCCGTGTAGGGAAGACATTTGTTGGCGGTTCTCATCAGGGGACAGCTTGACTGAGAGCAAATTGATCCAGTTTCTCAGTAACACATTTACTTGCTGACATTCTTGACGCTTGAAAAATTCAGCTAAACCCAAAGGTTAAGAAACTTCCACATCACTCCACGTCTATGTCCCGGTTCGCTGTGCAAGACCGAGTTGAAAACCAAGAGACTTCCACCCGGCGCTGCGCTAATAGTTATGCTATGAAAAAACCAGCGCCCCACTAAGCGTCCCTGCTGGTGGGCCGCTGACGGCGCCGACAGCCAAAGAGTCAATCACTGGCGTCGACATCTGGTTCCAGTTCGCCGACGTCCGTCGCCGGCTCGTCCCCGCTGCTCGGCCCTCCTGCTGTTCCCGGGCAAAGTTTTCTCTCTTTGCTCTGTGGACACTTTGATTGCGCGGCACGGCGAGCGATCATGTTCTAACGTAGAGACACTGCGCAAACAACAGGGTATGAATTGAGCGACAATCCCCAAATCCACTCTCGCTACAACCGCACACTGTTTGGGCCCCGCCTTCGAAAACATGTTCGAAATTACAGACAGCAAAGAAGAGTGTATAATAATAATAATAGTGATAATGCTGCAAAGCAGTTATTGAAGTAAGTCATACAAGCTATGGGTGTTAGCGGGTTTTTTTGCCCTCTGTGGGGCAAAAAAAATTGAATTAACTGAATTGGATTTCAATGAGGTTTCAACTCATTGGCTGTGCCGTCAGGACGCTAAGATGTTGTTCTGAAGTCTGGGCACAGCAGTTTTACATGAAGGTTGCAGGCCTCTGATGCTTCCCAGCTCCTCCTGGGGAACCTGAAGGTTCTACCAAGCCCGGCCCCATCTGGGGTTTTTTTTGGAAAGTTTATCCTGAATTTTGGGTAACATTTGGTCATGTGATGAAAGATTTTGAGGTAGAAGTGCAATTGCCCAAATTGTGAAGGGTTTGTACAAATCAACTGTGGTCAAAAAAAAAAGCAGAGGGGTGCTTTTTCTCACTCACATTACTATGAGAACAGTCATGGCCGTGAGAATCACTATGGTCGACCTTACTCACTTCTTCTGCGTGACTCTGTGACAGTATTTTTCATGCCGATGGGTTGCAGAGCTGCAGACATGTTGCTAACTTCCTGTTTGTTCAGTAAACAGCAGGCCCACCCAGCTGGCCGTAGGTGCGTTTGTGTCTGATTGTTTTTGCCAGTGTGAGGTGTCAGGCCTCCTCTGGGGGTCTCTGGCCCGGTTAGAGTCACTTAATAGAAAACAGATGCACACCTGCCTCCCCCTTTAGCGCCGCGGTCAGCGGTCAGCGGCCTCCGCCTAACTATCAGGACCCTTCTCAGGTTCCATACGGAGGACTGGGTCCTGACCTCCCATGAGGAGCGACGTCCAACGTCTCAGCGTGGAGTCCTGCTGCAGAAGAAGGAGGAGGAGAGGGCCACGTTTAGTGGATAGCGGGGGAGCCGGGGGAGCCTGGGGAGGGGTAAGAGGGGCCAGACTGCCCTGGACACAACTTCCTTTTGCCAAGGATGACTCAGCTGAGAAGCATCTCTCTGCTTGCAGAGCATCCACATCGCAACTCTCCCACAAGGACATTTTGGTGTTTTAATTACAGTCTGGGGGGGACAATCCCTCCCCCGCCTGCTCCCCTATATCCCTCCCCCCCTCCCCCCACCCCTGTCCCCCGCCACGAACTGCAAGCCTCGCTTAATGCGACTCATATTGAGGAATTTTATTTATGTTACACGTTAGCCCGTGCATATATGCGTCTGTGACAGATGTCTGCTTACGTTCTCCTGCCTGTGAGTAATCCAAGATGATGCGTGAGCATTCCTGCAAGCGTTAGTAGCTAACGGGCTCTGATGTCTTCAGCAGACGGTGGAATTTTGTGTTGTTTTTTTTTTTTTAAGCCTCCTGACCAGCTCGGCCCTTCACTCCAGCACGCACTTCCTGTCGTCCTCTGCGAACCTCTGTGGTTGAACTGATCCATTTATGCCCATTTGTCCTCCTTTTGTTTTTAAACAACAAGCCATGAACTGCTAACGAGACTGATTCACAGTTCAGAGTGGAAGCTGTGCACCAAATCAGTTTCACCAGTTTGCTAGTACAACACTTTAGCGCTGTGGTGAACTAATTCAGTTTTTCATACAGTAAATTATAACATATTTTCAGAACACTCACCACAACATTAATGTCTGAGTAAGATGTGCTGCCTGCGCTAGAAGCCGGGTAGGAAGTGGACGATAACGTTAGCTGGCAGGCTAATGCCATTAGACCGTGTTTTTTTTTGCGACTTTACTAATATGGCATCATTGAGATGTGTTTGTTTTCAAACGTTTCAAGTGCAGACATATTTTGCTGCATTTTATTTTCATCTTAAAAATCTCTTCCAAAAGATTAATTTGCTGGCTGCCTTTAAGTTTTGCCTTTCATTTTGTGGACAAATTGTACGTCTGTAATGTGATAGCTGTGCAACTCGTCAGAGGTTGGGAAAGACATCGGAAAAGATTATTTTTTTCTCGATGAATTTTGAAAGGCCAGCTGCCTCAGGCTGATGCTCATCAGATGTGCATGAGACCTGAGATGTGCTGGAGCCAGACAAATGATAAAAAAAAAAAAAACATAATAGGCAAAACAAATCCGTAGTAACTGAATGTCTGTCATCTTGTGTCAGAGAAGATTAATGTTAAAGCCAGAGTGGATGGTTTACGCCACTTTTAGCACGTGTGCTATTCTTGTTTAAAAAGCATTTACTTTCCCCCCAGGGGGGGCGAAGGGGGAGGAACCATTGCCGTAACTTCCCGCTGAATCACTCTCTCGCTGACGACTTGCATGTGAATGGAGGAATTGTTCATGGAAAATGGAAGGAGTCGTTTGCTGAATCATGGAAGAAGCTTCGACTCCGGCGTAATTACAGCGCCATGGGAGAGTTTTCCACTAAGTACAGGATGGTTTCCCGAGAGAAAACCTCAGCTTTCAAACCGCCCCTCCGAAACACGAGGTTGAGTTTGCTTTTCATCCTGCCTGTTATGATGGGGCGGGGGGGATACTTTCTGCATTAAGGTCGTTTCTGTGGATTTGGCCAAAGTGTCTTATGGAATCTCGGCGGACCTCGGTCAATTGCAGGAGGTTCGAGGGCGGCGAAAAGTGAGGCTAAAACGGAGAGCCCAGCCTCTGCAGGCGCCGTGACCCCTGAGGCTTTTCCGAAGCAGGACAAGATAGAGCAGGGATAAGCTCAGGAATCCAAACATCCACCTCCACCTCCAGCTCAGCCAGGCCAGGAGGAGGAGGAGGAGGAGGAGGAGGAGGAGCAGGGAGTCTTCTGACTTTTACTGGATTATTATGTATTGTTTGGGTTCTTTTCTATTTATTTATTTTTAAGCTGCGGTCAGTTGGCAGCTTCACTTAAAGTGTAACTACTTGGTTCTCTCACCTTAAAATGACAATTTCACGTTTTTTGGGGGGTTTTTTTTCAAATTCGAGGGGGAAAATTGCACTACTGCCAGAGACATTGCACACCCGGATGACTTCTGAAGGACTACGTGACTTATTCCTACACTGGACAGGCATGTCCTTGCAAACGAGGTGCTGGGCAGGCCACCAGAAGTCACTAAGCCCTGCGCTAGGCCATCTGGGGGGGGGGGGGGGGGGGGGCGCTGTGCCAATGTGCAGCGGTGCAAATTCTCTCTATGTCTACATGTCAATCAATTGTAAAAAAAAAAAAAAAAAAAAAAAAATGATTACGGAGCTGTCGTCTCAAGTTACAAAAAAAATTCCCAGTGTTGCTTTAAAGACTGCATCGCCAATCACCTTCCAAAGTCTGAATTCCGCTTCCCAAACACCTTGTATGGGCTCTTTGGCAAATGGCTGCGTGTGCTATATCCAGAGGATTTCCAAAACGCTCCCTCCGCCAATAATGCTGCTGCTCGTATCAGATGTTTGCTTGCACTCCTCCAAATTTTCCGAGAAGCACATCATCCTGCGTAACAACTGAAACATTCCAAAACAACTTTCCAACCACTTTTTTTAAGAGGAATAAGCATTCAGAGAAGAGCTTTATCAGGAGGGTTCTGGCCTGTGCTGCTATGCAAATGCCTCAACACAATCAATGAAATGATACAAATGGATGACGTAGGATGGGAATTTTTTTTAGACCCTTTGAGGTCCTGTGGGTCTCATCTGGGTTCCGCGAGCTACCTGGAGTGTCCAAAGAAAATGGCATGCGGCTGCAGTGCAGCTCCCGGTGTTTGTTTTTCCGGATCAGCTGAGCAGGAAAGAGGCTCGCCGTTGCTTTTCGCAGCCCTATTAATAGATCAGCCGGCGACAACTCATCTCGCCGAAGCTAAATCCGGACTCTGTGACATCTCTCTTCGGTACCGACGGCACCCGCGAATCGAGATTCGCGGGTCCGGACGTGTGCGAGCATGCGTGGTTGTGGGTTTCGTGTCGCTCACTCCGTCTCTGCTTCCTCCGGCTGCCGGAACGCCGCCTGCCAGCTGCTGTCACTTAAAAACACAGACGCCCAAGAAGAGAGGGAAAAAATAACAAACAAAAAAAACAGAAAGACTCCGCAGGCTGCTCGGATGGGGGAAGAAATAACTCTTGCAATGAGTCGGCCTTCTTTATTAAGACACGGAAAAACTAATGAATAATAAATTCCTTTATCCATGTTTTGTGTCGCGACAGTCATGTCGGATTTTTTTCTTTCTATTATTACTTCCACATTTGGCCTTTTGGACTTTGTTGGTGGGGAGGAAGCCTTGAAGAAAAAAAGAAAGAAAATAGCAACTTGCTCTTGTAAACCGCTGCTGTTTACATTCAGCCCTCAACACCCCCCCCACCCCCCCATCCTCCCCCCCATCTCAAACTCCCAACTCTGAGCGGACTCTGGGCTGCTGTGTCTGTTTCTTATCCTGCAGACCAGTGACATCCTCCCTCCCTCCCTCCCCTTTTCCAGCAAACACCCACACCAGCTGAAGCATAAACTCATGAGTAAAAGAAACAATGACGAGGATATGAGCCACCTTCAGAACTCTTCTCCTTCTCCAACCGTCTGATGTTT
This sequence comes from Nelusetta ayraudi, assembly GCF_046127955.1. Lineage (NCBI taxonomy): Eukaryota > Metazoa > Chordata > Actinopteri > Tetraodontiformes > Monacanthidae > Nelusetta > Nelusetta ayraudi. The sequence continues at coordinate 210,777 of NW_027466270.1, forward strand.
TTTTTTTCTCTCCGTCTCTCCCTCTCTCTCTCTCTCTCTCTCTCTCTCTCTCTCTCTCTCTGCACACATCTGCCGTCCTTCTTGACTTTTTTTTTTTCTGTGTCTTTCGTGTCCCGTTGGCTTCCAATGTCACAGTGACACCACGTTGGCGGTGGAAGAGATCGGATCCCGGCGCGGCCCGAATGATAATTCTGTTAAATCGAAGCAAAACGCAGACCTGCAGGAAAGAAGGGAGTGGGCGGGCTGATTGCAGTGGAGAGGTGAGAGAAGTGGGCGGGGCCGACCTGCAGGAAAAAAGGTCGTAAAGGATGTGGAGAGAGAGCAGAGGAAGAATGGAAAGGGGGGAGAGCTCTCCAGAGGAGAACGAGAAAGGACGGAGCGAGCGAGAGGAGAAGGGCTGGAAAAAAAATGGGGGGGGTGGAAAGAGAGCGAGCTGTGTGAGAAACGTGAGCGTGATGCAAAAAAAGGGTGGGATGGAATTTGCTCACCAAGTCGCAGCCAAGGCGCAGGCACAGCTGTCAGGGAGTTTGGGTTCTCTTTGAATAGGGAAAAAAAAAAAGAATAGCAAAAAAAATAAATAAAAATCTTTGTGCCACTTTGAAAAATATTATATTTGAAGTCAAAGTGTAGCTCAGTGAGAATGTAAATATATATAAAGTCCCAACGTGCCGAGGGGTTGAAAACGCTGGTAACACTGCGGCGGCCAGTGGGGGAACCGAAGCGTAACGACGAAAACAAAGGAGCAAAAGAAAGAAAGGAAGGAAAAGAAAGACAGAGGAGCAAGAGAATTATTGGTTTATCTGCAGCGCACCGTGTATCCCTCAGCCTCCCTGCGGACCCCGGGGCCTGAGCACATGGCGGCGCGCTCGCCAGCATATGTTTCTACTATTACATGATAGGCTGTGGAGGGAAATATAGGAAAAGCGTATCTGCGTGCGCGCGCGTGTGTGCGTGTGCGCGCGCTGGGAGGAGGCAGAGCAGGAGGGGCCACGACGCTAACCCCTCCAACAACGAGCTCCACCCCCTCCCGCAGGCTCGTCCTCGCCGCTGCCTCCCATCTCCGCTCTGCTCCCCGCTGAAGAAGAAATAAAGAGGAGGAATCTTTCCAGTTTGGCAGACGAAAAATATCAGTGGCTCGGATTTGAGGAGAAAAATCCCGTCGTCTCAGGGCCTCTCTGCTAGACGTGATGCACAACCTTGGGGCGAGGAGGCGGCTTCTTGTGATGTCATACCATGGGGTCATAGATGACGGCACTGAACGGTGTGGGGGGGTCTTCCAGTGCACGCGCTGTCCCAACCACTGTAACGTTCCTGTCAAGTAGTGGAGTTTTCTTCTCCAGTTGGCCCCGTCACTGACCTCCTCTTCACTCTACTTTAACTCTGACTCTAATTTAAAGATAAGATCACCTACAGAGACGTGGGTGATAAATTAGGGAGCCATCCGTGCATTTCAACCCATCTAAGCGTTTGAATAGCTCAAGAAAGTCATGGCTTTAGTGTTAAGTTAACACACATGGAAAAATTTTGCCTTATCACTGGTTCCTCAGTGGTTCTTTGGGTTGAGTGTGGCACCACTTAGAACCTCAGCAGTTCCTCAATGGTTCTTTGGGCTGAGTGTGGCACCACTTAGAACCTCAGCAGTTCCTCAGCGGTTCTTTGGGCTGAGTGTGGCACCACTTAGAACCTCAGCAGTTCCTCAGCGGTTCTTTGAGGCGGTTGCGGCGCTCTATAGCATCTCAGTCTGTCTTCTGTGGTTCCCCAGCGGCTCTGAAGTGGTTCGCTGGATTGTGTGTGGCGATGCATAGCACCACGGTGGCACTCTGCGGTACGGTACGGTTGTTCGGTGGCTCGTCTGCGTTCCTGCAGCGGTTTAGAGGCTTTGATTCCCCCTTAAAAAGAGCTAAACATGCTAAATGCTGTTTGGGGCTGTAGAGGAGTGAGGTAATAGCTCTCCGAAACACTATAATTACAGGTGAAATTTCTCCAAATGACATGCATTTAGTTGTGGTCCTGTCTCATGTTTGGATCATTAGCAGCTGCTGATCTCTTTAACAGGGGGCGCACATCCTTTCCTTGCCCAGGGCGCCCCGAAGGCGAGGATGACGAAACACTTTCTTCCAGGCCCTTGTGCCTGATGGTCCTGTCAAACAGACTGTGTGCGGGACTGAATGTATACGAAAGAAGAGCAAGAGAGCGGGCGAGAGAGACAGAAGACAAAAATTCTTGGCCTAATTGGTTTATTCTGTCGCATGATGGGATCAGCTTACAAACATACGTATTTACACGAATGCCTAAGCAAAAAAAAGATTATTTGTCTTGTTTGTCTTAATGTATATACTTCTATAAATTCACAGACTGTAAACGCACTGAGGATGACGGCATTTGTGTGTGTGTGTGTGTGTCTATGTGTGTGGTATGCGTGTTTGTGTGTGGGTTACGTGACAGGCAGACGGTAAAAGATGAGCCAGGTTATGCGCGTCCCGTACCAACAGACTTTAAATTTAGCCGGCACTTTGTATCCATAGGCCGCCTGTTGTAAATGAATGTGATATCCGCCACTTGCGTATCTATTTAACTATCTCCGTCTTTCATCGAATAAAATACAGGCGCAGGTGGCACTAATGCGCTTCCAACCGCGTTCAGGGCCTGACTTGATTTCGGAATGTTGTCAGGAATGCGATGGCTGAAGGCCACTCAGTTCAAATATAAAGAGCACGAGGAGGTGAAACCCCACCCGGGTAAGAGAAAAAAGTGCTTCAAACGTCAGAAATGCCAAACTACGGTAGCTTTCAAGAACTTATTGGGGAGCTTCTCGCCTAGCTTTATACTCTGTGCCAGAAAGTTGATATAAGGCAGTACTTTCAGATTTTTTTTCCTCAGGCGGAAAACATGTTCCAGCTGCCACCGTTCGATAAGCTATCTGCGGAATTCCACTTTTCCCTTGGTCCAGCGCAATACACGTTTTCAATGCAAGGCTTTAACTCGCCCCTTTCCGACTCTTTACTTGTTATCATGTACAAGTAACATACTTTATGGTGTAGTCACCAAACCAGCCACAGACAAACTATGGTCCTTTCCCCCCCCCAGCGCTCTGTGACACCTCCAATCTACCTTGGACCTGTGTTGATGACTCAGCCTTCGAGCGGCGTGCGGTTCCAAGCCTAACTCCAAAGTTCCTTCTGTGGATTACAAACGCAGACCACTTGCAAGGAATAACCCAGCCACATTGATCTGTCCAATCACCTTGTTAATGTCATTTGATAGATTGCCGCAATGGCCAAAACATTCAACTCTACTCAGATTCTTTTTTTCAAATAAGGGCTAAAGACCAAGTGACTGAGAGGCCCAAAATGCCAAACACATGGTTTTCTTTTTAAAGATGTTGCTTCCCTTCGCCAGAGCTAGCCACGCTCCTTTTCCCCTCTTTTATTGCTGGCAGTAGGACTGAAGCTGATTAGCGTTTAAATGCATTTTTGCACTCTACCAGAGTGTCCTGGGTTCCAGTGGTGCTGTTTGTTCTACCCTAAAGAGCGCACCAAATGATGCCATATCCTGTGGATGAAACGGGTTGCATTCCTTCAAGAGCTCCAGATGGCTGCAGAATCTGTGCCAGTGTGTGTGCTGCTGGTTTCTGGCCGCAGGATTACCTCAACATTTTGCACACGTCTCTGTCTTCCAAAGGCTAACTGCCTGCGTTGACTGACTTCACTTGTTTTTGTGCACCGCTGTCGCAGTTGGTCTGTCAGAAACTTGTCCAGGACACCCCCGCTGGATTTGGGGGATATTTGTGGGTCAGTCAATTCAAAATTGTGTCAAAGAAGTGCATGTCAACATGCCACTTATGTCCAGCTAACACACAGTAATAATTCTTCACATGTCCCCCAAGGAGTGACTCAGGATTTCACTAAGCTTGTAGGAAGGAAACCAAGGCGTATATCTTTTAGTCCTTCGGACAGGAGCTTGGCTTTGTTACTATGAATTGTCAAATCTCCCCTTTCCTTTATTTGATATCCATCTATTTGTTTTCTATCAGTGCTTAGGAGTGTATTACACTTTTCTGATTGCAACGGTGCGGTACATCTTGGTCATCAGTGAACCTACGCATGTTTTTGGACTGTGGGAGAAACCCAGATACCTGGAGGTACAGTAACCCACTCGTGTAGTTCACCCTTCCTACTCTGATAGGATACAGCGCTGGGCAATCATTTCCAGTTAACTCACCTGCATTCCACCAAGATGATCTCAAACGATGTCCCACTTGCCAAGGGTTCCTTGCATCAGAAGGAGGTCTCTGTACGCTCACAACTTGTGTGGGGCCAGTGATCCAAACACGATCATCACCGAGTGCTGGAGGAACTGGTCACAGAGTCTTGTCGGAGTTTTCTTGCACGCAAATTCCGACCGACCATCTGGCCGTCGAGTGTAGAGACTTTGCTGCAGTTTGGCAAATCTTGCCAACTCATAAACTGATGTGGACCAGACGCTGTCAAAAGAAAATAAATTCTAATAGAGACTTGTATCATCTGTTAAGATGAGTTGGGTATGGTACATTTGGTGGACTGAACCTAAACCCAGTGGAAAAATGTTTTGGGGAATTAAAAAAAAAAACAACAACTGGATGTCAGCAGAATGATGTGCCATATTACCTCAATGACCTTCCTTTGTGCCATGCTGTCAGCACAATGAAGCTTTGGGTTACAAGCACCTTCCACTGAGCTGTGCCAAGGCAGCACTCAAGGCACTTATCTTCCCAGAGAAGATGAGAGACTTGGCCGCCCGTCCGAAAGTCTGTCTGTCTATTATCAGCTTAATCTGCCTTCTAATCCTCTTCAACCCCTGGTTAAGTTTTACACACGTTTTTTTTACACCAGCCCATCCTTGAGTTTGACAGCTGCGTACATTGTGCGGAATAATTACATCGTCCTGTTCCCAAACACCCACCTCCTCAGTGTCTTCGGACATTACATCAAATCCGTCCCGGCTCAGACGCGAAACACTGGATGGGCAACGGGCGCCACCCGACCGCAGAAAATGTTCATTCATGGCGTTTTATTCGCCATGGCTCATGTTTTCCCCGCCGCCCCCCCCCTACGTCTCCAAGAGTGCAGAAAGAATGACACGCACTCTGTCTGCCGCAGCTTCTTTAACGACAATCTGGCTGTACGTTTTTCTCAGTGGGTTGTGTGGCTTAAGAACCGCCAGCAGCGGCAGCAGCAACGGTGACTCCATGGTCTTCCTTTCTTCGCTGCTCCCCCCCCCCCCCTCCCTCTGGCCTCCCTGCCTCCTGGTAATTTCCAAAAGATTCTGGAAAGTGCTACCTCACTCTTTCTATAAACCCTCTTTCAAAGGAGGGGGCGAGGGGGCGGGGGGGCAATATTTTATGTGCAACTCCTTGACACGTCTCCACTGAGACCGAGACCCTTTTCATATGTTCCTTCCTCATGCTTCGCACAGTCATTACCGCCGGCGTGGTTTTGCGTTCAGAGGAAGTGACTCCACTCAACTGAACATCCCGCTTTGGCCCAGGTCTGTGGACCCGAGCGGAGGTACAATACGTCTTTCATACGCTCGCGTGAAGACGCGCACGGCTACCATCTGCTCGGAACGCCGAAGTCGAAAAAGAACGCGGTGAGGAAAAGGAACGGCGGAGAAGGAATGAAGGGGGCAGAGAGACCATTGGAGTGATGGTCAGAGAGAGTGCAACCCCCCGGAGGATCTGAGGGTGAACTTCTGAACCACAGCCCTTGCACACACGCTCAGGAAGCACAGCACGTATCAGCACACATTCAACAGGAGAGTTCAGGCAGGCCAGGAATCGTCTAGACACGCTCTTCCCATCCCTCCATCCAGTGCCCCTGTGTTCCTCTTGGCCGCTCTCCACCGCTCACAGCGTCCCACCCCCCCCAACCCCCTCCTCCTCTCTCGCGCAGCCACGTGTCCAATTTTTCACTGCATCACCGCTTTATGACAGCAGCGGCAACAGCTAATGCTAATTATGTTCATTTGCTTGGCTCAAATGCATGGCGACGTGGTTCTGGATCACTCCTGGACGTGCGACCTAGACCCGAGTTCATTGTTGGTGGAATTATTTATCTGTACATGTAATATATATTTTACGTATCCAAATTCTGAACATTAAAACATGTAATTAAAACAATTCAGAAAAAAACTCGTTTCAGAAAAAAAAAATGTTTTTCAAATGAAATAAATACATAAAAGTATAATCATAATTTTTTTATTTTAGTTTTCTTTGTTTTGTTTTTTTAAGAGAAATAAGTACGAATAAAAGCAACTATTTCACTGCCCTCCTCATAATTTAAACTGACTGGATTCATAAAGAAATACAATCTTGCGGTTCTACAGTAACAGGACTTCAAAAAACAAAAACATTGCCCAGTAATTAATCTCTCTCCCCCCCCCCCCCCCCCCCCCACTTCTCCATAAAAGGACAACAGGGGAGGTGAAGAGAACAGCCGATGAATAGATCCCAGTGAGAGGTGGGAAAGTCCCCCTTCTCTTCCCTTCCATCCCTCCCTTCCTTCCTATCCTATCCTCTCCTGTCTCCCTCCCTCCCTCCCTCCCTCCCCCCCTCCGGCCCTCTCTCCCTTCTGGTTGCAGTCACGCAGTCTGAATGAGAGCACTGGGCTGAATCAGCGCTGTCCAGACAGTAGACGCGGGTTTCGTGAAGACTGGGTTTCCACTTTGTGCTCGTTGGCTCCGTCAAAATTTCACGAGCGTGGTCTCGGCGGCCCATGAGGGGTAACTTCTGTTTGGGCCTCGCCAGACGCTGTTGTTCATTCACAGTTTTTCTAGCGTGGGCAGGGGAGTGTGTCATCAGCCGCATGAAGCACCGGGAGTGCTGGGAATCATGGTGTGCCTGTGTAGTTCAGACATGAGGCCATCAGACAAGCTGAAGAAATGAAAAAAAAAAAAAAAAAAAAAAAGGACAAATAGGTTTTTCAATTTTGTGCTCTAACCCCACTGGCTTTTTATTCTCTTCCCTGATATTTTTTTCCCCCCATCTGTAACCGCTTGCTTTTGTGCTTTTCTGAGATGTCGAGAAAGGGCGAGTGGCAGCCATAAAATGACAGGCTAGGACCGGGCTGGCATCGCTGCAACAGGCCTGTAATGACTGAGAAAGGTCCTCCACTCGCTTTTATCCATTATTTGATGAAAAGAAACAAAAGAAAAAAGTTGTTTATTGCCTTGCTTTTTTATTAGTACGGCACAAAATTCTGAACAACAATTAACTCACACGCAGCAGCCACTCCACCCCCCCTGTTCGAAACACTGTGTTTATTGATAGCCACACGGACTTTGGAATGAGTTGCCAAAAAGCTCCAGCGAGCTGATGATGATGATGATGATGATGATGATGATGATGATGTCGAGCGGGGAGTTTACCGGAACAATGACGAATGGTCGGAGCAGTTGTGTTTGCATCGCACACGCAACACAGCGGCCGTGTGGCTTGCTGCCGGGTCGCGGAGGAACGGGGGAAGCTTGCGTAAACATCTGAGGCGCCCTGAAATGTGAGAGGGTTTCCCACGGGAAGTTTTCACACGGGGCATTTGGGAACCTCTGAGGCGGAGAGCACATCTATGAACGGGCTTAAGTATGATATAGTGGACTCGGTCAACTGGCTGTGTTTTTGGGTAAAATGTTCAAGCGCTCAGTAATCAGCTAATTACATCACGGCTACTCATTGCTGTCAGGGTTGTAGACGTGGCGAAGACGACTCGCTGAAGCATCGGAATGGGAATGGGAATGGGAATGGGAATGGGATGGGAAGGAAAACCGTTGACGATGGGTCGGTCGGTGGTTTGTTGGTGCCACTTGGTGCTGCTGATCTCCTGGGATTTTCAGGACACCGCAACCCGTCTCCGGGGTTTCCAGGAAATGGTGAACCCCAGCGTGGAGAGGGGGCGGGGGTGACGCATTATTGATGTGAAAGGTCAGAGGTCAGAACGGGTTGGAGACCACAGGGAGGCAACGGGAACTCAAATACTGGCCACAGCCAAAGTCTGAGGGTCACACATCCAACGACGAAGCCGCGTGTGCTGTCGCCCGCCGCTATGTTAGGTAGCTGGCGCTGGCGAGACCTGCGGCCAGGTCAAATGCCACATCAGCCATAACGCGCTCTCTGCCGGCGACGTAGCAGACTGAGGTTGTGGTCTGAGTGGTGTCAATGTGTTACGTAAGGTGGAGTGTTAAATTCTCTGTGTGTCTGAGCCGGTCAGAGCGCATCTGCCGTGCAGACCTTCACTGGGAGGGAGACCAGTGTCCACCAGTCCTGGATCTCCGGGACCTTTTGCCGGGGTTTGTTTCCTAGACTGAGCCCAGCGATGGAAAGGACACGCGTCCAAAATGTGGGTCTCAGATTGTAGTACAAAAAAAAATAAATTCCCGTTGCGACCAAGACAAAATAAAGCAAAGGAAAAAAAAAAGTCTGATTTCGAAGAGGCAGTTGTTTGGTTTCTAGGTTTGAGTCCAAAACATGAAGTCGTTTTTTTTCTTTTTTTCATAGTTACTGGGCCGACCCAGCCAGGCAGGAAAAGAACACAACCACAGGCTGCAGACTCAGCAAACTGGACTGATATAATTTGTGTGCTCTGTTTTCTTCTATATCTCATAAAACGTGTTACACAAGAGATTGGAAGTGTGTATAAACTGTCTCTAAAGCAAGTTATTTTGCAAGAATGCCACCAAAATATTCACACGCACACTCTAATTACTCATCAATCTTGCCAAACCTCCAGCAGAAACCCTTTTCTATTAGATGACAGGATGCAGTCTCCTCAAGGTGCCCATGAAAGCTCCCAGAAGAAGACGAAAAAGATGACTAAACGGTACGTAGAACTTGAAGTTTGGATACATGGGGTAATTCCAACGAGTTAGGGAATTGTTTCCCTAACCTCATTCGTAGCATTTGAAGCCAATTTCAAAGCAAAGCCTAACTAAGAGCTCACCTGGTAACAACAAGCAGTCTCACCGTACAAGTCTGAGGTTTACTTTGAGTTTCGTTTTGGCCCGTGACCCCCACGGTATTACTACTTACCAAGGGAGGAGTTTAATGACCCATACTTTGGCCCACCAGCTGAGGGGGGAGGGGAGGTGGTAGTCAGATTGCTTTGCCTTTAATTTTGGGAGCCCCAACAGTTCCACACTCAGCCAGCACTCTTCACTTAGCATCAGCGCTAGCATGCTAAGCCCTCGCAGCAGTGAGACTGCAGACAGTTTGAATGCTTTTAGTTTATTGTGTTAGCAGACTAACGCGCGTTATTAGCATAGCTGCGGTTTTCAGGGGAATGCTGTTAAAGTTGCTGCTCTTTTCTCTGAAACAAGAACGAACAACGCCACAGATGATTTCCATCCAGACTTCCGCACGCCAACTCTTCCCCCAGAGTGACAATACAAACGTCTAACGCGTCAACGTATATTAAAAAAAAACCACGTCACGCGCCCATCAGACTCCAGCTGGCCTTTGCTTCGTAATTCCCCCGTTTTAAAAAAACCCATTGCTCTGATTAGCATATCCCGCTGGCTCTTAATTGCTACAGGCTGCATGTGATTTTCGTTTATGACATCAGCCGGCATCACGGAGAGAGAGAAAAAATAAAATAAATTATCAAAAAAAAAAACAAACAAAAACGAGAGTGTGAGACAGAGTGGCGTGGCGAGCCAAGGACAGGGGCTGCATGCCACATGTGGGACCAAGGTGGTGCATTAGCGAGTCATTCGCTGCCTGCCGAGTCGAGCGATCCGTCGGGCCCCAGGGGCCACTGGCGAGCCGAGCTGGCGAGCCGAGCTGCCGGCTGAGTCACCGGGGTCGCTCTCAGCAGAGCCGTCTCACACAGCTAAGTTTAACACGGCTAAGAACTAGCGGGCATCATCTCAATGGCTTCAGCACGTCCGCATGCTGGGCGATAGGATAGGTCTCAGGAAGAGGATTGGTTGGCCACTCCCCCCTGAGTATGGCACTTTGACATTGTCTTTTTCCAAACATATATATATATATATTTTTTTTTTTCGCTACCATGCTAAGCTTCCTGGCATGAGCTCCAAACTTTCTCGTGGGGAAGGAGACACGGCTAGTTGGTTAGCTTCTGCTTTATTTATTTTATGTATTTCATTCTTACTGCTCTGGCTGACAGTGTTTGTGTTCACAATGCGCACAGGAGGACAGAGATGCACAGAAATAAAAAGCAGGAAAACAAGTGAGTCGCAGGTTTTAGTGGACAAACATTGTTGTTGTCTGTCAAATGTTTTTTTTTTTTTAATTTTTTATACGTAATGAGCCAGTAGTGAAAGTACATGGTGGCAGACAACCCCAAGCGAATTAGCTTCTACTAAGATACGTAAAAAAAATAAATAAAACCCTGTACAGTGTGTTTTGTTTGCTTGACGTTTGCAGTCAAGTGATAGTTAAACTCAAACAGTTAAATGCTTCGCTGCTGATTAAAGGAGAAAAGAAAAAAGATGGATGCCAGTAAAAGTTTTCCAGCACCTTTGTTGAATCCATGGCACGAAGAATTGAGGCGCTTTAAGAAAAAAAAAAAAAAGAGCACAGAACAACCACCACATGAAGGCTCTGAAGGCTCTAGACGTCTGCTTCCAGAGCTCGAAAGAAAACCAGGCGGTGGGCTTGTCGTCGGGAGTGGAGGGGGGGGCCTGGTGACACTGTGCGCTGTCCTGGCAAAGCTCTCCGCTAGCAAATCCAAAGCAGTCATGTCGTTATTGTGAGAGTACGAAAACAGCGCTGTGCAATTTGTTGCTATCGTTCCATATTACTGCATCACTTTGGGGCGAAACGACCGTAAAGCCGTTTCGCCAGCTTCTGCTTCGACTGTTTGTTTTACGTGCGGTTTGGTCCGTTGCATTGAGCAGTTCCATAATTCAACTCTGCATCCATGATTTACAGCTGGAACAGCGATTCTTGTGGGCTTCTCAGTGACCCACATCAACAGAGGGGAGAAATGTGTTCATTCTCTGTAATTGCTAACTTTCTCAAACCCTCTCTCTCTTTTTTTTTTTTTTTTATGTTTTTTTTACATACTTCACGTTTGTTTACTTCAGTATTTATTGCCTTTGACAATATGGCAACAATAACGGGACCAAGAAGAAGAACTACAGTCAAAGTTCGGCTGCGGTTTGGAGGATCTCGGTTCCTCAATCAGCGTGTGATTTGTGTTGGCCCCCCCACCCCCCTATTTTCCCAACTGTTGACTGCAGGACATGCATTACATCGGGGATTTGCGGCAGCAGCAGCAGCAGCAGCAGCAGCAGCAGCAGCAGCAGCGGCCATATCCCATCCTGAGTCAAGACATTCTCAAAACAACCTACCTAAAGGAAATTGTTGCGCACAGAAAACATCAAAGGAAACCCTGAAACATGTCATTATGAGCCCAAAATCTAGATTCATCATTTCTGTTAACTCTTACTAAGTGCAGCCAAAACCTGCGTGGTCGGACAGTAAAGCTGCTTTAGTTAAGCCCTAATTAAGTGAAAAAAACCCCCCAAAAAACTATGATTTTGGACATCACCCATTTGGGCTAAATTAAACTGCAAAGCTTTCACTGGAGTCAGTTTTCGGTTTCCAGTTTACAAACGTTGAGGGAACAATGAGTCAGTGAGATAGAAATCAAATCAAAAGCCATCCACAAAAATGTATTATGTCTTTATTCCGCTTGGGAAGTTAAGAAGAAAAAAAAAGAGAAAAAAGTTAGAATCGGGTAACGTTCACGTGCGCTGATGTGAGCCTTTGTGGTTTCTGCGCACATGGCAGGAGGAGTTCAAGGCAAAGTTATTGTACTGACTCTTTTATTTTCTTCACCGTCTCTCCAGAGCGGAAACATACGGGTCCTGGGCCTCCTGCCAGCCGAGGGCTTGCACTCAATTGATAACTGGCAGCTGGTGAGCCATGAAACGTGTCACGTAGTGCGGATGTGTGTGTGTGTCTGTGTGTGTGTGTGTGTGTGTGTGTGTGTGTGTGTGTGTGTGTGTGTGTATCTGTGTGTGTCACCCTCAGCCTTCCCAAAACTTTGACATGTGTGCAGATTTTTAAGAGCCGGGCGATAATATTTGTTCAAGCTCGTCTCCAAATGAGGACTCCTCGAGCCCAAAGAGCTCCTGTCATCGCCACCATCATCATCATCATCATCATCATCATCATCATCATCAAAACAAAGCGTCGAGGAAGGGGCGTGTCACGCAAGTTTATTTGGTCTGTGTCGGTGCGTTTACACATCTGCAACGAGCAGGCTGTCTGTTCTTTAAGCCTGCTTTATATATTTATACACAAGGAGACACAGTTTGAAAGCTCTTCTTCCCCAGAACAAACGTTTGTGAAATTGAGCTCTTTTTTTTTTTTTTTTTTTCAATTTTCCAATTTTCTTTCCCTCAAGGCAGCCGATGTGGCGCGGCAGCATTGGGAAGTTCTGCGCGTCAATGTAAAAAAAATATATATATATATAAAAAAAAATCAGGCTACTGACTTAAAATAAACAACAGCTCGAGATCAAATGGGTGGATTAACGCTTGACTGATCTCATTATGGTCTATTGTGCAAGAATGTATCAGCGCGATAATGAGTTAATGAGGTCATTGCAGAGTTCCAGAGAAAAGCTGGGGTGTTTTTGGAGCAGCACTTGAAGAGACATGCAGGATTATTACTTGATATGATCGCCGTGCGATGCACAAAAAAGGCAAAGGTTTGACAGAACCGCAGCGTGACAACGCTCGGTTTCCCATCCATTTGGGACGCCAGTGAGCAATCAGTGTCGTTCAGTGGGGGTCCCCTTGCTTTCGATGCTTCAGGTTGTTTTTTCGTTGCAGCTTCCATTTCGTTAGCGGCTCTGCACATCATGTGTCAAGTCTGCCGATGCGCTCAAATTCTTCTTCTGCAACACATGAAATGTCCAATTCTGGGTTTTCTAAAACTGCGTGCTTGCTCGTGCGTGAGCGCGCGCACACAACACACACACACACACACACACACACACACACACACACACACTGGTTGCTAGCTGCTGCTTTGAGAGGCAGCAGGCGCCCTGTAATGAGTCGACCCCGACCCTGAGCCGTTTCCTATGAAAAGAGGAATGGGGGGTGGCGGGGTGTGGGTGTGGGGTGCCTGATTTTGCAACCTGCGGCGGAAAAAAGGGCTGCAACTAATGATATACTGGGATGTGGTGTTATGTAATGTCTCACTCCTTCCAAACACTAAACGCCGCCTTTTGGGAAGAAATCTGCGGGTGTGTGCACGAGGAACAACGAGGCCCAGGCAGAGAGAACATCACCCTGGCTCCATTCATGCAACTTGTACTAATATTTCATGCACGTTTAACGTGTACGAATGCAAACTTTTTTTTTCTTTTTATTAATTCTGTATTAAAAACGTTGAAGTCGAGGCTGTTGAGGTAAAATTAAAAAAAAAAGACGAAAGATGCCGTCGCCCCGGCAACCAGTCAGGGTGAGAACCAAAATTGAGCCACAGGTGCATTGAAAGAGGATTTTTAGGGACTCTGTGATATCTGTGTGTGTGCGTGTGTGTGTGTGTGAGAGAGAGAGAATTTTGAAGACAGAAGGAAAGTTTTTCTACATTTTTCAAATTCTCCAGAGTTGATTTTGGCAACTCAGGCAGAAATAATGTTTATTTCCACTTTTAAAAACGTCAGCCCCCGATTTCACTTTCACCGGCATCTGGAATTCACATTCACATCACTTTTCCCTCGAAGAAAATGTGATTTATTTGAAAACGTTTTTTTTTTGTTTTTTTTTCATGAGCCTCAAAGAAGCACGACGCTTGGCCGCTGAATTCTAAATCAGCAGTCGCTGCCCTGCTTTCGAAGAAAAGACTTTTCAACTTGTTTTTAATTTTGCTTTCAACTGAATTTCCTGCACACAGTCGCACCTGTTGGAGAGGGAGTCGGCGTCCGACAAACCGTTTACACAGCGTCGCTCCTCGGAAACCAGGAACATGTGACACGAAGAGGTCTCGTTAAAACACATGGTTCTGAAGTGTTTTTCCATAATTACAGCCGCCACTACAAACGGCCACCAGGGCGGGGCCGGCCTCGTCGGCGTGGGGAAGGAGACGCGGTTAATTAGTTAGCTTCTGCTTTATTTATTTATTTATTTATTTGTTCACTTATTCGTTTCGTTCTTACTCCTCTGGCCAACAGTGTTTGGGTTCACGACTCACACAGGGGGGGCGGAGCCAAAAGCTAAAAATAACACTGGAGAGAGTCGTCAGTTCCAGTGAACAAAGCGAAAATGTGCCGTCTGTTTCTCCTCGCGCTGTTATTTCATAGCCGGTTGTGAAAGTACGAGGTGGCAGACAGCCCCAAACTACTTCGCTTCGACTGAGCTCAGTACAGAATAAGCGCAGCGCTTTGTTTGCTGGATGTTTGCAGTCCAAAGTGTTTGATGGCCAAACTCAAACTGTCGAATGCATGACTGTTGATCAGAGGAGAACAGAAAAACATCGGATACCAGTGAAGGTTTTCCACCGCCCTGCTGAATCGATGTCCCTCCTCCACTAATTGAATATTCCTCTCGACGGAAACGAGTGACGCTCGCAGACGAGAACCAACGCTTTGCCAATCGAAGGAATGTAGTATATAATTCATACTCGGAGCGCAGAACCCCGCCCCCCCCTGCCAGAGCGCTCCAGCAGATGCCTTGCATTTCTTGAAAAGCGCAAGTTGGATCTCGTGGAGCTCAGCGCACGCGGTCGCCTCCCGACCGGATCGGACTCTCGGACGGAGAGGAAAAAAAAAAAAAAAGTTTGAGAGGAGAAGGTCAACTGTCGCGCAATGGCGCTCGTCATCGATGATACATCGACCCATCAACGGCTGACGTTGGGCTTTGGCCGAAGATGCGAGCACGTTCTTCAGTCTCCAATTTTTCAGGTGTGGAAAAAAAAAAAGCTGCGAGTGGGAGCTCGCGCGGACGGGCCGACGTCCTCCATGGAAGATTCTGTTTCCATCGCCTCAGACGGCTCTCGCGATTCGATAAAGAATCGAGCGGCGTCAACCCGCCGCGATAACTTGCGCTCGCTCGGGGGAGGTTTTGGCAGGCGGAGTCAAACGCTGCCAAGTGGAAAATGTTGTTTACTGCCAGGGTGCGACGAGCGGCACGGAGGCTTCGAGGGCGGCGGCTCGTCTGCCGCTCCTCCGAGGCGCAAGCGGGGTCTGGCAGCAGCTCCCCCTGCCAAGGCCTTGAAGATGTGAAGGCGACGTAAAAAAGGTTCATTTGCAATCTTGGTGGCATTTAGCTTTCAGATGGCTTTTTCTCAATTAAGTTTGCTTTAATCGTCGGTTGGATGGTGCAGACTTTGAATCCAAGAGGTGCCATGCAAGAAAGTAAAACACAAAATCACACGTTGCTTCGGTGCCTCCAGCTTTTCGGCCCCAAGACATCCTGCATTGCACAAACCTCTCAATCTGTGTGACGTGCTCGACTCGACTCGACTGGACTCGAGGCGAGGCGAGATGTTTTTTTTTTCAAACTCCCTGCCCTCCTACCGGGTTCTTGAAGTGGACCGAGACGAAGCGTCGAGCCGTGTCCCGGAGCAGCTTCTGTGGAAGAACCAAAAGGTTTTAAACGTGGTAATCGCGCAGCTCGTACAACATTTACAAGCTGCGCGAGACAAATGAAATGGCGCGGTTTACGAGGAAGATGACGCCGAGGAAGATGCCGACGCAGAGACTGAATGTTCCTTTTTTTAAACCCTCGGCGGCTAATAAAGATGCACCCCCCCCTTTGAAATTCCCCTGGTAGTTAAAGACGCCGCTGTCAAATCAAGACCTTCTCCTCGGTCCAACTGCACGTGATCAAGTCTAACTCGTGGGTGGCGACAGCTGATGTTCAGCTTTTGAAGTTCTGTGTGGTTTTAAAAGAGGCAGGTGCTTTATTTGCGATGCAGGCGGCAGCCAAACAGAGGAACGTCCATGTAGAAGGCAGAAACCTTGAACTCCACTGGTTGTAGGGCGTGTTGTCATCGCCTTGCCACGCCACGGTGTTAGGGTGTTTGCACCGGCCGCGACACGCTTGTAGGGGGCGCTGTTTTGCCGTTGACGTAGCGACGAGCAGGGGAACGAAGCGCTCGGAACGAATGGAGTTGCTCGTGCGTGAGGCAAGCGAGGGAACCCCAGGAGTCTCGAGGCGAGAGGAAATATGGATTCTTTCGAGAGGACGAGGCTCTTCGCCGCGAGGAAGCCTCCAACGCCTTCCTTGGCCTGCTGGGGCAGCTCATACAGGCCGCTTCAAATGAGTAGGAGGCTCTGGTTTGGGCGTGTTCACAGTCTGCTTCTCTGTTGTTCTTTAATCAATGGCATTTTGCCATTGTGTACCTATCGCGTGTTTACTTTTGGTGAAAATATAAAGGTTGCAGCAGGTGTGAAACAACCTCTACTTTGTCCATTGCTGCGCTGTCGTGTGTCGTACAGAAACGATGCCGACGAAAACATTGTCCCGCTTTAAAACGCGTCGACTCCGCCCACGGTCTCGCGATCACAGAGCCGATGAAAACACAATCGTACCGTGGCGAGGCGTGGCAACGAAAACACGCCCTCAGTTGATCATTCCAAATGATCAACTGGAAGTCAACTGGAAGTCTGGTCACCTGTTTGTCTGAATCGCCTTGAGTTGGCGTGTTGAGCCAATTATGTTGAGGTAATCTTGTTCACAGACGATTCAATTCTGTTTGTTTGTTGTTGTTGTTTGTTGTTCTTTTTGACGTCGGGTTGACTTTGCTAGCTCCAAACTCACATGGCAGTTACCGGATGTCAACATTTCGTGTCAGCGCTCAAAATGTTTGTCCTTTCATGATGTGTCAGATTCCCCTGCGTAAACACTCATGCTATAGTTAACATCGCTGTTCTTCGAGCGTGCGAGCAGCTGCGTCAAGCTGCTCCTCGCCCGCGAGCTGAAAGAACAACCCAAATTCTGCGGCAGGGGTCTCATCACCTGCGGTCCAAGTGTAGCTTTAAAACTGTCACGGACACAGGAAGATGGATTGGGTTCCGTCTGGCTCTGTACCCGGCCTGAAACCAGCACAAAAAAAGCAAAACAAACCCGCTGAGTGCTTTTAGAGCTCTGAAATTAGCCTCTCCAAGCTAGGTGCAGTGCACCCGCTCAAACACAGGGCTCAGGCCCGTGATTTCAACCGTATAGCTGACCACGTTTACCACTTAATGTGTGAGTGGTCAGCCGGGACGAGTGTAGTGAGTTTGCGTACGACCTTAAATGTCCCCTTTGCTTGAACGGACGAGCTACTTACAGGGCTCCAATCAAAGCGTTGTAAATTTGGCACCTGGTAAAACCAAAGGAGAGGAGTTGATGTTATTTCGTGAAACCAGAGAGACGCTTTAAGTCGTATTTATCTTGTCGAATGAGCTGGTGATTGTCTACATGGTGATATATGGCACGGGACACCTCATTTTCTCAACCACCGTATTTGTACTTCTTTTTTTTTTTTTTTTAACATTTCATCTTGCATCCCGAGTGGCTTTTTTTTCTGTTTTTTTTTTTCTTTTTGCATGGAGCGCCGTGCATTGACGCTTGAAGTCAGACTCGTCCTTGACGCGCCTCACAAGAGTAAGTAAGACGGTGTCAGATGTGGCCACAGTTGCCCTGCTGCTTGTTTACTTGGCTTCAAACTAACTTTTACTGGCCACTAAATGGAAGCCTGCCCCCCACTGGAGCAGCCACATGACGTCCTGCAAAGAGACAGCTGCCATTTTTAGCTGTGTGTGGGAGAACGGCAGAGAAAAAAAAGCATTTTTTTTTTTTTTTTAAATATCTCTGTTTCTTTTCTTTCTTTCTTTTTTTTTTTTTTTTAAAATCATACCATTAAGGGAGAGTCCAGAAAAAAAAAAAAAAGGTGATGGTCTTGGCGATGTATGCCAGTAACTAAACACCCTAACATCATCAGATTCTTTCCTGGTTTTATCCATCTGGGACATGTCAGGGCGCTCGTCTCGGTCACATGACACGGCAAAATTAGAAGCAAACATGCAAGCTTGTATGTTTGAGACAACGACTCTGTTGGGGTTCTGAATTTAAAGTTGAGGGTTTTTTTTTTGCTCCCGACGATTGAACGGGCTGTATTTTCAGAAGTGTTGTTTATTACCATGTCGTATTGTTTCATTTTGATTATATTCGCATCCATAACTTGAACGCTGATCTGTGGAAAAAAAAACAAAACAAAAACAAACAAAAAAAAAACAAACGACAGAGTGGCTCAAAAATGAGTGTAAATAAAAAAAAATTGGGGACTCTGTTGACTATCAAAGAAAAACACGCTTTTCAGTCCTCACTCACAACGTCACCCCATCCATCCAACCCCGGACCACACATCTCCAACTCTGACGGCGGGTTTTTTTTTTTTTTTCTTCTTCTTCTTCTCTCTTTTCTTTTCCCGCTCTAACCCTCTCCTGTCGCTGCAGGGACGCTGCGTGTTGCGAAGAAGAAGAAGAGGAGGGGGGAGAAAAATGAAGGCGTGAAACTTTCCCCTCAACTTCTCTCTCTCTCTCTCTCTCTCTCTCTCTCTCTCTCTCCCCGTCCTCACCCCCTCCCACCCAGGGCCCAATAACAGGGGCCGGCCCTCAAGTTTAGGGGGCTCCTCTGATTTGCCCGATCCTGCTGTCCGAGGGAGTGACTGACAGCGCCGGGGACGGCGGCGCGTGTGTATGTGCGTGCGCGCGCGCGCGCGCTTTGGACTTGAAGGCTTTTTCTTTTCTATTTTTTTTCTTTTCCTTTTCCTTTTTTTTTTTTCCTTTTTTTTTTTTTTCTTTACGTGACGCCCGGAGAAGGGAGGGCGCGAGCGAGGGCGCGCGGCAGCAGCACTTGGTTGAAGGGAGTCTCGGCGGCGCAGCTCAGCTCGGCAGAGCAGAGAGGAGAAGAGAGGAGCCGTGCGGGAGAGCCGGGAGAGCCGTCAGCCGTCAGGCACTCACTCGCAAAAAAAAAAAAAAGAGAGAAGAAGAAGAAGAAGAAGAAGCTGGAGGAACGCACACCGACCAACCGCTCCATATGGCTGCTTGAGACATAACCACGCACTCCCCCTCTTCCCCCTTTTCTCTCTTTTTGGGGGGACTCCTCTTTTTCTTTTTTTTCTTTTTTTGAAGGCATTGTTTTTTTTTTGTTTTTTTTTGTTGCTCCCCATCAGAAGTTTGCAACTTGGTTCTTTCCCCTTTGAAAAAAGAAAAGAAAAGAGAAAAAGAGTGATAAAGAGAATCCACTTGCAGTGGATGCCTCCGGCCGTCAT
Source organism: Nelusetta ayraudi (assembly GCF_046127955.1). Taxonomy (NCBI): domain Eukaryota; kingdom Metazoa; phylum Chordata; class Actinopteri; order Tetraodontiformes; family Monacanthidae; genus Nelusetta; species Nelusetta ayraudi. The sequence goes on from NW_027466270.1 coordinate 230,047, forward strand.
GGATACCCATATAAGATGGAAAGTAAAACGGAGGATAAGGGACCCTCACGTCGCTCTCGCGGTGCTTCTGCTTTTTGTCACGACGCAAACAAGTTCAGGTAAGTGGAGAAAACGACGACGACAACAACAACAAAAAAAAAAAAAAGTTTTTGCCTCCCTCAGCGCTCCTCCACAACCAGAACTTCAGAACTCCCCCCCAACCCTTGCGTTAACTTCATCTGCTGGGTGAAAGTTTCCGCCCGGGCTTCCTCTGAGCTCAACATCCATGTGCGGATGTCTGCTTTGGATTTGCAGCAGCTGATCTGCAGAAAGCATATTGACCGCTGCTTAACTTTACTGCTGGCCACCTCGAGCGCACTGTCGATTGTGTTGCTCTGTGTCAAAGGGGGGGGGGGGGGGGGGGGGGGGTGGAGAGTTGTTTTTTTGGACATGGTCAACTTTTCTGCGGTAACTTTCAAAGAAATGAATTCACCGCAAGGACTTTTTTTTTTTTTTCTTTCTTATTTTATTTTCTTATTTCCAAGTCTTCCATCCCTGAGAAGGATGAACATACTTTTCATCAGGGGGAGGGGCTGTCGGCTGTCTGGAAGTGGCAGGGTGGAGCCCCTCTCAAGGCAGCATTACGGATGCACGGCAGCTCCCATGCACAGGATCAAAAGTCAACTTTTGCTCACCGCGCACTGCAAATTTGCCCCGGCGGTTGCAAAAGGTTGTCGTCTGTCAGTCAGATAAAGTCCTTAAGAACGGCTTTATGGAACGAGGCTTTATTGATTGATTGATTGATTGATTGATTGATTGATTTTAATGGTTAATGGTTTAAAGACCTTGCCCGGTGGTTGTTTGTCCTCTGGTCGCACAATGCTTCAGCAGTGGGGGCCAGTGGGGGGGGAGGGGGGGGGGGGTCCGACGTGTATTATTAGCGCCTGAAGGCTGCCTTGACCTGGTAGGTGGTCTTGCCTGACATGGGGGCTGCAAGGCGAACAGGTGCCTTCCTCGGCAGGGACGGTTAAAGCGTCCAACTTTTTTTTTTTCTTCCCCCCCCATCCCCCGCCTATGGTGCGTTCTGCCCGCAGTCAGTCGGATGCTCCGTTTTAAAAGCCTGCGGACGACCCCGTCCACTTTCACAGTGTTATGATCGAGAGCAGATGTTGCAGAGGTGGGTTGAGAGGTTTGGCGTGCGCCACGCCAAGCGACATGAAAAGGAACCCCTTCAGTGGGTTTTTTTTTTTTGGTAGTGAACAGAAAAGGTAGTTAACGGAATCAAAGCCATATTGCTGCGTAAAGTGTTTGGCGGAGGAATCTGGGTCATTTTTTCTTTTTCTTTTTTCTTTCGTTTTTTTTTTTTTCATTGGCAGAGGAGTTTTGTTGCTTTGTCAGAAGAAAACAGGGCTGAATCCTGTTTGATGCCACAACCTGGGTTTAATCAACGCTGAAGTCGAACAGAGCAGCCGGAGCCATGAAAGTTGTCCTCAGAAGTGTTTGTACAATTCCCAAACTGTTAACACATCACACATGTTGAAGAGGGGGGAAGGGCGGAGGCGGTGCAGCGCGAGCATCTATCTATCTATCTATCTATCTATCTATCTATCTATCTATCTATCTATCTATCTAGCTATCTATCTATCTATCTATCTATCTATCTATCATCCCTTAAAGTTTTTTTACCTTTGAGTTTTTACACGCCGTCGCATTTTCATTGCTTCTTGCGCTTCATTCAGACAACACGGTCAAATGAACGATTTGGATATTTTTTCCCTGACAACACCAGCTGACAGTAATTGGAGCTAGTTCACCAGTTTGGCCAGCTGTACAAGATCCCACATCACATGACATCAAGTCACGGGGGGCACCGGGATGTGCAGCCCCGGTGAGGCTCGCAAGGTGTTAAACTTAACTTTTAAACTCCAATGTTTGACAAAATGTTAAAAAGAGGTTAACTGTGGAGATATATATATATATATATATATTTTTTTTTTGCAGAAAAGCCTTTTATCCCTTAATTGACGTGGATGGATCAACCAAATTATGTTATGACATCAGTACAGGGATAAATTTGATGAAAATTAGCATGGTTTAGTTTACTAGCATCTTAGCCTAATCCTCCTTGTGTAACCTGGGCAAATGCCCCCCTTCCTGTATATAAAGCAGCTGCATCTTTTCACCACCTGGAAGGTCCTGACCTGCGAAAACTATTATAGCATGAAGTTAATGTGGGTGAAAAGACAATCATTTATATTGGCACAGCAACTCAACTCATGCTAACGTTATTGTACTCGTTTGCCAGTTAGCGAGTAGAGCCGTGGCCTAGGACAGGAAGCGCACTGTTGGCGTGTTTCTGAAAACAATGACCACAGCGCCAGACGTTATACAAACCGGGCGTCAAACATAAAATATTCAAACTAACGCAACACCGTTAGCTTGTTGATGCTACATGGTCCCAGAGCAGGCCCTGCTGACTTGGTAGCTAATTTTCTCCTCCCGTTCAACACTGGCTCCTTTGTCCTTACACCACAGGCTTTTGTTAATAAAACATTACCGTTGTTTTAAGGATTCAGACAGAATATATCTCAGCCAGTTTCACGCCAAATGTATAAAATGAGAGAGGCCTGCAAGGTTTGCAGTGTCTTTCGCTGGTGTGTTATACTTTTGTTGCACGCACCGTGCAAGTGTTTGAAGTTTACAGCAACCTGAGGTCACAGACGATTAGGCCGCTGGATGTAAGTCAAGCTTTATTAGACGGAATGAGTCATAGCACGCACTTCTAAGGGAAGGTCACCTCCTCGTCTTGGCCTTAATGAGGAAACCTTGCTTTCAATCCATGCGAAAGAAAAACTAATAACAGAAGGCCTGCAAGACAGAGAGGTTAGGAATGAGAAGGGGGGGGGGTCAGGGGTCAAAGGTGAAGGTCGGGACTCTGGATTGCCACTAGTGTGAGGTTTACAGTTTCACTGCCTGAAGAAAGGAATTCTTAGCTGTTGAAGTGCTTGAGCGCCGCTTGTCTCAGTAAATACTGCCGCTGCCGCTCACTGGGCCAAAGTGAGGAGGAGCGTGCGTAATGAGTATTTAATGTCGCTGAGTCAAAGAATCTCTGTAAAAAAAGTTTAAAAAAAAAATTCTTTCAAAGCCCCCTCTTCAAAATGGCCGCTTTGGTCACCGCATTACATCGGTTTTCAAGTAATAAAACGCACAAGCAAGCAACACCGTGTTTTATGGAGAGCGCACCATCTGCAAAACCAAATCTACGCTCAAAGGAATGCCTTTTTGTTTTTAACCACTGGAGAGCCCTCAATCAATAGACTCCTCTTTTTTTTTTTTTTTTGTTGCACGTTTTCAAAATTAACATCCAAGCGCAATATTCTCCATGTGGCTCGTTGCCATTAATCATTCGGCTCTTCTTAAGAAAGTCCCCATCAATAACAAACATTCACACGGGACCGGGGGTTGACTTGCACGGAGCACTTTAGTCATCAAGAATACTGGAATAACATTCTTGGAATGCCATGTGCAAACGCAAACAAGGGAGGATTTCGCTCCGAAAAGCCTCCCAGTAATGATAATAAATTCATAATGCGGTTAATCGCAACAATCGGGGGAAATTTGAAATCGGCACTAGCGCCACGCTGTGGAGCCGCCCGGTGTTTGTTCTGTGCCCGCGTACGTTTTCGGACCAAAGCGGGATAAACAGCAAAAAAGGCCCTCGCTGTTTCGCCGAGCACCTACACATCTGGAATCGATAAGTTCCATTGTGCTGTCTGCTGAGCCTTCCAAAAGGCCGGACGAAATGTCTTCCAGATGTTTTCTCCACGTTCACAGTATATCACGGGATGGCGAAAGGTACTGTTGCATTTTTTTTCTTTCCAGGGGGGGAAAAAAAAAAAGGCCGTCCTGTGTGTGAATATTCCCGATTGAATAACGCCGACGCTGAGTTGACTTTGTCAAAGTGATACCAGTCTCCCCCCCCCCACGCTCCCCCCCCCCCCCCCTTTCGGAACTGTCTGCGGCACAACGTACACATCCCGGGTCATTAAAAGGCTCCTTTTTTTTGTTGTTGGAGCGAAGCAGCTTTATGGCAGGGTTAAAGGTTGAATACAGCTGGCCCACAGCTGTAATTTATTTAGAGTCCTAAGTCCAAAGGAATTTATATGGATAGGTGCATTTCGACTTTTTAGTCAGTGTGTACACAGCGCTCCGAGAGGCCTATTAGCGGAACTTTAAAAAAAAAAAAAGGGGGGATCGACGGGGGCCTTTGCGGAACTCCAACAAAAACGCTCCAGCCTGAATTACAGGAAGCCCCCCGACAGATCAAGGTTCAAAGGTCGAGTCTTCGTCCCAGTCGCACCGCCGAGACGCGTTGCAGGGCAGACCTCCTCAAGAATCCACAGACAATGAGAGCCACATTGTACCCCTGAGGTCATGACCGGCTCAATCAGATAGGTGGCAGTGAGAAGGAATGACTTCCAGTGTGTACGCCTGTCGCCGTGGCGCGGGGGGGGGGGGGGGGGGGGGAGAATCCGAATTAGTCGGGACAGCGGTGAGAGGCAGTGACCCCGCAACTGCATGTGCCACTTCAGCCTGTAAATGCCGGCTTTGTGGGCCGCGGTTTAGGGGGGGCGGGGGAGGGGTGGGGGGTGGCTCTGCAAATCAGCTCTAATGCTCGGTAACAACGCGGCAGATAAAACTAAATATGCAGCAGGAGTCTTGACCCCGTGTCAGAGTTTATGAGATCCTTTGTGCAGTACAACCGGCGCATTATTCGCCCAATGCCGAAGGGTATACTGTCCAAGGCCCCCTTTCAGACCAATCAAGGGGCAACTAATTGCTGCCGCTCAATGGCGTCCGGCGCTAATGACTGGACGTGCTTGATTCGGAGCCAGATACAGATGGTTTTTCTCCAAAGGTGTCGTGGCCAAAGCCAGTTTCTGCAGAAGCACGCACGAACAAAGATGGATCATTTCAGTTGAAATTTTGCGGCTGAAAGGGGCGCGACCGCGGCCAAAGCGGAGTGGTTACCGCGGCGTTTGAAATATTTGCGACAACGTCGGAGCGGATCTACCTCATGACGGCAGCCGGCCGGCGCTGCCCGTGCGCGAGGTTTTTTTTTTTTTATGTATTCGGAGGAGCGCTGCGCTTTCTTTGTCCACCGGCGCGTGTTGAAAAGGTTAGCGCCTTCCCTTCTGGGGTCCGGGCACACAAGCGGAGCATTCACTTCAGCTGGGAAACAGTGCTTTTCTCTGTAATAGGGTATTATAATCATCCAGCATGGAAAGCAGCGTATGACTCATCCTTTCCAAACCCTGTTCCCCCCCCACCCTTTCTTTGGCCCGAGCGTAGCCACAGCCCGGGCACTAGAAACTCTCGCAGTAAGCACTTCTTTTCCCTGCGTGTGGAAATATTAAAGTGGCTATGGCTGCTGCAGAAGCTTAACTGTCATCAAATGTATGGGCTATTATTTTTATTTTATTTTATTTTATTTTTCACCGTTTCAGGCAGAGCCAGTGCACAGAGGTGTTTCTTGCTCACGCAGTCGTCTGGACTGAAAACAGGATTAAGGCTCTTTGGGCTTCGTCCATCCCGGCATGGTCGGGACAGACTTGTTGCTTGGATTGGTTTCCTGCAAACACATTTAAAATGTAAGACTTTTTTTTTCACGTTGGCGTCTTTGTTGCCTTCGGTGTGGTGTCTCGATATCGTGCTCCTTCCAAACGCTCGGGGGGGTTGACAAAGGCCAGTTTGCACAAGGCTGCGTCCCACCGCTCGCCCCGGCAGCTGGTGACAGCGGTGTAGCTCCGTCGGCCCAGTGGGAGGGAACTGGATGATGCTTTCTCACTCGAGCCCTTTGGCAGTACCGTCTGCTTCAGCGCACGGTTGCTATACTGACCAAGCGCAACGGAGTCTGGGGCCACGTGGAGGAATTTGGGTGGCCTTGCGGCGGCTTTGACCTCCAGTTCCGGCTTGACGAAGTCTTCCCTCGTCTGTCTTATTCCACCCGGAATCCACGCGTCCACACCACACACTCGGCGTTTGCATTCGCATTGTGGGCTGGCGGTGGTGTGACTCAGCAGCTGGGGTGAAAATGAAGCTTTTTGTATTTTGGCTCGGCCAGAGCCCAGTTAGGAAAAAAACAAACAAACAAAAAAAAAAATGGAAGCTGTAAATATATTTATTTCCCCCCCCGTAAGTGAGCTTGGACCCCTGAAACATGCGAGGGCCACAGAGTTCACCGTGGACGGGGCAACTTTCAGGGTTCCTGTTTGAAAGGTTCTTTTGTCTCAGCGCAGCCGCTTTATGGCGACGTTGAAGGCTGAATGCAAACTGGCCCGCAGCTGTATTTTATTTGGAGTCGTCCGCCGAATTCATGTGCGTAGGTGCATTTTTTATTTATTTTTTTTTGTTTTGTAGAATCCAATTGTTTCTCCACCGGACGGATTCTAGAATGAGATCTCTTTGCGACAGCGCCCTCGTAGCTTTGACGGCCTTTGGCCAATGGGTGCGTTTTGCTGCTTGTTGCCCAAAGGAAACGTTTTTGAAACGCGTCCCTGATCCCCGACATTGACCTATCATCACCATCGTCATCATCATCATCATCATCATCATCATCATCAGTCTATGCTGTGGGCTGGGCAGTAAGAGAAAGAGCTCTGGATTGTCTGTGCTGCAGTTCTCTCTCTCTCTCTCTCTCTCTCTCTCTCTCTCTCTCCCACCGCAACATTCTCAGCAGGCTGCCACATTTCCGTTAACAATTATGGGGAGAATGAGGAAGAAAATTACAAGTCGGTGAGAGGAATTAAGCTGCTGATGGGGGGGCGGGGAAGATGGGTGGGTGGGTGGCGGTGGTGGTGGTGGGGGGGGGGGGGGGGGTTGAGGGGGAGAAGGAACTCCAATGAACTGAACTGTTGCTGCAGGAGAAGAAAAAAAAAAAGACATTACGAAAGGGCCAACGGGGGGGTGGGGGGGGTGGGGTGACTGAGAAACAGACAGACGTGGTGCATGTGTCTCCAAGCGCCGCTTCCTGCAGTTAAAAAAAAGAGATCCGAGCGGCGCTGCGGAGTCCTGACGCCGTTTTTCCATCTTAGTCTGCGGCGGGGGGTGGGGGGTGGGGGGGGGCGTGTGATTTATCTCCAGCGCTGCGTTGCGCTGCGCTGCGAGCTGCCGCATGGAGACAGTGAAGTAAAGCTTCTGGTATTCCCTCTGCTAAAGCAACTAAGGCTGCGGCGAAAGCGCTACAGAGCCTCAGAGTGAATAAGACGGCGGCTCTGGTCGGGGGGGGCGGGGGGGCTAAAAGATCCAGATTGTCTTTCAAGGTCCCGCGTGTGCTGCCGGTGGTCTGAGTCTGGTTCTGATTTTTCCCAAGTCCGTCCCCGTCGGTCGGTTTGCTCGTTCTCGCTTCTCTTTCCGCCCCTCGCGCTTCCTTTGGCCGCCTGTGGTCAGAGGCTCTCCGTCGCTATCAGACGGCGACGATCAAAGTCAAAATGCGGCCATCGCGGCCTTGGGCAGGGAAGGAAGGCACTGGGCGTGTAGACAAAAAGATTTGGCTCCTCTCGTTTTATTCCTCCCTCTCCCTCTTCCGCCGCTGCTGCTTTCACGTGCGGCTGGCCGCCCGGGTCAGTGGGTCAGTGTGGTGCAAAGTGCTGAGCCGCCCAATTAGCCCGAGAGTTAACATATCGGTTATCGGAGGTCATGTAGAAGGCGTCTAGTCTTGTGCCCCTTAAGGTTTTTGTGCTGTCAAGTTGCCTTTGTTAGCTTCCTGCTTTGAGCCTGGGCGTTGCTTTTGCTAATATGTTAGCGGGTTAAGCGACGCAACAGTTTCAATTTGCTCACGCTGGCTCAGACTAGCTTAAGTTTTTGTGCCTACTGAGTGTTATCAAACAAATCCTATTCTCATCTACAGAAAACTCCAGACTGAAGTCCCGTTTGTCGATGTTAGCTTCCTTGCTAACATCCCACTCGTGGTTTGTGCTGGAATTACTTTACTTGTGTGTCGCGCGTTGTGTGTTTGTTTTTTTTTTGTTGTTTTTTTTTTTATCTCTTGGGATGTCCAGGCTGCGTGACTCATGCTGAGTCGATCCAGCAGGCACCACGCCCGCAGTTTATTTCTCAGGATCCAGTCACGTGACTTGTGCAGAGTCATCGGGTTCATCTTGATTAGTGTCATGTGAAAGGCTGTACCTGTGAGGGATGAACCCATAGTGGACCGTTTCCAACTGAAATGCAGCCTTTAATATTTAGGATTGTCAAACCTTTTGCTTTGAAAATATGTCTTTGGGGGAATTGTCGCGGTGTCATAGTTTAGTTTTTTTTAAAGACACCTCACAGATTATCATGACGGTGTTCTTTATTATTTACCCTTTGCCACCACTGGAGGCATTTTAAAGCCTGGCTCCTAATTATTACCCGCTGTTTCCACATTGAAGTGCTAACACAGCAACAGTTGGCTCCACTTAAGGTTTTTATAACAGTATCGGGTGAAAAAAAAATATATATATATAAGTGAAAATAAAATCTTTACGCCCTCCGGGTCTGTGATGCACTCTAGGAGGGGGAAGTCTCTCATTTGGCATTCTTGTTTTCAGCTGTGCCCGGCAGAGTCCTCTTTATGGCTGCTAATTACTTCTTGTCCTCAGCGCCAGGTCAAGCATGTGCCTGGAGAGTCAGGCCTCACTTCGGGCTCGGAGGAGAAGAAGAAGGAGGAGGTGGTAGAGGAGGATAGGGGGCAGGGAAAGAGGGAGAGGGAGGAATGTTAATCCCCCCCCCATGAAAAAGTCCTAATTCAACGGTCTGGCACCCCACCTCCTGTCAAATGAAATGGTGCTGTCTGGAGTTGCTAAGTGTTTTCGCAGGGCGCGTGCGTGCGCGTGCACGCAGACGCTTTTGTGGAAACGGAGGAGGATAGACGGATCAGTCGGGAAGAATGGGATCCACCGCAGTCCTGGCCCCCCCCCGGGGCCGAGAGCGGGATTATGAACCGGGTGTCCGGGGCTACTGTTCAGAGAGGGGAGACGCGAAGGCGTAAAGCGTTAAGATGAGGCGAGGAAGGCATGAGAGAGAAAACCCCGCCCCCCCCTCCATCACCTCCCCTCCTCTCTCATTAGCGGCGGCTCTTAATGGTTCTTGCGTGCAGTTTTTAAAGTGACTCGTGCCTTGAAATATGCACCCGCGAGGACCTTCCGCTCTGCTGCAGCCTCATTAACTCCGCGCCAGGCGAAGAAAGTCGTGCGAAAATCCTGCGCGCACATATTTGACCGCAGCGCGTCGACGCGTCTATCTAACCGTGCAGATAGCGATGGGCGTGCAAGGTTGGCGGGAGGAGCCGCCGTTGGTGTTCTCGGTCTCCGTCCGAGGTTTCTGTCCCTCGAAAAGGAGCTGCTTACCTTTTCTTCATGTGTTGATGTGAGCGACGTCGTATCGTTAATTCTGCATTATTATGGTCCGTGCGTGACCCCCCCCCCCCGCGCCGGGGGCCTCGGTGGAGTCGGCAACGCGTGGGAAGCGGCGGCTAAAAAAACAAAACAAAAAAAGCTCCGAGAGGATTTTTAATGGCCGCACTGTGCAACCCAGCGGTTTTTGCTTTTACTCGCGGCCACCTAGCGAAGAGCAAATGTACACATGACCGTGTCGTATAAACAGTTTCCGTGTTTACTGAGGTGAGGGGGTGGGGGGGAGTGGGGGGACTCCTGGATGTGAGGCCAGGAGAAAACGTTTTATTTTTAGCGTCGGGTGCCACCGGTGTGGGTCCGCCGAGGGTTTAGTCCCGCTAAGTGGGTAAACATCCCCCCCCCAGCTGAAAAGGTGGGATTCAGTCCTCGCGCCCCGCGGCTTCGGATGTGGTCGGGGGGGAACCTTCCTGCCGGTGGCAGGAACCCGTGAGCGAAGGTGTGTGTGCGGCCCAGAGGTGAAGGGGATAACGGAGCCGACTGTGATGTCACGGCTCTCTGAGGGCGATCAGAGGCATCGGGCGACTCCGAGGTCGACGTCCCAGTGGGTCGGTCGAGGTTTTTCCCTTTTTTTTGTCGGCGTCTTGAGCATTTATTGTCACTTTCCCGATGCCCGTTCCCATGCCCACTGCAAACTCCAAATGACCCAGGAGACAAGCGGCGGTCCTGAGAAGCTGCGAGAAAGATCGGTCGGGCTGCTGAAGTGACAGATTGCATCTGTTGCAGGTCATAGCTCGGACAACCCGCGGCTATCTGATTTCCTTGTGTCGTGCCGAGCTTGACTTACCGTCACCGCCGTGTTGATGCGTTGTCAGACCTCAGTGTCGGCCGCTCCTGGGCAAAGCAGCTTCCTTGAATTATTGATCGTGGTGCCTGTGTTGCTGTCATCGGCAAAGTGATGAAAAGGCTCGTTGGAGGATTCGATAGGCTGCCGGGGGGGTTTTTTTTTGCGTCAAGCTGAGGCTGAGGTCGCCATAAGTAGTGCTCTAAGTTGAGTTTAAGTCTCTAAGTTTAAGTCTCTAAGTTTAAGTCGAGTTTAAGGCTAGTTTAAGTCTTGCTCTGCAGAAGGTAGTTTTTAGGACATTGTTGTACATAGGCAGAAAACATAAACATTTGCTGTCATAATCCATTCATCCATCCATCCATCCATTATTCCATCCATCCATCCATCCATCCATCCATCCATCCATCCATCCATTATTCCATCCATCCATCCATCCATCCATCCATTATTCCATCCATCCATCCATCCATCCATCCATCCATCCATTAATCCATTAATCCATCCATCCATCCATCCATCCATCCATCCATCTATCCATTCTTCTAATGCTGCACTCAGTGGTCGCTGGATGCTGGGGCCTGTTTCACACTGTCTCAGGAAAGAACTCTGCCAAACAAAGTGTCGCCCCCCCCCCAGAGGGAAGCGAGGTTATCAAATGAGTTGCGTAAGAGGATTTGTGAAATGAGCGTCGGGCCGGCACCTGTCACCGCTGGAGCGAGGCTTCAAGGCAGGGCGTGCGGACTGTGGTTGTGTCGTGCCCTTAAAAGGACTCTGAGCGGTGTGAAGAGGCCGCGGCGAGATGGCTGCAGAAAAAGAAGGAGGCAGCGGGAGCGAGAGTCACGGACCCACTTCCTCCGCCTGCGCCGAAGTCGGTAAAATTTGGCGCTCCCGTCGCTGAGAAAGCGGCCGCGGTGGCGTGTTGCAAACATGGCGTCGTCTCCTAGAGGACCACCAGGGGGCCGCTAGCGCTGCATTGAGTGTTAGAGAGAGCCGCTTTGAAGGGAGTTGCTTCCTCAGCAACGATTGACACAGAATTGTTATCTCAACTCCATAGAATATTTACTTGTAATTCGTTGGCATTCACATGCACGTTCTGTTTGTTCTCAACAAGTCGTACTTCCCTTCGCCGGCGAGTCCCAATATAACCTCCGACTGCCCAGAGACGAGCTCATCGAGTCGACCTCCGTCATCGTGCAGAATGATAGGCATCTTCTGGCTAGGCGGGGAGGGAGGGGGGGAGCAGAGTCCCTATCAGTTTTTTCATTATGACTTGATGACAGAGTGGCCTCTCTTCCTCCTCTTCCCCCCGCCTCCCCCCCTTTTCGCCGACTTACAGGCTCACTGTCCCAGCAGCAGCAGCAGCAGCAGCAGCAGCAGCAGCAGCAGTAGTTGCTCTCCGCAGCTCGATGTCGTCATGCTCGGCAGTTGCGGTCGATTTTTTTTCTTTCTACATTTTTTTTATTTTTTTAAATTTTTTTTTTTACTCAATCGGCCCAGCTGCTCTCAGCGACCGGTGGCCCCTCCCGCCAAACACGTGACACAGTTTTCCGACTAGATAATAGACTCTCCCCCCCCCCCCCCCACACCTCTCACCCCTCTGAGAAAGGAAGAGCTTGTTGTTGGCTTCGGACGGTGAATTGAGATGAGAACGAGCCGATTAGAGGGAACCAATAAACTCCACAACTTGCCGAGTTGTCCAAGTTATCCCCCCCCCCCCCCCCCCGTCTCTCTCTCCGTCTCCCTGGAATCGCCAGGGTTGCTGTTTGCGCTGTTGCTGTCAGGTTTACATCTTAGTTCCATGTCCCGCCCGTTTTTTTTCTTTTCTCCTTTTTTTTTATGGTTGCGTTGTTTGTAAGACTTTACGACCTGAACAGACCGAGGGAGGGGTTGGTTATTTATTTTATTTTTTTTATCCCCCTCTCTGTGCTGACAGCATCGAGTCCTTCTCAGAGGAGGAAGTCGTTTTTCTTTCACGCTCCACTGTACGTCTGCGTGAGAACACGTGCGGCCAAAAACTCTCTTCAATGGAGCTCTCTGTCTCAAGAATGTCTGCCCCCCCCCCCCCCCCCCCGCCCCACTTGCGCACTTTTTTCTACCCCCCAAAAAAAAAAATAAAATTGATCCACGCCGCACGTGAGTCATGCTTAATGTCAACCAGATGGATGTTGTTGCAGAGCGTACAAACACTCCATCTCTCCGCTGTTCCCAGCGTCCTTTTCACTCGGCAAGGGACGCTCGTGTTGGTTTCTTTTTGTTGTTAATGTCTGCTGAAAGGTACGTGTGTGTGTGTGTGTGTGTGTGTGTGTGTGGGTGTGTGTGTGTGGTCTCTCCATCCAGCCAGCCAGCCAGCCAGCCAGCCAGCCAGACATTAGAACTACTGTTCCTAAGTTGCCTTTGACTCATTGTGGTAACAAACAGCAAGAAGAAAAAGAGGACAAAAAAGTGCAATCGGTGCAATTTTGGATGGCTTTTTTCTCTGTTTTTCTGTTCATCCAAAAACGATGCTCGGTTAAGAAAAAAAAAAAAAAAAAAGGCCCCTGCTGCTTGCTGTGCGCCACATCGCACCTCCTCTAGAACAACCTGACTCCCGGTCAGGTCCCTGTGGATGCGACCCAGCGTCCGTCAGCCCGGGCCGTGGCTCCAGCCTGCGTGTGTGCAGCAGAAGCAGCTGTTGAGGTTGCGGCGGGAAAGAGGGGTCAAACCACCGGCGTCGCACGCCGGGCCTGACCCCGCTGTGCCCCCCCCCCCTCCCCGGTGGCGAGGCCGGCCCCGGGGACGAGCAGGGCCCCCCCCCGAGGAGAGTGCGCTAATTACACGGCTGTGGCCGAGAGTGGAGGCAGCGGCGGCGGCGGCGGCGGTGGATTTGGCGTTGAGGGCTGGAAGCTGAGAGGTCCTCGGCCGCTGCGGCTCTGGCCCGTCATCACAGCGTCTCTATAAATGGGCACGTCTCTGTTCAAGAGCCCAAAATTGGACGGAGAGGAATCTTCTGGGCTCCACGCGCAGCCAACGTCCTGCTGAGTAACCAGAGCGGGGGGGGGGAAGGGGAAAGACATTATTTTGCAGTCTTGCAACGTGCAAAATAAGACGTCTTCCAGTTGTATTTTGTGTTTTTGATACATGAAAAATGATCTCATCTCACATCTTTCACTCTCTCTCCCCCCCCCCCCCCCCCCTCCTCTCTCCTCCCTGCAGCCGAACCAGCGGACCTCTTGAAGATTTTAGATTTTCCCAGTTTACCTGAGGGTGTTACGAGATCAACGGGCTTCTGCTCACACCGGAGGTCATCGCAAGGGCCCGACGTGGCCTACCGAGTATCCAAAAACGCCCAGCTCAGCGCCCCCACCAGACAGTTGTATCCAGGTAAGCCCGTGACCGTGTGCAAAATCTCCGGCCTTCGGGCACGGAGGGGGGGGGGAAGAAAAATTTTCACTTTCACAAGGACTGCCAGCATCAGGGCTCCACACCTGGTCGACTTTATTGCACCGAAAGGTCCCTCAATATATTTTTCACATCTTTAATTTAATTTTCAGCCCCTTCGTATGACCCCCTCCCACCCCCACCCCCACCCCAATAAAAAAAAACAACCCTCTCCAGTCTGCATCCCTATAAAAAGCATATTTTCGTCCTGTGTTTGCAGAAACGCTACGCTTTTATCTTGCGGCTCAAACCGACGCTTAAACTTTTTCACTTTTCCCCAACCGACCACATGTTGGAAAGTGGACACATGCAACAAGGTCACAGAGGGCAGACACACACACACACACACACACACGCACAGAAGAGGCAAGGAAGTTCTTCTTCTGTGGTGCCTGCTGCAGGGCTACAGACGTGTTGCTGCTAGTGAGCTACTCTTGCATGACTGGGGACCTCCAGAGTGAAGCCCCTCTGCCCCACCTGGCCCGTTTCTGCTCCCCTCTCCCCTCCCCCGCATGAGCTTCTGCTTTTACTGCCGCCTGCCGCCAGATTATTTACGCCGGCTCTGCCTCTGCCGTCGCCTTACGGGAGATCTCCACGGCTGCAGTTTCTCCTCGCGCACCCTGTAAACCTTGTTCCCCCGCCAGCGCTTAAACGTGCGTGTGCGTGTGTGTGTGTGTGCGAGCGCGCGGCGATATGCATCTTTTCACTAAAGTTGCGGACAAGCACGCACGCACGCATGTTGCACATCTGGGGCTCCAGATGCACGAGGATCCCGAGGCCAGTGATATTTGATGTGGGGGGGAGGAGCCAGAAGATGGAAAAGCAGTGGAGGGAGGGAGTGAGGGAGGGAGTGAGGGAGGGAGTGAGGGAGTGAGGGAGGGGTGTCTGGGGTTCCACTCCTGCCTCGTTCTATTGTGCTGACGTGGCTTCGGGTTGCTGCTCCTCTGTGCACCGCAGCTCTCTCTCTTTCTCTCCCTCCCTCCCTCTCTCACTCTCTCTCTCTCTCTCCCAGGCTGCTCTTCCTCCTCCTTCCTCTCTCCCTTCGCTTCCCCCTGAAGCTGTGTGTTTTGTTCTTCCCTTTCCCCGACCTCCTCCTCCCATCTCTGTAACCCTATTTTTTCTATTTCTTCTATATTTTTTTTTTTTCCTTATCTGAACGCTGCGATTGGGGACGGCGGCTTTGGTTTTCTCTTTTTGGGGAAAAAAAAAAAAAAAAAAATTTAATGACAAAGAATCCATTACTTCTGAGGACAAGACAACTGCTTCCTCTAAAAAAAAATTGTTGTAATTGGTTTCCACACAGTTCTACAATATATATGCGTATGTATAAACACAAGCTGCGAGAGATCCGAGCACTGATGTGGTTTTACTGGAAGGCGGACAAGAAGCTGAACTCGTAAGCCCCTCCCCCTGGGAGCAAAGCTCCGGCGAAACCCTGGTTTTGGATGAGTCCCCCCCCCCCCCCCCCCCGCTTTCCAGACGTCGCGCTGGCCTTAGCGGACCTTTCATCCGAGTCGCGGCTCCCCGCTCCGGGGCTTAAAGCCGAGCCCGCGTGCCCCATCACGCTCTCCAATCAAATAAATACTGCCCCACTTTGAAGCCTGGCGAGGGCCGAGCCAGCGCGAGTCTCTGTTTAGATACGCCTGGCTGTAATTACGCGAGCGCTACCGCGGATCATCCAAAGTTACAGTCCCACATAAAACAAAACCTTAACCGAGGGGGAAGGTCGTAACAGGCAAGCGGGCCGATCGCTGCAGTCTCCGGGTGCAGAAGGGGGGTAAGCAGCCGGCCTGGGGCTGCAAAAGTCCCTCTGTGTCCTCGACAGCGAGGCTCAGTTTGAGTTTTTCCTGCCGTACCCCAGTCGGCAGCTCAGCTTGTGAGGTCATTTTATCCAGCGGCTCGATTTTTCCCTACATTAACTCCATGAATTTGCTACCGGGTGAGGACTTCGGCCCGGGCCTCGTAAAGTACAATTTGTCCAAAAAGTCGAAATCCTACCCCCCCCAGTGTCGAGGACACGGATCAAGCAAAACGTGCTCATTAAACATGATTATGACACGACGGCGGTCATTTTGGCCCCCATTAGAACCGCAGCCGAGCTCGCCGAGAACACGTCGGCCCGTGACCCCGTTAAAAAGAGAGCGAGAGAGGAAGGAAGGAAAAAAAAAAAAGAGAGAGAGAGAGAGAGAGAGAGAGGGGGAAAAACCCCGCAGAGAGTGTGCGATGATGTGTTGGAAAAAAAAAAAAGGCGCGCACGAGTGCAGACATGCAATCATTAGGCAAACATGTGGAAGGGATGATTCATTTGAAACTACCGAGGCCGTGAAAACAGAAGGCCCCTTTCTTACCTTTATGAGATGAATGGGAAGCGAGGAAACAGGGCAGCGATGCCGTCTAGCCTGCTCAACTCCAGCGCCTCAGCCTTTCCGTGCCTCGAGTGTCCAGCCTCGGCTAATGACTCTTTGCGCGCAGGTCTCCGCTTTGGAGCTTTAACGCAAAAATGTTTTGCCGACGATGCTTGATGCGATGACTGTCGCGATGAGCTAAGGGAAGATGGTGCACTCGCTCTTCCACTGAGTCACTTGGCACTCATTGCCGAGACAACTGTGAGTCCACTGTGAGAATCAAGCCACTATGCTAGCTGGAAAAGCTAAACAGCTAATCTAATTTTTTTTGCTCTAATATCCCTGGGGATAGATTTTGGAACTACTGGCTGCTGCACACGCCGGACTCGACTCGATTGTGCAACGTCAAACTGAAGCTAAAACCCACCGAAGCTCACGTTGAATAGGCGCAAGGCAGATTGGCATTAGCCTATTAGCCTAGACTAACCAAAGTTAGCTAAAGTTGTCGAAAGCAGTGCAACTTAGGACTTCTTCTGACCCATCAATTAATTATGTTGTCGTCACACTAAACTCCAAACACACCACAACATTTTTGTCTGATTTTGAAAAAACAAACAAACAATGTCTGTCGGTGTTTGTTAAGCTAACGCTGGCTACCACACTGACTGAGTTTCCTGCTACATTCTCCAACATGACTACATTGAAAAAAAGTAAGCCTTTTGAACAGGTACCTAACCAGTTAGCGTCCAACTTTAGCCTCGCGTCTTTCTTTGTCGTTTTCCTTCACTGTCACCCGTCCAAATGTCACGACCCCCTTTGTGAAGAAGAGTGACAGACAGGGGGGCACTTGTTGTCTCCGCAGCAATATTTGCAATCCCACCGGAATGCTGTGAGTCCCATACAAGGGGCGGGGGCAGGGGCGGCGGTGCTATTTGGACTCGGTGATGACTGAACGGCCAATTACCGGACACGTGACCTTCGAGCCCATTTACGTGCTTGTGTGCTCACTGACAGATGTTCCGTCGAGGGGGGCCAAAGCCCCCCTCCCGACTCTGGAGGCGTTCTCACCCCAAAATGTATTGAAATCGATGACTGACCCAATGCCTTGCATTGCTGAGTCTCATGACTTTCGACGATGTGGCATTTCTCATTCCCTGTATTGCCACCCTCACACACACACACACACACACACACACACACACACACACACACACACACATGCACCGACAAACACAGAAAGAAAACACACATGGACTAAATGAGGAGCGAGGAATCTCTCATCTGGTGGCCTGAAGTAGCCGTTTGAAATTCACATTCCTGAGAAACATGAGCTGTTGTGGCCCCCTCCCAGTGGACACACACACACCTACACACTCAGGCTGTGGAAGGGCTCTGATTGGAAAGGGACCCCGGTCCAAGAGAACGCTCTTTTGATTGTATATAACAACCTGCTATCAAAAAGAAAAAAAAAAAAAAAAAAAAAATCCTTTAACTTTTCAAACAGGAGCAGCTCCAGTTTGCGTCCACTCCTCCCTCGGTGTGCCTTTCACCCCCTGAGCTGACCCTTGACCCCTGTGCAAACGGCCCCTCCTGGCGCAGTGCTGAGTCATTGTCTCTGTGGCCTCCGCTGAACACGACGCAGAACTTTTTTTCTGACACCCTCGCTGTCGTTTCCCGACGGGCCCTCCGACCTGCGTCCCCGTCTCCTCCGTCTCCTCCGTCTCCTCCGTCTGACAGGCTGAAAGGTTGTGCGCCTCTTCCTTTCCCCCCGCCTTTCGTCCCCCCCCGCCCCCCCCCATACCCCCCTCCTGCTGTCTGCCATAAGTCAAAGATTCTGTCAATTAAAGCAATGTTTCCCCGGCGATGCCAGGCTGAATTCCTCAGGCAGCACCTTGCCAAGACATGTGCTCTCCGCATGATGCGTCTCCCCCCCCCCCCCCCTTTTCTTCTTCTCCGTCTTCTCGAGACTGGCGTTCAAAGAGGAATCGTGAAAACAGGCGCGAGATTTAACGCTGACCAGCGCGCGGAATGACAGGCGAGCAGCGTGAATTCTGATTCATGCAAACATTTCTGCGATGTTCTTCAAACGACGCGACGTCAATTTCTTGCATCCTTCTCAGCGTGCACGCAGACCTAGTGGAAAGAGTCGGCGAGTGCACAAGCACACGAGGAAGGTGTTGAAGAGAAACAGCAACCGAGTCTTGATTGAGATTCCTGAACGTCCCTAAACCCCCCCCCCACCCCCCCACCCCAACTTTCCAACCAGCTCTCTTTGCGTTGGTCGGCGCACCGAGTCGCTCCGCTGTTGCATTTTCCAGGCCGTCTGTCCGCAATTCCAAAAATGAGGGGGGGGGGGAGGTGCGGGGCTGCGGGGGCGTTTGGTTCGCTCGCTTCCTGGCCGCACCGAGCGCTACAAAACCGCCGTAGCCGCAGCCCCTGCCACTCTCTCTGCGGTCACGTGGAAGCTGCTGCTGCTGCTGCTGCTGCTGCTGCTGCTGCTGCAGACCGTACGTTGAAGATCTGCTACAGGAAGCAGAGGCGCCTTCTCGGCCCGCGTCGGAATAATAATCCCAATAAGAGGCTTCACCCACGATACGGCCAGCGTTCGCTTCCCGAGCTCTGGAGATGAAAAAAAAAAAACCCAAAAAAAACAAACAGCTCTTGTTTGCCACGAATGCATCTCTGACCTCGACATTAACGCGTTCACGGTCTCCTCCTCGGACGGGTCGGGTGGGCCGCTCTTCATTCCGGGGTCCTGAAAACACCCCGCCAGGAGGGAAAAAAAGGAAAAAAGGACGAAAGAAAGAAAGAAAGAAAATCTGTCTGGCAGATGTGTCTCGGCAAAATGGAGGAAATAGTTGAGGCTGCAGAGTGGAACCATGCAGACGGAACCGTGTCTGTCCCGGCTCTCTTTCTCTCCCTCTGTACGCGTCTCAAACAGCCATCTGCCGCTGGTATTTCATTTTCCGCACTCATGTGCCTTTTTATTTCTTTACTCTTCTCTCTTTCTCTCGCAAATATTCTCCCCTTCGCCCCCCCCCCCCGTTTCCAGGCCTGTCCTCCGGTGTCCCGGCGTCTGTTCGCTCCATCAGCGGTGGTGGGATAACAGGGGAGTGGGGCGGGAGGGTCGACAACAGAGTCTCACAGGATCACATGTTTTTGTCATTAGGCCTCTCGTCCCGAGCCGGGACTGGAAACGCTCCACTTGATTTTTTTTTTTTTTTTTTTTCCTCAAACTTCGAGTTTATTAGATTAATCCCGTTACAAAAGATTTGTGGCACTTGCAAATCACCAACACTCTTTCCTTCTTTTTTTTTTTAATGTGTTTTAACAATGTTCCCATTACGAGCTTCCTTAAGCTGCCAAGTATAACTCCGACTTTCCCCTGTCGAACCCCCCCCCCCCTCCCGACCCGACCAGGTGATTCTTTCCCGGAGGACTTCTCCATCTTGGCGACAGTCAAGCCCAAGAAGGGCAGCCAGTCCTTCCTGCTGTCCGTTTACAACGAGCAGGGCATCCAGCAGCTCGGACTGGAGGTGGGACGCTCCCCCGTCTTCCTGTACGAGGACCACACAGGCAAACCCAGCCCCGAGGACTACCCGCTCTTCAGGGGGGTCAACCTCGCCGACGGAAAGTAAGTGCGCCGTGTGCTGGAATTAAAGGAGTCTTTTTTTTTTATTATTTTGGAGAGAAAACTGTTGACAAAACCTTTGTGGTGCTAATCATAAATGACGCTAGTCATCGTTTGATGCTAATCATCGTTTGATGCTAATCATAAAGGTTGTTTATGATTTAGTAGCCCTCCTGATTAGCCCTCCTGCCCACCTTCTGCCTCCGTATCTGACGAGATTAGCACAACGACAACTTGTTATGCAGTAGCTGTCCTAGCGCAGTTTGCTAGTTTTCATTGCGCGCCACTGCTTTGCGTCCAGTTTCGGTTGAGATGTCCCTAAAGTGTGGGCGTTAGTTTCCGGGATGTAAGATGTAAGCAGAACCGTTATTACACATGAGCTAACCGCTAAACCCGGGGTGTGTTTGAACACCAAAAAAAAAGAAGAAAAAAAAAAAAAAAAGACAGCAAAGCTACTGTTAGCTTTCAGGCGTGTAATCCAATAAGGCCGTGAGCAAACTGCTCCTTCCTTCCTTCCCAGGTGGCACCGAGTGGCCATCAGCGTGCACAGGCAGACCATCACCCTCATTCTGGACTGTAAAAAGAGGACCACCCAGAGGCTGCTCCGGAGCGCTAACCCCATCATCGACACCAGAGGAATCGTGGTGTTTGGAACCAGGATACTTGATGAGGAAGTCTTTGAGGTAGGCGACCAGGCCGCATCGCCACGGTCACATACTGAAGGGGGGGTGGGCCTCCAATGAATCGATTCTCTGTTTTTTGTTTTGTTTTTTTTTCTTCTTCGAAGTTGTAATTTGATTCTCGTGTCCACGAGGAATGTTTAGCGGCCCACTTATTCTTTTGTCAAGGTCCCGGGTTGTAAATGATTATTCATACCCTAAAACTCTGTTAGTTACCAGAAAACAGTGCATGTAGCCCACTGGTTACAGCCTCCTGCAAAAAAAAAAATCTTCCACATATTTCTGAAAAGATGAGCGAGGAAAAGAAAGTCTGAGGTCGGATGTTTCTCATTGTTGGGGAGTTCATTGGCAGGCCAGGAGCTCGGATCATCATTTTCTTCACTCTTCGTGTCACTTTGCTGGGGAATGAATCCTCAAGTGAACCTTCCTCCACTTCTTCTTCCAGCCGTGACAAATCAAATTTAATTTTAGCTGCTTTATTTTCTACATCCCCCGCGTAAAAAAAAAACAAAACATTATGTATGTCTGCATCAGCTGCTGCTGCTGCTGCTGCTGCTGCTGCTGCTGCCCCTGCTGTTGTCGTTGCTAATTTGAAGTTTGTCCCCCTTTTTGCCGCTACCGTGCAATTAGCACCTGCTAGCCAAAAGGGTACATTTCTCTCTGCGGCTCAACGCGCGCATGTATTCGGAAACGGCCCGGGCACTTCAGTCCGCCGGGGCTTTCAACAAGCGGCGACAGGTTTTCATTGTGAGAATGAGGGCTTTACGTCTTCCTTCCCCTCTTTTCAAACTCAGCGTGGCAGGAGATGAAAGATGAACGTTAATCTGGCCAGTGACAGGAAGTCTTTGGCCGCAGGAGACGCACGGGGGGATAATTTGAGGTGCGACGGGACGAAATGCCTTTTTTTTTTCTCACCCTGCCTGAAGAATGAGAGGCTCGGCGTGGAGAGGGCCTAAAGTAAAGCTTTTTGTTCTTTTTGTGTGTGTGTGTGTGTGTGTGTCGGCGTATATTTGCGTCTCTTAAACATGACCTCGGTGGGAGAGGGCCGCCCTGCCGCGAGCGCCCCCACACACAGGGCGACGAGAGGCGTGCGGCAAGGAATAGTGTTGTCTTTGTCCTGTCAGAGTCGTGCTTGTTTAAAGGGGGATTAGTGTGCGCGGCCGAGGCCCTCGATAATAATTAGTAACAGAGGCTGACTGATGTGACTGATGCTGAGCCAGCTGACCTTTGACCTCCTTGCCGGGGCCGCTAGAAAAGGCGAAAAGAAAAAAAAAAAGAAAAAAAAAGAAAGTCATGTGACGTCACCGCGCTCTTTAAAACAACACAGGCGACGTCGGGTTTGCTGGAGCATGTGCTGCCGAGTGACAGGACGTGAAAACTGAGAGGCGCCTGCCACGGCCGCCGAACGCACGCCGCACACGTTTCTCCACGGGGGGGGAGGCCGACGCCACGTCCACGTCGCTGCTTCGCTTCTGCACTCGAGCAGTTTGAGCGGGCGAGCGGGCGAGCGGGCAGGCTTGATGACTTCAGTGTTCATCAGAGGCGGGGTTTTGACATTGGATGGTTAGCGTTTGAAGTTTTGAGGCCAGTTTGCCAGGTTAGTTGGTTCAAATCTGAAATGGGAAATGTGATGCACATTAGGATTAGTCCCCCCCGCAGAAGGACGTGGACTTTATTCGCCTAAAGTCGCTGACTTAAACTCGACTAAAACGTTCCGCCTTTGTTTACGCGCCCTTGTTTCCCCCGAGGCCGCCGGGTCGTTAGGAGACTGCTGCGGTCCCCAACGAGGGGGGGATTGCGTTCGCCATGTTTTCCTATGATTAAAGTGATGATACCGGGGCAATTTGAAAGACCCCCTCCCCCCCCCCTTTCTGCATCTCGGATTGGTGCTGGCGGCCCTGTGGACCAAACGTGGGAACAGACACATACTCTGTGAGGCGATGTTAAAGCGGCCCTCCTGCCGTGTGTCTGCCAGATGGGAGACGGGATCGGCTCCAGTACATGCACAAAATGGAAAATGTGCCACATAGTTTCCAAATTATGTGCACGCTGCCCTCCTTCTTTTTTTTTTTTTTTTTCCCTTGTCTCACTCCCTTATCCCCTCGGCAGTTTAGCCGGAGCCTTGTGTTGACTTTTGCCAGAATCACTTAGCACCGCGAGATGTTGAGCAGGAAAAGGCGCAGGATCACTCCCCCCCCACCCCCCCACCCCCCTCCCCCGCTGGCATGTTTGATTTCACCAGCAGGCCAGTTAATTCCGTTAACTCCCAGTTTCCCGTCTCCTGTCTCTTTTGAAAAAACAAAAAAACAGAGCAAAACAAAAAAAAACTGAATATGGATGGATGCTGTGGGCGAAATTCAGCTGGCGGAATAACAGCGAGAGGAGGAAGTGATGTCACAGCGCCATCTGGGTGTGCCGGTCTCCAGCTTTTTTTTTTCTTTCAGTTTTTTTTTCACTGGCCTGCTTCGCAGACAGGCAGATCTTCTTCTCCTTGGCGATCCGTTTTGGAGACAGTCGCGAACCGACGCTGCCCCGCGCTAATGACGCTAACGTTAGCACTGTCAGCTAAAACATTTTCGATTTGGAAACAAGATAGTACAGACCCGCATGCCGAGAGGGACGTCCTCTGGCTGCTGTAGCAAGTTCTTTGTGTGTTTCACCTCCTTGTTGGTTTAACGTGAGTTAGCGCTCGCTCGGCTGAAGGATGCGCACGCGCTGCTTTTCCACGGTGAACACTCACGGCTGTGAAATCTGCCCTTTTCCAAGGAAGAGACAGGAAAAGCAAGAAGGTGAAAAATGCTTCAACGGAATTTTGATTGTTTTTTTGACTGTGACCACAGAGAGATTTCCTACGCACCGATGAAATACAGCCAATATCTGATAGTCAGAGTCAGATCAACAAAACATTTGATGTTTTCTTTACCAGCCAGTTGATGTGCTGTGGACAAGGAAGAGATTTTACCAGTCATAGGGGGTCACGAAGGGAAAAGTTGGAGTTGCATGTTTGACCCCTCACATTCACTTCTCATCACTTTTATGGAGTGGATGTTTACAGTTTAGCACGGAGTGAGCCGCCCAACTCTCCAAAGGCCGGGCCTGCAAGACTCAACGTCTACCCCAGTTTCCACTCGCACTGTTGTTTTCCTTTGGGCCCGCCAAGACAAAAACCCAGAGATGATTTAATACCCATCCCTTAGCCCTGAGTGGAGCCAGCAAAGCAAATGGCTGTGGTTTGTTCGGAGGGGGAGCTGGACACAACCAGGACAGATGGACTACTCAGCCTCTCTCAGGTAGTCGTCAGGGAGAGGATGGAAGAGAAGCCCAGCGAAGCCGGGCAAACGCAGCACTTCCAGTCCGGCCTCCGTTGTCGCGGAACCAAAAGCAGTGGGCCCTCACCCGCTGGTTTTGCCGTAGCAGACCTGGATTTGGCCTTTTCGGGTTGTCTTGTTATAAAGACCAAAAAAAAAAAAGCACGAAGGTGGTAGAAATGGTCGGACAGGATGGCATATTGAGGAGATACCTGACAATAAAGTCTACAGGGAGGTGAAGGAACGATGCCAGAAGTCGGGATGGGGTTGGTTTTAATGGGATGATACGAGTCCTGGGAATCCCCCCCGGTGCAACCAGCGCCAGGAAACAGTCGTAAAACCTAGGAGCTGGATGCTCATTAAGCTCTTTACCAAGGCGATGGCATGACATGTTGGACACATCCTGTTTGCTAATTCTCACCCTGGGATGCGCATCCTTTATTTTTATAGCAAATTCTGTGTCAACGCTCCATTTTATCCCGCTCCAGATGAACAAGCCCGAGCCTTTTGCTGCAGAAATTGACTCACAGTTGTTGGCAAGTGGATGCGCAGATTTAAAAATTCGAAAAGGTTTTTTTTTTTTTTTCCCTGCAGCTTTTGGAGTCTTTGTAAGACTTCTGGCGCTGAAATGCAAGGCAGTGCCTTTTGGCCATGTTGGAACAAAGTATGTATGAATTCAATTTTCCGTGCACTCAATTCTGTCTCGAGTGGACGGCTCTGGCACGAGAGCGCGGATTAAACGTCTCCTCAACGTTTAAAAGACAATGTTGGACTTCGCCGACGAGCTGGAAGCGGCTTTGCGGGTGACGGAGCTCAATTTACGAGGCCGCGCTGATCGGGCGGCGACACAAACACAGACGGCGGCGTTTCCTAAAATCTCGATGACCTCAAAGGACATTCGATGGGGGGAGTGAACGTTTGAAATGCGGTGCGGGTTTCCAGCCAGACGAGGGCTCGCTGTGTTCTGGATGCACCGAGGGCCCGGTCGTCGGAGTCAGCGGCTACAAATTAGCACAGCGGCACTTCACAGTGACTCAGCTGACCCAACGAGAAGAAGCCCCGGTGGAAGCTTCCGAAGCCCGCAGGGAAGGTGGGGTTTCCAGCGAGAATTTACCTAACTGCGCTCAGATGTTTGCCTCGCAGCCCCCCCCCCCCCCCCCCGACCCCCCCACCTCGACCGCCCCCAGCACCTCCTCCGCCGCGTCGAGCGGGCGCCCGAACTGCGCCCTCAGGCGCTTTTATTCCAGACGTGGATCTCGGCGGTGGGAGCGGACGGGCCAAGCCAAACAACTTGGAAGCCCCCGCGTCCGCTAGGTGAGGCGGCCAACCGCTCTCCGGTTACCGCCGAAGCGGACGGGAAATGGGGAATGTGGCTGACGGTCGTCCTCCGAGACGCGGAATTAAAAAATGGGGTTGGGGTTGGGGGGGTCGAGAAAACTGCTGAACTGGGCGACGACGGAGCGAGTAGGTGACGGCAGCGGGCGAGCGCCTGTTGCACTTGGCGCTCCCTTCGCATGCGGGGTTGAGGCTCAAACGTCCGGGGGGGGGCAGTTGGGTTCGTGCGCATGGGGTGGAAACAAACCCCCCCCCGAGATGCCCGCTAAGCGCTAGCGCTCTGCGCGTTTTCACGGCTGCTCGGCCGCCTCCAGGTGTCTGCCGCGTGCACGGTTTTTCTCCCCCCCCCCCCCCCCCCCCCCCCGCCCCCCCCGACTCGGGCTGGAGTCCGGCCAGACGTTGGGAGTGTCGGAGCGCCGGTGTGGGCTGGCACCGAGGGGTTGTGTGTGTGTGTGTGTATATAAATATGTCGAGAGCTCAGACCTCCCCAGGACCATCACCCCCTCCCACTCCGTAGAGTCTTTCCTGACGTCCGTAGTTGCAATAAAGTGCAGTGCGCCCCCCCTTTTGGCTGTTATTCTTAGTGTAGTGTGGGGCTGTAAAAAAAAACCCAAAAAGATAAACAGAGTCGTTATCAGGTGTCCCCTGGGATCCGGGGACATAATGAGTTTTTCACTCTGCGCTGTTTATCCCGTATGCGCCGCTCGCTCCGAGCCAGGGGGGGGCGCACACAAATTCCAGGGGATGCTGAGCTCTCCGAGAGGTCACCTCGCCCCAAGAATAACCTTTGTATGCGAGTTTAGTAAATGGAGGTTGAAATGGCTGTAATTTTTTGCTTTCAACCCCTTGCATCATGTATTCTTTTTATTTTATTTATTTTTTTGGCTTCAAACCAGAGTAATCCCGTGGAAGCCCGTCCTCCCTGCATCATGAGCTGCAGGAGCCAGGCTGGAGCACTCTCCTGCCCCCACCTGGACACAACCAGAACACCCACAAGGGATCATTTGGGAGCCAAAAAAAAAAAAAAAAAGAAAAAAAAAGTTTATCTTTTCGTACATAACTTTTACAAAAAACAGAAATGCGCCTCCCGTGAACGTTTGAGGTGTTTTTGTTAGGATTCTGCGAGCAATTTTCCAAGCTGGAGTCTCTAACTACTAATGATTTTTTTTCTTTTTTTTCTGCAATGTTTTGTTGGTGCATTCCAACTTTCACCGCTTTCCATAACATGCAGTTAAGCGAGCGAGCGTCGCTCCTAGACTTTCTTCTGTATTTTTTCCCCCCTCCCTCTTCTTCCTCTTCTTCTTCTTCTTCTTCTTCTTCTTGCTCACCAGCAGGGGAGTCGTATTTCAGCTCTGGGAGACGCTGACAGCGGCAGCCCTGCCATTGTCTGTGCATTCCTGCCTTAAGCACCACTCCGAGGTGCCACACGCTGGGCCCAAAGTGAAAAATGTCACCGTCGCCTGCTCCAAAAAAAGTGAAAAAAAAAAAAAAAAAAAGACGATTGCACGGCTCACAGCGATCCACCGAGGCTTCGGCTGCGACCGTCTAATTTCATTTTATGTCTTTTCTGCGGCGCGTGTGCGACTTCTTCTTATGGGCTCGTCAACGTGTGCTCGCACCAGTTGTGTATTTTAGTCGCCTTTGTTTCACATATTGTTCTCCCGTGTTGTTGTTGTTGTTGTTGTTTTTTTTGTGTTTTTTTGCTCTTCTAAATTGAGGCATAAGCTGCAATTTCCTGCCTTCTCCTACTCCACCAATCAGCCCCCCCGAGCCGTCGGCGTCCTGCGGTTGCGTCGTGGAGCTGCGCAGCAGCAGCGTCTTTTAGCGCTGAGCCGGCAAAGAGGTTGGGGGGGGCGGCGGCGGTGGCGGCGGTGGCGGCGGTGGTGGTTCGGGAGCGTTCTTCATGCTTCCTTACATCTGTCAAACAGCAGCTTATATAACGCTCGGCACGGCGGGTCCGGCGAGAGACGAGGGGTGAAAATAGCGCGGCTCCG
Organism: Nelusetta ayraudi; assembly: GCF_046127955.1. Classification (NCBI taxonomy): domain Eukaryota; kingdom Metazoa; phylum Chordata; class Actinopteri; order Tetraodontiformes; family Monacanthidae; genus Nelusetta; species Nelusetta ayraudi. Next base: position 256,972 of record NW_027466270.1, read on the forward strand.
AGTCAGGAAATCAGAAGCAGCCTGTCTGCGGCCGTCACGGCGGATCAAGACAATAGCCTCACTGTGCGCGATTTGTCGTTTTCATGAACCGTGCGCCTTGGTACGACGTCGACGCAGAAATTGTTTGGTTTTTTTTTTTCATTGGAAAATTGGAAAATGAGGTTTTGCTGTGTGTGGGGGCGGGGAAAACAAAGCAAAAAAACAAACAACAACAAAAAACAAAACAGTAAAGTAAAAGTGGCCATGTTTCCATGGGGCCTTGCGCAGTTGAGGACCGGGAAACTGCTCCGCTCGTCGGCTGGAAACCGCAGATTTAGCCGCCTGTTCTGCAGCTTCCTGCAAACCCAGTGCTCAGCGCCAGCTTCCTGCCGCGGCAGCAGGCGCAAATCTGGAAGACGAAGCAAAACTCGGCAGGCCGGTGAGGTCGCCGACCTTGGAGCAGCGCCACGGCCCCCTTTGTGACATCACAAAGTCCCGCAGCATTGGCCTTGCGCTGTCAGAGTAAAGTGTAAAACACACACACACAGCCCACGTTCCGTTCACATCCTTTGTTTGTCGCTTCCTGCTGCAACTGACAGGTGGGCAGAAACAAGTAGGGCAGCAGTTCCCTTTGTGACATCACAACGGGGGGCTCATTTCAACCACTGGACGGTGTAGCGCGCACCCGGTGAGGCAAGGGGAGACAGAGAGGAACTTTGATCGCTAGAAAAGTTGGAGGGGTTTGAGGAGAGTTGGACATTTGGAGATTCGGACGAAGGATTTTCACACGTCCTGCACCGACTGTTCTCACACGTCCAAGTGCAATTTGAAGCTTCGCCGACTGCAGCCACTCAGTGTTTGTGTTTATCGTCTCCATGCCTTTCCATCTGCACTTGGTTTCATTCCGTGCTCATTGTCTGGCCTCCACTTTTACAGGCCCCAAGAACTTTTTTTTTTTTTTTTTTTTCTTTTTCTTCGAGAACCGAATGAAAGAAAAGAAAAGAAAAGAAAAAAAGCCTTCGGATTGGATTGCTCGGACTCTCTGCTCCAAGCCTCCTCTTATTTTCTCTTTTCTTTTCCCCTATCTCTCTCCCTCCACTCCGCAGTTTTGGCTCAATCAAACCCAGCCTCCGGCTCCGAGCCCGAGTTCGACGCCCGTAACAGGACGCCTTTTGTCTGGCAGGCATGCTCGGAAGCTCTCTGTACATGTCACACGTAATTAAACACATTCCGCCTGCACGAGGACGCCCTCGTTAATCTCTAGGTGTTTGATTAATTGTCTAATTTCGCCACAATTAGGACGGCCGGTCCCTTCCGAAAGGGGCCGCGGATAATCCCCCGGCTGTGCATGGAAGCCGGGGGCTGTTTCAAGAACGCTGAACCCCCCCACCTCCAACACAGGTGGCGCTCACGTCCCCCGGCTTCTGACGATTTATTGAAGTTTTCTAGGGTTCTAGAGTTCACTGCAGCTTCTGCTGAAGCCTTTGTAGAAGTGCCGGGATTTTGTTTCCACTACATCCTTAAAGCTCAGCTATAACTTAAAAACCGAGGAAGCAGAGGAGGAAACATCGTGTCATGTCTCGTCGCGCAGGGGGGGGGGGTTTGGTTTTGTTTTATTTCGGGGAGCTCATAGTTCAGTGCGGCGTGTTCGCGTTCGAGGCTCGTCAGCCCGCGGAAAGCATGTTTGTCGAAATTGGAATTGAAGAGAAAAGACTCCAGGCGCTGGTTCATAACCAGAGCCATCCAAGCAGAAATCTTCTGCGGCCGATCCAGAGAAGTTGCGTCACCCCACAATCCTCCTGAAAAGCCCCTGAACGCGTCGCGGTCAGGGGGGGTGGGGGGGGGGCTGACAGCGGGAGCGCTGGTCGGATCAGCGGGTCGGAGACGTTTGGACGCATCGAGCCTCTCGGTGCCATGTGCGTTCTGTTGAGGAACATGTGGCCAACACGCGCGCAAAAGCAAAAACGCGCACGCACCCAGCTCCCCGCCTAGCCTGGGGATCCTTCGGAGCCCCTTTTTTTTTTTTTCTTTTCTTCCCCCTGCTCCCTTTCTGTCAGTCTCCTCGGCTCCATCTTCTCTGCTGTTCTCCTCCTTTAGCATTTCTTCCTCCAGCTAGTGCCTCCACCTCCTGCCAACTCTCTGCTCTCTTCGTGCGAGAGCGTACAGACGCTTGGCTCCGTCGCATCGCTCGGGTTCTGTCGCTGCAGGTCTGCTCATGTTGCCCGTGTCCTTCTCCAATTGTTAAAAACCACCCCGGTGAAATTGTGTGCGTTTCCTTGTGTCATTGGGTTCTCATGCGGCGTTCCCTCTGTGGTCCTCAACTTCTTGGCTTTAAGTTTTTATGGGAAGGTGTGGACTGCCTGCTTCTAATATGGTGCTGAAGAGCTTTATTGTGGAGGAAAAATAAAGTTGTGTATTGAGAAAAGAGCAAAGTCAAAGTCTACCAGTTAAATTCTCCATATTTTTTCCGTCTCCAGTGGTGCAAACTTGCACACTTGATGATCTAAAACCTCCACAGATCTCCAGAAAACAACATATTTAGCCCTCTGTTTATGGCCTCCTGCCAGGAGTGAAGATTCTTTGCCACATGACTGGAAGAGAACAGGGTGGTCTCACTGGGTGGGACCAAAACCTGGCTGCTTACTGCCTCCAACCTCGGCCACATAACCGGCGTCACTTTGGTGACGTCACAAAGGGCTGATTCCCTCGCGTCCTTCCTTTCGTCTGGCACTGTCAGCTCCCTCTGTTCTGCAGCCTAATGCGGAGCGACAGCCTCAGGCCGACGCCTCGACAAGCCTCCTGCTCAGATTCCCCCGACTTGACCCACTTTCAAGCCTGTTCTGCATTTCACCCAAACACCAGGCAGATGTTTGCATCTGCCTGGTGTTTGTTTACACTCTGTCTTCCCCCAAACCTCCGCACTTCCACCCCTCCCGCCACTCTTTGTCGCTATTTGCCTGTTTATTTTCCCAGCGGGTCCGGTCCGGTCCTGTCTAGTCCGGCCTGGTCACGTGACTCCTCTTCTTTGCCTTGTGTTTTCCCAGGGAGACATCCAGCAGCTAATGATTGTCGCGGACCACCGCGCCGCCTACGACTACTGTGAGCACTACAGCCCCGACTGCGAGGTGCCGGCGCCCGACCAGCCTCAGAACCAGGACCCCAACACTGACAAGGATGTGAGTTTGTCCTCGGCCGCCCGGTTTTATTTACTTCCCACATTTTTGATCTCATTTAAAGGGCCTGTGCGTAGGATTCAAGAGTAGTGCATCACAAGGAAGCTGATCTGGATAAACTGATAGCTAGCTAGCTAGCTAGCTAGCTAGATGGATAGATAGATAGATAGATAGATAGATAACTAGTTAGCTAGCTAGCTAGCTAGCTAGATAGATAGATAGATGGATATATAGATAGATAGATAGATAGATAACTAGTTAGCTAGATAGATGGATAGATAGATGGATAGATAGATAGATAGATAGATAACTAGTTAGCTAGATAGCTAGATAGATAGATGGATAGATAGATGGATAGATGGATAGATAGATAGATAGATAGATAACTAGTTAGCTAGCTAGCTAGATAGATAGATGGATAGATAGATAGATAGATAGATAACTAGTTAGCTAGCTAGCTAGCTCGATAGATGGATAGATAGATAGATAGATAGATAGATAGATAGATAGATAGATAGATAGATAACTAGTTAGCTAGCTAGCTAGCTAGCCAGATAGATTCACTTAAATTCAAAACTAAGCTAATTACACTAATTAAAACTCATACTATTTTAACACTGTATTATTTTTGTACAGTGTTTTATTGAGAATTGACTGTCAAGCTAAAAAACACACATATTTTCTTTTCTTTCTTTTTTATTTTAACGCTAATAGATTCCATGCCGGGCCCTTTAAATATTAGATCTTTGGCCGGATCCTGCAGTGAGAAGAGCCTCTTGGCGCTTCTGCCCTGCCAAAGGAAAAGTGCTGACGAGGGGGGGGAGTGCGAGCGAGGTTATCAAGCGGAGTGGCTGGTTAGCAGTGCTTAGGAATGAAGTGCTGTGTCCCTGCACGCTGCCTTTCGCCGGCGTGCCAATACAGACATTTGTGCTCGCTAAATGGGGGAAAAGAGAGGGGAAAAAAAGGGCGTCAGTGAGGTATAAATAATGATGGGGCGTCTTTTCCTCTTGACCTCCTTTTCTATCTTTCGGGGTGGGGGTGGGGGTGCGGGGTGAGGGGGGGGTGTGGGTGCGGGAGCATGTAAACCGAATCGGTTCTTTCATCAGGACGGCAGCCAAGTCATTTGTCATCGTCTTCCGCGAGGTTCTCCTGAGTTTCCGGGCCACTCCGTTGTTGCGCGTGATTGATTGCGCCACACCAACCCAGTAGCGGCGGCGCCACAGTGGATCACACTCAGAAGAGATGTTTTTTTTTTAAATCGCAGAGTTTCGTAATGTTTGGCTCTTTGCAGGCGAAGGAGGAGGAAAGCTACTATTACGAGTACCCCTACTATGAGGACATGGACGGCAACCCGCACCAGTCGCAGACCTACACTGACACAGCAGAGAAGGATGCGAAGGTAGCGCCGCCGTGACCGTGACCGGGTCTTGTGCACGTTTTCCCGTCCGGCCCGTCGAAAACACCCACGATGCCTTTCAGGTGACGGGAGACGACGGCGATGTCATCACCACCGCCAAGGAGGTCTTGGGGGGAACCAGCACCAAAGTCACCAGCTCCAGCTCCAGCTCCGGCTCCAGCTCCAGCTCCAGCTCCAGCTCGGCCTCCGCCACGGCCGGCGGCGGCGCTGACGACACCTACGGCGTGGACGGCGGCCCCTACGGCGACGAGTACGACGGCTACGGCAACTACGAGACCTACTACGACGAGGCCACGCCGTCGCCCGACATCTCCAAGACCGTCAGCGTCAGCGCAGTCGACACGGGCTCCGTGGTGGACCTGGGCTCCGTGGTGGACCTGGGCCTCTCTGGGAAGATCGAGCTGCCGGCCGGGGCCGGGACCGGGTCGTCCAAGGATGTCACCAGCTCGTCCGGAACCTCGATGACCATCAACAGGACAAAGATTACTGTGAGTGGACGACTCGGAGGGCATCGGCGCCACTTTTGGAGCAGATGAATAAGGAAGTTGAAGTGACAGGTTCTGGTCTTTCAGAAGCAGCAAGTTGGGATGTCACGGTATCAAAAATCAAGCTGCACGATGGTCCAAATAAACCCTTTGCCACATTTGTAGGTCGGTCCGTTTGCAATGTCCGCCGCTCGGCGTTCGATTGAGCGGCCTTGACGTCGGAGCAGCTGGACAGATGCATTTTTCACCTTTGAGGGGACTCACGCTCAGAAGTAACATTTTGTAATGTGTTCTTGCAGTTGGGCGCAGGCTACGACGACTACAGCGCCGGCTACGAGTACGGTGACACCGAGTACACCGCCGGCGGAGACGGCACCACCGGCACCGCGGCCATCGACGGCAGCAGCAGCAGAAGCAGCATCAGCAGCAGCAGCAGCACCACCCTGGTCAGCGGCGGCGGAGGAGGCAGTGGCAGCAGCAGCAGCAGCAGCGGCAGCAGCAGCAGCAGCAGCAGCAGCAGCAGCAGCGGCGGCTCCGTCTCCGTCGGCAGCGGCTCCGTCTCCGTGGGAGGATCCTCCTCCGCCGGGGGCGGGTCGGCCATCGCCGGCGCAGGAGCGGGCAGCTCGGTGGCCACCGGGCTGGACTACGACCTGGAGGGCGAGGGCGACTACAAGGACCTGGAGACGTTCAAGGAGGAGCACATCGGCGGCGACTACATCGACGAGTACGACGCCTACACCGACGGCGACTACAGCGACAAGGAGGGCAAAGTGCTGCCCGCCGTCACTTACCAGGACGAGGTACACAGAGCATAAAAACCTGAAGTGTGGTGCAGGTGGTGGTGGTGGCGGCGGTGGTGGTGGTGGCGGCCGTGCTAATGAAGTTTGTCCCCGTTTTCAGCTGGACGGCGTCCGCGGCGAGAAGGGACAGAAGGGAGAGCCGGCTATCATCGAGCCGGTGAGTCCACCGCTGTTTGGACACCGTGTTTGAGCAGCACATGTCGGGCCGGGAGGGGGTGCGGGAGGGGGTGGGGATGGATGTGTGTGTGTGTGTGGGGAGGGGGGTGGGGGTGGCAAGGCAAATATGTTTACGTTTGTCTGCACACATCCAAACACGGATCTGGAGAGACCGTCCACCCCCCCACCCCCTTCATCTGCTCGACGTTTGCTCGACAGCCAAACGCGAACCTCCAGGAACACGGTGTAAATACATTGGAGGTGTTTGATGGTTGGGGGGGGGGGGGGGGGGGGTCTTCGTCGCATTGCACCGTTCGACCGGCCAGAGCGAAGCTGCGGCTGTTTCGCTTCAAACAAACGAGGCTTCTGTTGACTCAGTGCTGCCCCCCCCCCCCCGCTGTTTATATTTGAGCGTGTGAGTGCGTGGACGCATCCCCACCCAGCTGAGTAACACACACACACACACACACACACACAGGCCTAACCAGCAGAACTAAGCAAGATCAGTTGAGCGACGTTTTCGCACAAAGTCGTTTCTTTTTTTCTTTTTTGGTTTTCTTTCTTTACAACCGCTGCTGCTTCTTCGCTCTCCACACCCACACCGGTCCGGCCCGTCCAAGGGAGTGACCTGCAGCTGTCCGCTGGCTCGCTCGCCAGCCCCTCTGGCCTGCAGCTCGGCAGCAGCCAGGTGCATCCGTTAACGTCGAGATGGCCTGATTAATCTCCCTCTTTGTAAACCTCCCCCGAACTTTGACTCTCGCCCGTCTCCGTTCCCACATCGATTTTTCTCTCTCTCGTGGGGGCGCCGCCGCGAAGTGACAGGTCAGGAATGCGCCTCGGTTTCGAGCGCCGGACTTGAAGCTCAGGTGTGTTGGGACACGTTTTCCCACGCGACTTGGCTCCAGGTTTCGTCCTCGACTCAGTTTGGGACGATTTCGCAAATGAGTCCTGATTTTTTATTTTTTTTCCCTTCTCCTTCTCCTTCCAGGGAATGCTGGTGGAGGGTCCGCCTGGGCCTGAAGGACCAACAGTGAGTCAGACCACTTCCTCCTCTGTCACTTTTATCTTCCTCCCTCCTATGTCTCCCCACCCAGTGAGGTGCTAACAGTTCCTCCCTCTCCTCTCTCCTCTTAACGCCGCTCGCTCCGGATCTTAAAGCGTGAGTCTTTACGCCTTGTTGCTTCGACAGAAAAAAGATAAAAAAAAAAAAAATCCCCCTCGGTCTGCTCAGTGACTCAGTGACAAAAAGCATGCCCCCCCACCCCCCCTCACTCCCCACCCCCCCACCCCCCTTCATTCCACCTCCTCCCCCGTCGAGATACGGACACGGCCCAGATGTTTGAGAGCCAAATAAGTCACCCCTGATGGAGTCCCGCAGAGCCGGCAGCCACTCAGCCGTCTGAGCTGCGGGCTGATCGGGGCGGTGGGGGGGGGGGGGGGCGGAAAAAAAGGAAAAGAAAAGAAAAGGAGCAGGATTTAGTGCTCATCAAGCCGTCCCCGTATTGCATCATGCATTCCTCTTTGCCATGTGCGACCGCTTTTCTTTTTTTTTTCTTTCCCGCCAGCGAGAGCGTTATCGGTGCCGAGCGATTAGCGGCGTTTCGTTTGTGTTGCGTCTGCGTCTGCGTCGCCGGCGTCTGACTTGAAAATGTGTTCTTGTGTGAAACAGGGTCTCCCTGGACCCCCGGGTTCCTCCGGTCCTCCAGGCAGCGCCGGAGATCCTGGAGACAGGGTGAGTGCGTGTTTCATAGCGCGGATATGTCTTCCTGTCTGCGTGTTGCTCATGATGTGTGTTTCATTTTTCTCTCCCCCCCCCCCAAGGGTCCTCCTGGTCGTCCCGGCCTTCCCGGTGCTGACGGTCTGCCAGGACCCGCTGGAACCGTCCTCATGTTGCCTGTGAGTAAATCTCAGTTGTTCCAAAATAATAATAATGAAAAAACAAACAAGCCACACGTTGATAGAAATGACAGTGTGTTTGTTTGCACTCAAAGTGTCAAATCCGTTTGATCGTCCCCCTGCCTTGTCTGAAGCCAAGTGTGATGTATATTTCTGTTTCATCAATGGCTCCCGCTGCGGTTTACACACTGTAGTGGAATGAAGGGAGGGTTCCTTTGAGATCCCACTGGACCGGTTCCCAAACAAACGCTTGGTAACGCAAACCTGTGCTCTAGCGTCTCCTGGTGGCGAGGGTTAGTACGTGTTAAACCCCCGAGCGCCGGACTCGTCCTGACGCCGTCAAAACAAACCTCCACGCTGAAGGGCCGCGATATTCAAAGGCCCCAGTGCGTCACATTTAACGAGACCGCATGGAATGAGAATAGCATGTTTGGAATTGGATTTTTTTTTTATTATTATATATATATTTTTTTATGAGGAGGCTCCACGAGGAGCAGGGCTGTTTGCTCAGCAGATCTGCTCGACGTTACGTAGGTTTTGTTCCGCAACAGCGTAGGAAAGATGTGAGGCTTAGCATTGACCCTGCAGTCTGCTTTATCACCACTAGGGGCAGCCCAGTGTTTACACAGTGGGCCTTTAAAGCATCAGAGGTCTGTATCTCTTTTGACAGGAAGTAAAGCGACTCTGTCAGCTGGGTTTGACTGGAACTTTGAATCTGAATTATTGGGTGCAAACTCGCAGAGAACACGGTTGTTGGTTTTAATTTGCGCATCGCGCACCGGTTTTTTGGGCGATGCCTCGGATTAAAATAGAGCGGAAAACAGCCAAGCGTAGAGAATCAAAGACAGGCGGGCCGGGCTCACACGCTGGCTGCCAGAAGACAGACGGCTGATTGCGGCAGAGCCAGCGAGGGGAAGCGCCAGCGCTTAATCAAACTCAGCAGAAATCCAAGATGCAAGAGGTTACAGTATTTGTAAAAGCTGGAGTCTGGTCACAAAAAAAAAAAAAAACTAAACAGAAGTTTTCGAGTGGACCGGCAGCAGCAGCGACCGTGTGCGACCTCCTGGTTTTGATGTGCTCTGTAAACCCCACTACCCCCGCCCCCCTCGCCCCCCCCGCCAGGTGCTTTTTTTTTTTTTTGTTGCCGATTATGTTGTTGCTCAACCGTTGAACATGTGACGGCCCCGTCGGCTGAGAGGAGTATGGATTAAAAATACCCAACCCGAAAAAGAGGCATCAGTCAGAATACATGTTGGGAAAAAAAAAAAAAAAAAAAAATCTAACTGCAAAAGCTACATTTGAAGAAAAGACTTAGAGGAGGATCAACCTGCGCTGCAGTACTGGCTCACGACCACCAGATGCCAGCAGACTTGCAGAAGCGCATCGTCGCAGAAGGCAGCTTCTGAGCGCAGGATTGGTTGCTCTCTTGTTCACCATCGTTCATGACAATCTACCACTGACAAGCAATTACGATGTAGTACCGTGTCATTACAACCAAGGACTTCACGTGCCTTTTCCTTAGCCACGCGCCCTCTGCGCCGTGTCGTCCTTTTGCGCTGGCCTTGCACCGTCCTTCCCGTTCATTTATTTATTTCATTCGTTTCGTCCCATTTCATTTTCACGCCCACCACAGTTCAGAATGAGCGCCGGGGGCGACTCCGGACAGAAGGGGCCCGCCGTGTCAGCGCAGGAGGCCCAGATGCAGGCCATCATGCAGCAGGCCAGGGTAAGAGTTCACGCGTGTGCACTCGCCGCACGCACACACACACACACACACACACACACAAACAGGCACACGCAAACAAAAAAAAAATCTGAATTTCTGATGTGAAATTGTTTTATCACCAGCCTTTTCTTTTAAAATCTATTTTGATTGTCATTTCTACGCGGATTTGTTTTTAATCTTCTTTCAAATCCCCCCCCCCCCCTTCTACTCGTTCAGCTCGCCATGCGCGGCTCGACAGGTCCAATGGGTTTGACTGGAAGGCCCGGCCCTCTGGTGTGTATTTCCAATCACGCTGGAGAAAAAAAAACACAACACGCAACATCCAGTTGTTGTTCAACACTGAGTCCGCTTAAAAACCTTTTCCCGATCTTTTGTCACATGTTTTTTTTTCCTCCTCCTCCTCCTCCTCCTCCCATCCAGGGACCTCCCGGTGTGTCAGGACTGAAGGGAGAGAGCGGAGAGGCCGGTGCTCAGGTATATGACAGGAATTCTCATTTAATTGTTAAAAAAAAAAAGGCAAATGTAAAAAAAAAAAGAATTACATATTTAAGTTAAACCTCTTCTTATTTCATTACTTTCAGGGCCCGCGTGGACCTTTGGGACCCTCAGGACCCTCTGGAAAGCCCGGCAGACGCGTACGTTGAAAACACAGTTGCCGGGCTTTGCGTCATTCAAACGCAGAAATGTTGCCGCTTGGGTTTTCCTCACAATTTTATCGATTTATTCATCTTGCCTGTCGACCAACCACTGCTGCTCTATGTGCAGGGTCGATCCGGAGCCGACGGTGCAAGGGGCATGCCGGGACAATCTGGACCCAAGGTAACCCGTCACGTTGCAGCTAGCTAGGCCGCGTCGCTTTTCAGTCAAACAAAAATAAAACAAAAAAAAAACTCTCTTTGGTGACGCTCTTCTTCTTCTTCTTCTCCTCCTCCTCGCCTGCAGGGAGACCGAGGCTTCGACGGTCTGGCCGGACTTCCTGGTGAAAAGGGACACAGAGTGAGTGCCTTCGGTCTCTTTGTGCTTCTTTGCTTAAAAAAAGAAGGCGTTTGATTGACCCGGGGACCGTTTGTCGCGTCGCAGGGTGAATCCGGACCCCACGGACCTCCTGGAGCTCCTGGCGAGGATGGAGAGAGGGTAGGACCAAATTTCATCCTATCTCCCCATCTTTTTTTTTTTTTTTCTTTCTCAATTTCCTCCCTACAGCCTGATAGAAGCTCCGCTCTCCCCTGCGGGAAGCTTCATTGTCGTCTCGCTGAAAAAGAAATATCTGAAGTGACTGCGCTGAAGCCATCTTTCGCACGCGCACACACACACACACACACACACACGCACACACACGCACGCACACACACACACACACACGCACACAAAATCCCTTCATCTCTCCTGTCCTCCACTCCACTTTCTCCTTGATACGTTTTGATCTCTACACACCTTAATCTCTCTCAGCCCTGCTCATTAGCCGCCACTGCTGATGCAACCTGATCCCCAGTCCTCCTCCTTCCCAGACTTCCTGTTATCTCTCTCTCTCTCTCTCTCTCTCTCTCTCTCTCACCTCTCCATTATCATTCGCTGTCTGTCCGGTGCTCTGACCTGCTCCCTCTCCCCCTCTCTTTTTGCACAGGGAGATGATGGAGAGTTCGGACCCAGGGGACTTCCTGGCGAACCAGTGAGTGATCACGTGCATTACCGGCTTCGTCCTGATGGGTGGGCGGGGTTAAAAAGGCGCTGAGAGGGGCCCGAGAGCACTTGTTGTTTTATTCCTTCTTTTTTGTACAGTGAGACCAGTATTTCTGCTTTTATTTTATTTTATTTTTTAAATTTCTTTTGAAAAGGGAGGGGCGGGGCGTCGAGATTTAGTGTTTTGCCGGAGTCCGCAGGCGGCAATAAAGCGCGCAGGAGTGCGCCGGGAGGTGAGAGGTGCCGGCAGCTCCCGGTAATGGCCTCCCTCCCTCCGACCGACGAGGAGACGCTCAAGGAGACCCCCAATTTTATCCTCGGCCGCGGCTCGTCTCGCCCACCAGGGTGTGCTGCGTCGGTGCGAACGCTGCGGGAGCGTGTGTTACATAAGAGCGGCTGTGGAAGCGGAGGTGGGGGGTGGTTGTTGAGGAAGACAGATATTCAAAGAGAGCGTTTGATCGGCGTAGCTTTGGGGAGCGTTGTAGTAAAAAGGAGGAAAAAAAAATAGTGTGGGGGGGGGGGTTGGAAGCGTCAGTCACTGACGCTGCAGTTTATCCTCAAGGACGTTTGGGAAGTCGGGGTTCGCCTCCAGCAGCGTAGCGGTTGGGGGGGGGGGGGGGGGGGGGGGGTTCTGATTTAGCAGAACGTTGTTTAATAATGCAGCGCTTCCCCTCGCAGGTACGACTTTCGTTCCCGGGCTCCTCGCTCACGTCTCCCTGTTTCTCTTTCCCAAATAGGGGCCCCGCGGTTTGCTGGGACCCAAAGGACCCCAGGGTCCATCCGGACCCCCTGTGAGTCTTCCACACACCCACACATGCATTTGCAGATACAGGAACACGTCGGATGCGGCGAATCCGTTCCTCCGCAAACAACGGACGACAAACGAGGACGGCGCCCGCGGGGGAAATACAGAAACTCAATATGCGGCGCCGCACGAGGGAGGAGGAGCCGTGCGTTATTGAGTTCGGGGCCCGTCGCTCTCTCCGAGCGCGGCCCGGCGCTCGTGTGTTTTGTTCTCGACAGATTTAATTTGAAGGCGGGCGAGCGAACGAGATAAACCAATCTGCCGAGACCTCGATTGATAAAAAAAAAAAAAAAGAAAGAAAAGAAAACTGAATCAGGAGGTCAGGATCACGTGTTAAACACGCCGGCACACGGCGGCGCACAGCTGGAAGTAGAACTTAACAGGCACACGTGTAGAAACAATACAAATGGACACATTTAAAAAAAAAAACAGCAAAGTTACAACAAGCAGAGCGTCCATGCCGCCTTTTGCCAGGCTGTGCTGATTGTTGCCTCTCTCCCCCCCCTCCCCCCCCCTCTGCAGGGCGTCACCGGAGCCGACGGACCCTCAGGACCCAAAGGCAACATCGTGAGTGGAGCTGGAACTCATTAAAGCGCTAAATAATCTTTGACACATCGAGCGCTCCCCGGACGGAGCAGCGAGAAAAAAACAACAAAAAAACAAAACACAAACGCAGTCTAAAAGAACGACAACAACACAACCCTCCTGGTTGCTTCCTGCTCGTCGTGTTTTTATCCTCAAATGCCCCCCCCACCCTCCCTCCCTCCCTTCGATCCCCCCAACCAGCCACCGTCTCCACAATCTAACCCTCTCAGCCTCGCGGAGGGGACGCTCTCCAATCGGGAGATACTTAGCGGATAATGAAAAATGGAGCCACAGTGTTTGGGTCCCATTTGAGCAATCTGCCACGGCTGGATGTTTCATTCCGGCCCGGTGTCGGCGTAACGAGGGGGGGGGGGGGGGGGGGGGGGGAGCTGGCGGGAGAACAGCCTCGCTCGCCTGTTCAGCTGGGAACCTTCCAACCAGGTAGAGACGGAGGATCACCCCGTCTGATCCGAGCTGATTGGCTGTAATCTGCGGAGCCGATCGGCTTCCCGCTCCCCCAACATGGCGAGAAGGCAAACTGATCAGCCAGATAGTTTCTTCTTCTTTTTTTTATTACGCCTATTGTTCTTTTCCTCTCGAATTAACAGCCTCTGTTTTGGAAAAGAAGGGCAATAACGCGGTGATGTACGGCCGCACGGCGCCTTATTTATGTCCGCGCTCGGCAGTATTTCACCGGCAGCGAATCACTCCCCCCCGGCGTTCACGCGGGGCTTCTGGACTCGAGGAAATTGAATAATCAATCCTTGTATTTGTAACGAGATTTCTTCAAAAAAACCCTCATCCTCGTAGGGACCTCAAGGAGAGCCAGGACCTCCAGGACAGCAAGGCAACCCCGGTACTCAGGTCGGTGCATTGAAAGTTGTGTGGATGAAATGAGACTTTTGTGTTTCGCTCACAAGTTGAAAAAAAAAAACATCATGGGGGAAAAAAAAAAAAATTAAAATGAATTCTCCTTCCTGTCCGCAGGGACTTCCGGGGCCTCAAGGAGCCATCGGGACTCCAGGAGAGAAGGTACGAGTTTGCCACATTCACAGCAACGCACACACTTTTGTTTTTCTTTTCGCTAACAAACAGGAGGTGGGGCAAATACAAAAGAATCCTGCCAGCTTGATGAAATTTAGATTAGCGCACAAGCCTTGAAATGCGGTAAATATGCAGGAAATTGTGACGCTCATATGTATGAGTTGAAGAATCTTATCATAACCATTTACAAATGCTTATCACGCTTTTATGCTAATTTCCCATCCGCTGCTCAGGGCTGAATAGTGCCGAGTAGACAGTACCGAGGCAGATGCGAAACCTGATAAATTTTAATTCAATTTTAGGGATAAAAAAAAAAAAGAAAAACATATCTACGGTGTAATTAAAGTTTATAATTTAACAAGTGGAGTTTAGATATGAATAATGCAGGCGCCGAGGCTCGTTGTTCTGAATAAAACACAACCAATACAAAATGAACGGAGGAAACGTTCTGAGTTTGTTTCCTGCCAAATGTTAGCTGGGTTAGCGTTAGCTTTTTTTTTTTTTTTTTTAGGCCCATCCAGCTTAAAAAGGCCGTTGAACCCTTTTGTGCTGCTCAGCTGCGGATTCTGATGTGGATTTTAATTTTTCATGCGTTGCTTTGTCCCGGTTCCAGGGTCCCACTGGAAAGCCAGGTCTGCCTGGAATGCCAGGAGCTGACGGACCACCGGTGAGTTTCATCTGTCGCACGCAAAAAATAATAAAAAAAAAACCCAAACCTTTATCCTTCCTTTGTCCCACCCACTTCAAAGCCTAAGCAGGGAGCGCTGTAACTGTCGCAGAGCAGCACAGCGGTGTATCACAATGTAGCATTTTCCCCCAACATTTTGTTGTTTTTTTTGTACCCGCTAAAACCAGACGACACCAACTTGGACCGACCTCGCTTCGCACCATCTGCAACTGCGAGGATTAACATTTCCATCCGGCACCTTAATCCTTAATAATAATAAAAAAAAACATGCTTAACACATTGAAGCATATGTTGCTGTGTAAAAAGAACAACAACCTGCCCGCCCGCCCACACTCGGGCGACACCTGCGCTAATGGTGGCCGAGCGAAGCTTGGTGGTGGGGGTGTGTGGGGGGGGGGTGGAGGGTGGGACAACGCAGGCTGTGAAATATGAATGACATTAGCGGAGGGGAAAGAAAATATGGTGTTTTGTTGTTTTTTTTGTAAACAGAGTGATTTAGACGTTGAACCGCCTCCTTTAATCCTTTAAAAGCTTCTTGAGGTCACTCCGGGGAAAACAGGCCACTTTTACACCTTCTTTTTGAACTCATCCGCTTCCCTCGTCCTCCTTCAGCTGCAATATTCCCCTTTTTTTTTTAACATCCAAGCTCCCCATTTTCTGCAACCCCGCCAGTCTCGTACATCATGTCTCCCCGCGCTTCGTCGAAAGACCACCGGAGGCAGTGCAGAGCCCGCATCAATCTCCGGACGGACGTGTCCAATGGGTTCCTTGACATCCTTCTTTCCACTGGAAATCCGTATTAGATTCGCTCCGCTCCGGTTGCACGACCTCAGGGATAGAAATCGAAAACGAGATTGAACCCCCCCCCCCCCCCCCCCCGCAGCTAAAATGGGTGGTGGGTTTGTAGTATTTACGGTTTTAATCGTGCCTGAATGGGATTGCAATCATACTCCTTTGAATGATTCACAGGGCCACCCTGGGAAGGAGGGGCCTAATGGAGAGAAAGGACACTTGGTGAGTTTTAGTTCTTTTTTTTTCCTTTATGTTATTTTTTTTCCCAGCCCCTCCATTTTTCTCCGCCTCCTTTGTCCTATTTTAGGCTCATTTGCATGAAACGCTCGCGCAGAAGTTGCTGCGAGGACTGAAATTGCGCTTGTGTGTGTGCGCTCGTATATATATGTGTGTGTTTGCTACAAGCTCTCACCAAACATCTCTCTCTCTCTCTC
Source organism: Nelusetta ayraudi (assembly GCF_046127955.1). NCBI lineage: Eukaryota > Metazoa > Chordata > Actinopteri > Tetraodontiformes > Monacanthidae > Nelusetta > Nelusetta ayraudi. Next base: position 272,632 of record NW_027466270.1, read on the forward strand.
CCTCCTCAGGGCCCCGCCGGCCCTCAAGGACCCATCGGTTACCCCGGGCCTCGAGGCGTGAAGGTGAGATGATTATCCAGCATTAACAGATTTGCCGCGATAACCATCGTCGGCTGCCGGCGCCCCGCAATTAAACACAGTGGGGGGATAATATGCGGCTATTATCTCCGGAGAATGCCTTTGGAAAAACAACACAAAAAAAAAAAGTTTCATTCTCAAAGCCCCCCCCCCCCCCCCCCCCAAAAAAAAAAAATTGCATTCATTGGAGCGTCGAGGTTCCCTGTTACTTCCAACAGGTGGTTTGGAAATGAACCCTCAGGACCTTCTTCAGCACAACAAAGTGTCTGCAAGTCTGTGTGGGTTTTACTGCAAAACAATAAAAGAAAAATCACTAGCGAGGAAAGGGGGGCGGGGGTGGAGAGGGAGGGGGGGGGGGCGGCGGTGAGGCCACGCTCCCGCGTCTCCTCGCCGCACCTCCACGCCATCCCTCGGCTCGCAGGCAGGGCGGCGCCCGGGCGAGCCGCCCGGGGGGGTTTAATCTCCGCTCAAGGCTCTGCCCTTGTTTGCCGTCATCCCGGGTTAATGGCGATGAAAAGAGATGAAGAAGGCGGCGGAGCTCGGAGAGAGCGCCAGGCGACGATCCTTGAAGAGCAGCTGCCATTGATCCCGCTCATCAAAGCTTCCGCTGAGAGAGCGCAACTCACAGGCGGCTCTGTGGCGTGCGCTCTCTCGCTGTCTCTCTGGGCGGGAAGGTGAGGCCAAGGGGTTGAGTGCGGGGGAAGTCAGGGTTGGGAAGGTCCGGCTTCTATGGTTTCCCAAGGAAAGCGACTACCGAGCTCCTCGTCGGCACCACGCCGTCTGAAACTTTTCTCCTCTCGTCACAGGGAGCCGACGGAGTTCGCGGCCTGAAGGGACACAAGGGTGAAAAGGTAAGAAATCCCCGAGGCCGGCTGCCTCAAATGCCAAAGCCGGACACTCTTTTTTTTATATATATATATATATATATTTATTTTTTTTTGATCTTTTTTGACTAATCGTTGTGTTGACACGAGCGAGATGGAGCGTTAATGGTGATAAATGTTGACGCTCAGTGTGGGCGGCCTTGCAGGAAATGTTAACGATAATGATCTCAATCAAAAAAGGCCGCCGTTAAGAGCCGATCTGAATCTGTTAATGGAGGAGCAGAAGAGGAGGGCAAAAAACTCCTTTAAAAAAAAAAGAAAAAAAAAAAGAAAAAAGGAGAGACGATAGCAAGTTTCCATGGCAACAGCGGGAGGGGGAACTTGCCAAGGTTCCACATCTGTGCTGGAGCTCGTGACAGAGTGTGTGTGTGTGTGTGTGTGTGTGAGTGCTTGCAGCACGTGCTTGGCTCTCCGCTCGCAGCATCTTCACCTCTCTTGTTTTCCTTCCCTCCCCTCAACGTCCCAGGGAGAAGACGGCTTCCCCGGCTTCAAGGGAGACATGGGCATCAAAGGCGACAGGGTAAGCAAGTGTCAGTGGTATATCGGCTGACGGGGACCATGGTTAATCCACCTGATCCACAATCTGTGGGGCTGGCCGGCCCAGAAGCGATTCCTGGGGCTTATTTTGTTGCGAGTGACCTTTATCCAAACACAAGCGCCCTAATTCGAAAACAACATCCTCTAATTTGCTATAAAGTCGGCGCTCGCTGGCGTGAGGTGCCGCTAACGCGTTGACAATGTTTAATGGAACCAGATGAAACTACTCGCGGCGAACAACCAGCTCCCTTTTGGGAGTTTAGGAATTAGTAATTCCTAAAAATCCTCTCTCGTATGTTTCTACTGGTTCTGTCGACCTCTCGTCCTTCCAGCAGCGCCACCCTGTGACTTCACCAGGCTCAAGCCACTCAATGGAAATGCTAACACTATTTTTAAGTTGGCCCAACATTTGTGTGGCATTGCTGGTTTTTTAAATTCCCATAGTCGCCGCTAAACCTCGCAGGCCTTTGCAGAGGGGATCAGGGCGCCCCCTTGGAACAGCTGCCTTCTCCAAACTGCATTTTGGTCTTTTTCTACACTGAGGAAACATCACGCTGTGCCCAAGTCTTCACTTCAATAGTAAAAAAAAAAAAGAAAAAAAAACTCCAAAAAAACCCCAAAAAGCTCCCTGGTCCCTGACCAAGCTGGTGCGAAGAGGAAGAGGAAGAGGAAGAGGAAATCAATGGCACTTTAAACTCCTTGGAAGTTGAGAGAAAGACCAGAGCTGCGGCCCTGTTCTCTCAGGAGAGGCAGCAGATCCACATGAAAGGAGGATTTGAGTCGCTCCCGCTCTCCCCCTCTCCGCGGTGGAGGAGGGAGACGCACCGTGGACCAGAATCCAAATGCACTTGTGTTTAGGCGTGCTGCGTTAACATAAAGGAAAAATTCTCAATTCTCAATTTAGAAAATGTCCTCTTTGATGAGAGGGTGCGAGCGAGTCGAGTGCGATTTGCTTGATGCCGTTTCATGTGGTCTTGAGTGTGGGCGTGCGCACGGAGGAGAAAAAAAAACTCTCGCAACTCGGGGGGGGGGGGGGGGGGCGACGGGGGCCTATCGACTGCGGTACCTTTCACACGCCGCGGTCAGAGTCTCTGGCCTGTCGGAGCCCGTTTGTACGCTGGCCGTTTGGATCCGAGGAGTGTAGCAAACGTGCAGAGAGACGCTGGGATGGGATGCGTGAGCGGGCTTTTTTTTTTTTTTTAAAGCGAGGCGGCCTCGCCGATTCTTCGAGGGAGTTCACACTCGCAGCGGGTGACGGAATTTACCCACATGAGGCCGTATTAGTCACGCTGGCATCGTAGCGTGGCCAAAGTACAGGAATAACACAGCGAAACGATCGAACGAATGTGGAAATGCTTCATACGTAGGACAGCTTTATTTGCACTGAAACTTCATTTTGAACTGAATGAGGCCATTTTCTGGAAGAAACTAGCCTAGCTGGCAGGAAATGCCTCCTTTGCCCTTTTGAAGATCACCAGTTGGTGGCAGTAGTGCTCCCCACGAATTCCACGGTGGATTAGCCAAAAGCGTGAAAGAAGAATCAACTCCATTCCAACTTAGCTTAGCGTTGGTTTGAATATCAACGCCAAAGAGCAGAAGACATGCTGCTGCCATGTCCGTCAGTCCGACTCAAATGCGACACTCAAAATACCTGAGCTCCGTCTGTGCTGTGCTTTCCAGGGCGAGCTCGGATCGGCTGGTCCCAGAGGTGAAGACGGTCCCGAGGGTCCAAAGGGTCGCTCAGGTCTCCCTGGTGATTCTGGTCCTCTTGGCCCAGGTGGTGAGAAGGTAAGCGTCTGTTGTTCAACAACAGACAACCCATGTTTGGTTCAGGCATAATGTAGAAAATGCTTTCTCCAGTGTCACTCCCCCTACAGTCAAGCGTCTGATTTCTCACTGCTGCTGCTTCTGGGCAAGCGGGGATGTTTTACCCCCAGTTTCTGTCCTTTACCGTTGAATTGGCTGCGTGAGCGTTTTGCTGCCAGTCATCAGCGCACTAAATTACTTCATTTTTTTTTTACGGAGGAGCGGGCCTGGAAATGGCCTCTCACTCTGAACCGAACAGATGTCGCACTTCACTGTACTAAAAACACACACAGAATCTGATCTGGCGTTGACATCAGTCAAGTGTGGGAAGGCCTGTTAGCCGGTCGCGTCCCGCCATAAAACCAAGTGCACTTTTCTTTTGCTTCCCTTCGAGCTTTCTTCTCCGAGTGTATCGCTCTTCCCGCGGCGAGCATATGTTTACATTTGGCGCTGCGTCTCGCCCTTATGTTCGGCATTTAACAGGCTCAGCTGTTTAAGGAAGCTATACACAAAGGAGCAGCGGGGAAGACTCGAGGAGAAACAAGTTTTGTATCGGAGTAAACAACCATCTCACGGCGCCCTCTGTGCCTCCGACTCATTGTCCAGCTTCTTGTTTATTGACTGGGTCAGAGGTCAACTGTGTCCAAAAAAAAGGGAACTATTAGCTTCAGGACACAGCCAGTGCTAACAACTAAAATGCTAGCCGAAATGGTTATTTTTATGGAAAAACAACAACAGGGGAATAACGCTAATGGCGGTAAACTCTCACTTGGGAAATTCTTACTATGCTGGCTTGATCAGGATGGGCCTGCGCCGGTTTGTTTTGCTAGCTCCTAGGTTAGCATCCTGCAAGTTTCATCTCGTTTATCTCGACAGAAAATGTTATGAGGAGCTACGATAAATACAGCGAAAGCCTGACTAGCGCTATCTTGCTCTGTTACGAATTTTGAGCTAAAAGCGTGCTTAGCGTCGCCACCTCAAGTTGACCTCAATCCATCTCCTGTGCTTCTGTTTACAGGGTAAACTTGGAGTTCCTGGATTGCCTGGCTACCCAGGAAGGCAAGGACCAAAGGTGGGAAAAGGAAACATGACATTGTGTTTGACAGACTGGGTTTAGTTTTCGCTGAATTACCGAGAGGTGCTGCTTTTAAAAAAGGGGGCGCTTTCTATTTAGTTTGTTTGTTTGCAAATGTGTCGGAAAATGTTGAATACAAAACGAGAGTGGAGGGGGTGTGTGTGTGTGTGTGTGGGAGGGTGGGGGGGGGGGGCATATTTCTGGCTGCATTTGCAAGGGAATGTAAAATGAATACGAGGGCTATGCTGGTGAACTCCTTCAGCCCCTCTCCAAAGCCGCAGTCAGTCTGACAGCGATCAAAGAGCCGCCGGGCTGATACGAGAACAATTGAGCACAGTCTCCTGTTGCGCTTAATTCACCGGGGGGGGGGGATGAACAGCGGCTGCGTTATTTCAGGTCCGGCCCTTCGTTCACTGATCCTTCTTTTTTTTTTTGCTCGTCCTCACAGGGATCTCAGGGTTTCCAAGGATTCCCTGGCGCCAACGGAGAGAAAGGAACTCGGGTAGGTTCACCGAAGCTTCTTCTTTCCACCACTTAGCGCTAGCGCTCGCTTGGATCAATACCGACCTGAGGCGACGAGTCTCAATCTGCTCCCGGACAACCAGTGGGAAGTTCCAAGAGTTTAAAACAAGGGGTTTTTTTTGGGGGGGGGGTTGGGTTGTTTGGTTTCTACAAAAAGGCGGTCGCGCGCCTTCTTTATCACCACTTACGCGACTCGTTTCAAACCACCCACAGCACTGTTTATCACTTTTGTGGCATTTGAGCAATTCTTCATTTTGGTTGTTTAAGGGATGGGCCATTAGCTCGCCTGCAAGAGTGATGGTTTCTCACCACAAGTGGAGCACAAGCATAAAGCTTTTCATCTTTTTTTTTTTTTTTTTTTCAGAAAGCCGGCAAGACTGCCAGCCTGCGGGACTGAAATAAAAAAAAAAAATAAAGAAATAAATAAAAAATGGGGGAAGGGGCGGCGCTAACATCCAAAGCCGCCGCTTTGTTTTGAAATGTAAAAGCCACACAAAAGATTTGTTTTTCTCAACGCAGCCTCCACGCAGCCACTATTACTCAAACGCCGCTTTCATAAAATGTGATCTTCCTTCATGGCGAGGCGAAGACAAACCTCTGGGTTAAATGTTCGCCGCCCGCCGCCGATTGATCCGCGCTGCCGCTGCCACGACCATCTGAAGAAGTGGCCCCGCCCCTGATTCAGTTCTGTTTTCCCTTTTCGGGTCCGCAGGGAACCTCGGGAAAGTCTGGCCCACGCGGACAGAGAGGACCGACGGTAAGTCTGAGTCAGCGGACCCCTGCTGGTGCGCAGATGGCCGTCTTGGCGCCGGAAGTCAACGGTAGAGGTTCTGCCCTGAAGAGGGGGGAACCCGCAACCGCTTTGCATTCGAATTCCCGTGTCTTTGTCTCCAGGGACCTCGAGGAGAGAGGGGGCCGAGGGGTCCGACAGGAAAAGCTGGACCCAAGGTTTGTGATATATTTAACTGGCCTTCTCCTCAGTAAAATAGTATCGGTGTCGAAACTTTTTTTTTTTTTTTTTTCTTCCCGTCAGGGCAACTCAGGAAACGACGGCCCACCAGGACCTCCCGGGGAGAGGGTAGGTACCGCTGCACTGGGCCCTTCTCTTTTTCTCATGGACCCAAATCTTTCCACAGGCAGAACTGAGTATTGACTCGTCCGTTTCAGGGTCTGCCAGGCCCTCAGGGACCAACCGGTTTCCCCGGACTGAAGGGTCCTCCTGTGAGTATTCGCACTTGCACCCTCTCCCTCTACTGATCATACCGCGCCCCCTCTTCGGAACTTGCATACTGAAGCGGAGCTATTTGCACGTCTGCAGGGACCTGCAGGGAAAGACGGACTGCCCGGCCACCCCGGACAGAGAGGAGAGACTGTACGTGAGGCGGCGCCACTTGCCGAGTCCTGCAGTTTGTATTCGGCGCCACCAGCAGCCCTGTGACGGCTTTTGTTTTGGGGTGTTTTTTTTTTGGTGTCAAAACAGGGATTCCAAGGCAAGACTGGCCCACCCGGTCCTCCAGGCGTCGTTGGACCTCAGGTGAGTCAGCTGACGGACTTCCACTCGTATCAACCAAAGGCTCCCTTGGTCACGAGAATGTTATTATCCGTCCACCCTCAGTTTTTTATTTATTTATTTATTATTTAATAAATAAAAAAATCAAATCACTGCTTATTGTGCACTCAAGGTTGCCGTCCATCCATCCCGGCCGAGTGAGGACGAAGGCAGGGTTACACACAATATAGAGAGGCAAACGCACTCACAGCCCGTCAATCTCTGCACATTGCATGCCTTGGCATTGTGGGAGAGATGAGCAAGAGGCTCCTCGTCAGAGTCGTTTTGCAGGACTTCCTCTTTCCAGACACTTTGCTAATACTGACTAAGAAGGAAAAAAAATGAAATCTGTACGTGGCCTTAAAGACTAGTGAGCCACCCACACAGCAAATGCTTACATTCTCCCTTCACCACGGATGGAGATGCTGTCACGTCTCATTTTCAATTTGCTGACCACCCCCCCACCCCCTCACCCCCCACCCTCTCGCAGCTTTTCCCATTTTCATTTTCTCCTCTAGTCCTCCTCCGCCGTTGTCTCCGCAAACATCATTATTAATATCTGCGTGCCTGTGTAGGGACCGACTGGCGAGACTGGACCCATGGGAGATCGAGGCCACCCCGGACCTCCGGGCCCACCCGGTGAACAGGGTCTTCCTGGAGCCGCGGGCAAAGAAGGAGCCAAGGTGAAGTTTGAAGCCCTGTTTAAATTAGCTTCTCGGAGACGTCTAATAATAAACCCCCCAATGATTTCTTTTCCCATCAAGAGCTTTTTTTTTTTTTTCTTTTTTTTTTTTCACCCTTTCTCTTTTTAATAAGCGCATTTAACTGCGCTGGCCTAATCAAACAAGGCCGTAACTGCGCGAGTGTGGAATTAACAGGTATTGTGCTGTGACTTTCAGGGTGACCCCGGTCCTGCCGGCCCTGCTGGTAAAGATGGTCCTCCAGGGCCAAGAGGTTTCCCCGGAGACAGAGGTCTGCCTGGCCCCGTGGTGAGTGCTGGCTGCCTGCTCGTCTGCACAGAGGCACCAAACACAATTCAATAACTTCGCACAGCTTGGATGTTGCATAACAGTTCTGGGCTATTAAATCTCAGCGAGAGAGTGCTGAACTTCAGGATGCAGGCGTGATATCAGATCCACGAGTGGGATTCTGCAAAGTGCACTCCTGGCTCTCTCTCTCGCTCTCTCTCTCTCTCTCCCTCTCTCTCTTTTTGACTAATTCTGTCTTCATTTCCAACAAAACAAACCTTGTTCTTCTCGCGGTTACACGGCTACTTCTCTAGAATTTAGGTCCCGGCCCTCGGCTCTGCTATGCGAAAGCACGCGCTCCACGTCGTGACGTTTGAAAAGGATGTTTTAGGGGTCGTTTTCAGTAAATAACCCGGCCCACCGGTGGCGTCTGCTCTCCACTTCGGAGGCCGCCGGTGGTTTTCTCGGCCTCACGCTGGGCCTGTTTGATGACAGAGAGCCGGCGGCGGGGCAGGAAAATGTGCTTCCCTCGCAACAAAATGGATGCATTGTTGTTCTGAAGCCTTTGTTTTTATTCTCCTCCGCAGGGTGCCCATGGTCTGAAAGGGAATGAGGGTCCTCACGGCCCACCTGGTCCCGCTGTGAGTACAATTCGATGCGTTTGCATCCTCGCTTTGTCACTCTAACGTGTTCTGCCTCCATCTCTGGGAGTTGTCTTCTCTGGACAGTTCCCACTGTCCTCCTGATACGATGTGATGTTCAATACATTTCGCTACTCCTCATATTCCATCGTCATCTGAACAGTGCTTTGAGTGTAAAGAGGCTTTCTCCTGGTCTCTGTAGGGTTCCCCTGGCGAGCGTGGTCCTGCAGGCCCAGCCGGACCCACAGGTCTCCCCGGACGTGGTGGCCCACAAGGACCCCCAGGCCCCGCTGGAGAAAAGGGCGGACCGGTGGGAGGATCACTGTGATGTAGTGTGCACATGCTTGCTTTGATCCGTGGATGGGCTTTTAAGCCGTGCTTTCCTACCTGTCACCACAACAGGGAGAGAAAGGACCTCAAGGACCAGCCGGGAGAGACGGTATTCAGGGACCTGTGGGTCTTCCAGGACCTGGAGGACCTCCTGGCCCTCCCGGAGAGGACGGAGACAAGGTGAGCATCCTGGACTCCACACGCAGTCACCCCCAGGAACTCTGCGCAGCATATTTAGCCCTCTGTTTGCAGCCTCTTGCAAAGAACAGAATTGATAATGAAATCTTGAAAAAGGATTTCATTACCAATCTTCGCCACACAAGCAGGACCACTTGATCCTCACCTGCCAGGATCACAGAACTCTACGGATGTGGGCCAAGACTTCCATTTGCCTCCCTGTCCGTGACCCTCAAAGACTCCCGGGGGTGAATTTTAACCGGGCGGATCATCGATTCCCCCACCTCATCGATTTACACATCTCGGAGAAAAGCGAACCCGCTCTGTTTCCGCTTTGTATCCTCCTGCGCAAACAAGACGGGGCGAGCCGGGTGGGAGGGCGGCTTCCTTTGTTGGCGACAGGAAGTGTGAAAGTGACCCTTTTTAGTATTCGCCAGGCCGGAACGTCTCCTCCACGCACCACCACCGCCACTTGCCACCACCGCACCCCCCCCCCCACCCCTGGATTCTAAGACGTCTTCTGGAAGATCATCCGCAGAGATGCTTAGCAGATAATCTCTCCTCCTTTGAAGAGCGCCTCAGTTCTTAACCAGCCTCACAGTGTTCCCGGCGGGAGGGGGGGGGGGGGGCAGGGAGAACACAGAGGGTATTTGCAACGCAGCTAACAAAAAACAAAATAAAGAAATAAAGAAGGAACGAAGAGTGGATGCGGAGCGCTAATGTTTACACACATTCAGACACTTTCTCATTATAAGTCCCTGTCTGCGGGGAGCAGGCGGCTTTAAATAGATTAATATTGCCTCTCATTGGGCTTTGGTCCGACTCACACCCAAAAGCAAACGCCTTTGGCAGTTATTAAGGTTATTCCTCCCAACAGCCGCAGCATGGTGGGGCTTTGAAATAGCGGCGGCGCCCGCGTTCTCCTCTCCAGAGTTCAGATGGCGCTCATAATTATTTATTCCGTTGGGTTTTTGTTTTTTTTTCCCGTTGTTGTTTGTTTGTTTTGTTTTTTTTCGCCGCCGCCCGTGCTAAGCCGCCATTAAATGTGGCGCCGTACGAGGTGTAGCGGTTATTGAAACGTCCGCAGGTGGATCAGCTCGGAGATTATCTCTTCAGCGGCGGATCCCTGCTCGCTCTCGTGCGCCGGCCGCTCGTCCTGCGGCGTGTTTGATAATGATTTATCGTTGTTCGCTGTCACGGCTTATCTCCCTCCGCCGCTGACTTGCTATTTTTCACACTGTGATTGTGTTTCGCCCTCGCAGGGAGAGCTCGGAGAGCCCGGCCAGAAGGGAAGCAAAGGCGACAAAGGAGAGCACGTGAGTCGCTGTGAACAACAAAAAAACAACAAAACAACAGAAGCAAACACGGCTGAAAAAACTGTGTTCTATCAATTTGAATGTTTTTGTTGATGTGTTCCTTCTTCGCCGCAGGGCCCGCCAGGTCCCACTGGCCCTCAAGGGCCCGTCGGAGCACCCGGTCCTGCCGTAAGTGTCCCAGGCTCCTTCAGCACACCTCGCCCTATGTGGTGGTCTTGAGGCCGTCAGCGGCGTGAACGTTGGTCTGGCTTGCATGTGTGGTCTCCAGGGAGCAGATGGTGAGCCCGGTCCCAGAGGTCAGCAGGGTCTTTTCGGACAGAAGGGAGACGAAGGGTCCAGAGGATTCCCCGGACCTCCAGGCCCAGTCGGGCTGCAGGTGGGGAGCAGGAGACAGAAGATTTAAAGCAAAATTTGCATTTATTTTTTTCTGAACAAACGAGGATGATTCACTTCTCTGTTTCCCGCTCAGGGCTTGCCTGGACCTCCTGGTGAGAAAGGTGAAACTGGAGACGTTGGTCAAATGGTGAGCCTGGTTGTTCAAGTTAAAAAAACAAAAACAAAAACAATAATTGACCTGGGTTTTTCTGTGTTGTAGAAATGCTTTTGTGGATGTGAATCCCAAATTTCATAGGAATATATTTTTTGGCTATAAACATAAACACAGAGAAAATAAAATCCTAAAGTCTTCCTTGGATGAGTGTATGGTAGATTGTTTGTCCTATCTGGGCTTTGGTAGAAACTACCACCAGGTACTGTATCATAATCAAACAAACATAATGACACACAATAGGAAGCACGGCTGCATTTAAGATCATTTATTTCTCAGATTGTATCATCATACAGACGACGCTATCGGTGCTGATGACGCTGTTTAAACGTGCCTGTCCTGTCGACTTCCTCCCTCTGCAGGGTCCACCTGGTCCTCCTGGTCCACGAGGCCCCTCAGGACCCCCTGGAGCCGATGGCTCTCAGGGACCCCCTGGTGGTATCGGAAACCCTGGTGCTGTTGGAGAAAAGGTGCGTCGTTGCTAGCTGAGGTGCTCCGCGCCGGTTTTCGCCGCCGCCGTCGTTCTTATGTTTGCCCGGAAATCCCACTTGCCACTTCATAATGTGGTCTAAGCAAATACACTCCCCTCCGCCCCCCATCCGTGAAGAAAAAAAAACCAAAAAATTTAGTTGTGTTGCTTTGCGCCTTCCTTCTAATGCGATGCTAATTGCCTCCATCCTTCAGGCTATTAAGTAAAAAGCACAAACCGCTTAAGTAAACAAAAACTTAGGGGGCGGCGGGTGACAAAAAAAATGAAAAAGCTGCTTTGTCGTAATTTCACTCCACCACCTCCAGCCAGCAGACGCTTTAAAAGCTCGGCGCGCAGGTTTTACACGCAGAGTTGCGAATCGTCGGCCTCTGCAACAAGATGAGTCGATGGCGGCGTCTCGCAGCTCAGACCGTTTGTGTTGATTATTTAAATGGACGACCATGGCGATCATTATCTTGCAACCGCTTCCTCTCGGGGAAAGAAAAGGGGGGGGTGGATGAGGGTGCAATTTCACTCGCGAGGGGACTTGTTGAGCTCATTATTCACGCAGCACAACCAGTGGTCCAGGCGTTGAATTGGTGAAGTCTTTTTATAGCAGAACGCCCACAAGGACAGGTGCTTTTTATCTCTTTTTTTTTGGTCTTCTCGGCTGCGGAAGATGAACCCGATCCGCTGCCCCAGCACTTTGTCTTGGTGCTCTGCGGGGAAGCTCGACGATAATGGTGATGATGATGATGATGCGGAGGCAGACATTAATATTTCCTCGCGCCTCCTCCTCCTCCTTCTCCTCCTCCTCCTCCTCCTTGTCCTGTGAAACGGCCCGTGATTGCTCTCCTCCTTCCACTCCTTCTTCTCCTCCTTCTGCTGCCGGGAGACAGAAGCGCGCTTAATCTAGCGGACAGCCTGTCCTCCTCGGCAACAGCGAGGCCCCGGCTGCGGCGAGTCTGGATAAATATTCGGCGGCGGGGCGCCTCGCCATCATCCAAAGATGATAAATGCATTATTAAAGTCGCCTCTCGTGAAATCAGCCCCCCCCCAACCCCACCCGTCTTTTATTTGTTGCTCCTCTTTTATTATGAAAGGCCCGCTCTGGAAGCTTTTCCAGCCTGTCTGACTGCAGTATTCATGCGCTATCTCTCTTTGCCGCCGGTGCGACCCCAACCCCTTCTCTCTTTTTCTCTCTCTTCTTTTTGTACAAAGCGGAGCACTTTTGCCGCGTTATAAACTCCAGAGGATAGCCTGTCCTTCCTCTGTGTGTAGAGCTAAACACAGGCCTCTTTCTCTCCCCCCCCCGGACTAATCGCTCTTCAGCTGACTTGGCGTTTTTTTTATTAGTCAGCTCGGGGAGCTTGGCGGGCGAGCGAGCGGAGCCGGGCGCCAAGCTCGTCCGTCCTCTTCAGCCTGTGACGAGCAGCTGTCTGTCACGCTCGCGGCACGCTCGCCCCCCCCCCTCTCGACAGTTTCACCTGGCTGCACCCTTGGCGACGAGGATGCGGGGTGGGGTGGGGTGTTCGGAGGGAGGATCAATTGCGCGTTCAAACAGACACGTCATGCCGTCGATAAAGAGACGGATTACAAGAGACAAACAAGGCGGCGAATTGGACTTTGATTTCCTCGACGCGGCGCTAAAGGACGCGCTGATTAGAACGCATTACCTGACGGCCATGTTGAAGTTCCCCGCCATCGATCCGCTCCCTCCCTCACCCCTCACCCCCCCCCCCCAAAAAAAAAAAAAAAAAACATGACGTGGATGAATGTTTGGTCCTGGAACGAGTGCAGAGCGTGTCTGCAATAAAGCGAAGGGGGAAAAAAGAAGGAGGAAAAAAAAAAAAAAAAAAGAGCCAACAGGGTCGACGCTGTGTTGGGCTTGTGTGACAGTGAGTAACGATAGCGGCGGGCGTATAGGTGAGCAGACAGGGCAGCTATCCAATAGGGCGCGAGGTGGACGAGGACAAGATATATGTGCAGGGTCCAGGGAGAATGAGAAGGTCAGTGGCCTGCGGAGCTCTCGAGCCTCCGGTGATGGATTGAAATCTCATGTGTCATCTCTTTCTCTGCCCATTTGGGCGACAAGGGCGGCGGGACGGGCGGCGAGGGCTGCTGCTGTAAATGATGGGATTTTTAGAGCCGCGTCTGCATCCACAAATCACAATTTTGTGCGCGTGCGCGCGTGTGTGACTCTCGCTCTTTGTAACCCTTCCAGGGAGACGCCGGCGAGACTGGAGAGCCTGGTCCTCAGGGAGAAGTCGGCCCACCGGTGAGTTGTCTGCTTCTAATTTATTCATTAGTGTAAGAAAGAAAGAAATAATGAAATTCCCTCCTGTTGTTTCACCGCCACTTCAGCTGTGGTGAAACAATAGCTGTTGTTCTTGAAATACCCCGTGTGCTCGTGCGTTTATCAAAAATAAACTTTTATTGCAATTTGGCGTTGAGAGGATTCCCAACAGTCTGCAAGGATTCTGGCAGCACCGAACCGGCAATATCTTGTGCTTTTTCCAGGGTTCAAGAGGCGAGAGAGGAGAAAAGGGAGAGTCAGGGCCTGCTGGTGCTGCTGGACCCTCGGGACCTAAGGGACCCCCTGGAGATGATGGCCCCAAAGGAAGCCCTGTACGTTTTCATTCTTCACCACTGTGACAAAAGCAGCAATTTGTGTTGCATTTCTATTAGTAGAAAAATGTGCCATCGCGTGTCTTTTATTTGTGATTTGTGTTGATGTTTAGGGTCCAAGTGGATTTCCCGGTGACCCTGGTCCCCCTGGAGAGCCCGGTCCTGCTGTAAGTATGGCAGCATCTTAACTGCCAATGAACCGAGCAAAGTCTGTTCTATTTTTGTTCCTGTGCAGTGCATTATAACAATGGCTCTGTACTATTCACATGCAGGGGTTAGATGGTGCACCTGGTGACAAGGGAGATGATGGAGAGGCCGGTCAACCCGTAAGTGTTCTTTACTTCATCACCCATCGATTAACTTCATGCATGTCAGCTTATAGCAAATCAAACATTTAGGAGTGACACTTTAAACACTCTGCAATAAGCTCTATTTGCATTTTTTGCTCTCTAAAATTCAAATTAGGGTTCCCCTGGACCCACTGGAGAGTCTGGTCCCTCAGGACCACCAGGAAAGAGAGTAAGTTCTGTCTGCTCCCTTCCTTGTACTTTTCGAAATAAATGCATTCATTTTCCAAAATGAAAGAATGCTCTGTTCAAATTATTCCACTAGATTAATCTCTGTCATCTTTTCCTGTTTTAAACAGGGTCCCATTGGACCTGCAGGACCCGAGGGAAGACAAGGAGAAAAGGGAGCCAAGGTACTAAATCCAACAAATGCAGATTTGCTGTTCCCTTGGTGTCCCTCGGCCTCGCAAAAATAACAAACAAATAAGCAGCACTTAACAGATCTTTTGCGCATCCTGTTTCTGTTTTTGTGTTTTTGTAAAAGGGAGAGTCCGGATTGGAAGGTCCCCAAGGAAAGACTGGTCCTGTTGGTCCTCAAGGGTCACCTGGAAAGCCCGGTTCTGAAGGCCTGAGGGGTATCCCTGGCCCAGTTGTACGTCTTCTCCTCTCCTCAAATTCATAAAATCATTCATAAAAAGACTATTGAAACACTCGCAGTTGACATTTTCTTATTGTAAAGAGCTGAAAAATGATGTGCGTTCAAACGAGTCTCTGTCTTTTTGCAGGGAGAGCAAGGCCTCCCAGGTGCTCCAGGCCCAGACGGACCTCCTGGACCAATGGTGAGTGGATCCCGAGATTAGTTGTTCTGTCAGTTCTAGTCCGCCGCCCAGATTCTCTTTGAGCTGACTTCACCTCGCTCTTGCAGGGTCCCCCTGGTTTACCTGGCTTGAAAGGAGACTCCGGTGTCAAAGGAGAGAAGGTAAGCAGCTTTGAAAGCCGCTCTGCTGGAAACCAGGCGTGGCGCTAATGGATCTCCGCCGCGCAGCCATCGATCAGATCTTTTGTTTGCCTTCAGCCATTAAATGATTTGACAGCGACCCACATAGACGTACGCTGACGGCGCGTGCGACCGTATTGACGGTTCTGACTCACTGCACCCTTCCTCCCGCCGTTCAGGGCCATCCCGGTCTCATCGGACTCATCGGACCACCGGGCGAACAGGGAGAGAAGGGAGACAGGGGTCTTCCCGGTCCCGCAGGATCGTCTGGTCTCAAAGGAGACAACGTAAGTCGGCTGCAGGCTTTCAAATGGATTTTCTGCCACGGTGTTAGCCCAAAAAACACACGCACGAAGAATTAAGTCTGCTGGGAGCAATCGATTCATGTTCCGCATATTCCAGGCTGTGAAGTAGCCTCCCATGTTTACTCTCATCACATTTGTACGGTTTTTGTTTTGTTTTTTTCCCCCACTCAGGGTATTGCTGGCCCGTCTGGTCCACTGGGTCCCATTGGTCCCCCAGGATTACCTGTAAGACTCCCGCAAATAGCACGTACACTAATAAATTGGTCTGAAACAAATATTGATCCCGTTTTGTTTTCTTCAGGGTCCCGCTGGTCCCAAAGGAGCTAAAGGATCATCTGTAAGTGTTTGATCAATACAAAATAGAAAAATGATGCAACGGACGAGGAAGCAAAAGTGATTTATTGTGATCCGATAGAATATCTCAATACTGTGTCTATTTATTCGTCAATAATCCATTGCTTTCCTTTGCCGTACTCAGGGTTCAACTGGACCAAAGGGAGAGACTGGTACAACTGGACCTCCTGGACCACCTGTGAGTCATTGATCTCCTGTCGTTAGCACACATCCATAGCGCATGTTGCTATACCTGCGGGACAAACTTTAGCCATCACCCCCCACTGACTCCCCTCTCCGTGACAGGGACCGCCCGGCGACGTCATCCAGCCGCTGCCCATGCAGAGTTCCATGAAGGGCCGAACTCGCAGGAGCATCGACGCCAGCCAGATGGCGGACGACGCGGCGGCCGACGCCAGCTACAAGGACTACGACGACGGCATGGAGGAGATCTTCGGCTCGCTCAACTCCCTCAAGCTGGAGATCGAGCAGATGAAGCACCCGCTGGGCACCCAGGCCAACCCGGCCCGCACCTGCAAGGACCTGCAGCTCTGCCACCCGGACTTCCCCGATGGTTTGTGTTCAATGCATGGTTCTTTGATCGTCTCTGTGCAATTTAACGCGGCCCGACATGCATGTGCACAGTGATATCGATATCTCTGCATTACAAGCCGCTCCTTGCAGAATGTGTTGCCAAACACCTGGAATCAGGAGAGGAGTTCTTTTGAGGGAGTCAGTCCAGCAGCTGAACTCATTGTCCGCTTTGCTGCTTTATAACTTTTCTCCGCACGTCTGAATACCAATTGGTGCGATACCGGCGGATAGTATTGGCAGAGAGACGTGGGTCGATAATGCGCGACACTGCCGCGACCTCAAAAAAGTCAAGCTCAGACTACAAATCATGTGTGTTGCACCCTTAATGGCACCCCGTGCCCACTGTTTGTTTGTTTTTTTCTAGGTGAATACTGGATCGATCCCAACCAGGGCTGCTCTCGGGACTCCTTCAAGGTTTACTGCAACTTCACAGCAGGTGGAGAGAGCTGCATCTTCCCAGATAAGAAGTCTGAAGGGGTAAGTCGGGCCTTAATAAACCTGACACACACACACACACACACACACACACACACACACACACACACACACACAGACTCTCTCTTTCTCTCTCTCTCTTTCTCTCTCCCACTCTCTGGCACACACATGCACACACACAGGATGCAATGTCAGGTGCAAAGTCAGTGTGCAGGAAAAAGGCTTTGGCGCTGGCGTTAGCAAGAGGATGCACCTCGGTGAAGAGAGAGGAAATCTATTTCCAGGGTTTTTTGCAACGTGACTGACAGTGAAGGGAGCCCAAGGCTTCGGGATGTGTTTGCCGTATTGTTCCTCGCCTTGCGCAGTGTCGAAATAACCCAAATATTTCAAGAGTAGCTGCAGCAGCAGCAGCTCAGTTTGTCTTCGCACGCACTCTTATAATTAGCCTCCGTGAGATTACCTAGTGTTTTTACAAGGCAGACGTGGGGGATGACTCGGCAGTACCGCTCCTCCCGCGAGTACCCAAAAAGTTATTTCACAAACGCGCAGAAAAAAAATCTCCGCCCAGTAACTGAAGCCGGAGGAGACACGGTTGCTGTGAGTCACCCGTCCGTGTTTCATTGTGCTGTTCAGACGGGGAGCCGTAAAGCTGTTGGCAGGTGACGGGTAAATCCAGAGAAAGGTCTCATTAGGGGCACCATTATGCGCGAGCGTGCGGTGCAGCGTTAGACGGGGGGAGAAAGGGGCGAGACATGGGTAAGACCGTCTTCGACAAGTCAGGGGTTGTGTCAGAGCGCAGCGCTGCAGCCACTCTAATGATGCCGCTCGCCGGGCCTCCGAGGAGCAGGAGTTTGCTTAAGCTCGGTATAATGAAGCAGACTTTTTATAGCGCGCCGCTGACGAGCCGCTCTGGGCGTTGCGCTGTCGGCCTTTGCGCGGGGGACTGTAAACACTCCCGCGCGCTACTTCGGATCGGCGCCGTTGTTATCGTTGTGCCCACCCGGTGTTGCTCGTATCGCTGGTTGTGCTGTCTGGAGTACGGCAGAGGAGACAAAGACTGACTTGCTTCATTCCGACCCTCGCCACCACTTCACCCTCCTGCCTCGGAGTTTAGTTGGAGCTAGCAGTTGAAAATTGGCTTCTGCAAATACTGCCCGTTCGTTATTGACTGTCAGCTTCCACTCGGACGTGTTTCTCAGGCGGCAATGCAACATTACAACAACGCAGCTTTCTGACGTTAAAGTTTGGTCCAAGATCTGGTGTGAAGTTTAGCTAATGCTGCCGCTAGCTGGGTCGCTGCTACATGTGCATTAGCATTTTTACAAGCGTTTTTTTTTTTCTCTCTCTCTGCCTCTGATATCCTCGTAAGGAAAAAGGACCTCAATTCACGGAAAAGACATTTAACTTAGACAATGACTGCCATAATTTCCCAACCTTTTTTTACTGGTCTGTTTGAAATCCTTTTAAAAAGGACGAGTTCGCCCCCTCGCCCTTTTCCCGGCAAGAATCGTAAAACCCTTTGCGAGAGCGTAGCGGCGCAGAGGTTGGACGAGAGGTGAAACGGAGCCCGAGTAAAAGTTGCAGCAAAGTCTTAACGTCCCTCTCGCAGAGAGAGAGAAGAGAGAGAGAGAGAGAGAGAGAAGAGAGAGAGAGAGAGAGAGAGAGAGAGCTAAAGGTCACCTGTAAGGCGGCTGTACTGTGTGCCGTCTCCCAGCGAAAGGCCATTTCCGCACTCATCACTCATTAGCTCATTAGGGCCATCGACGACGGTTGGATATCATACCTCACCATCTAATTATGTGGGGCATTCATCAGTGTCATTGATGAGGGTGTGGGGGGGCGCCATTAGAGCCCCCCGCAGCCCCGGCGGCTGGGCCGCGACTTCCGGCGGCTTTGGCAAAGTCAGAGTCTCGGCCAGCGCAAGGCGGCCGCTGCGAGAGCGCCTCGCAGGCGGCACTTCCTTAATTAATCACTGTGTACTCATGCATTTTTCAGCAGCAATTAGTCCGCCAGCCACGGTTTGTACTGTACAAAATGGCATAATGGATAACTGAAGCATTCCGGGCCGGGGCCGGGACTGCTTCATTTCTGCGGTATTTCAGGTTCCTGGCGAGACTCTTGGAGGACGAGCGGAGGAGGAGGAAAAGCATTGATGGGGTTTCTGTGTTTCTGCACCGGTGTTTTTCTTTCTTTAACGCTGTTTTTTCCCCTCCTCCTCCTCCTCCTCTTATTCCTCCTCCTCTTCCTCCCATGCCTTCCCTCTCGTCGATCTATGCCCCCAGGCCAGGCTCACATCCTGGGCAAAGGAGAATCCCGGCTCCTGGTTCAGTGAATTCAAACGTGGTAAACTGGTAAGACTCGACTTCCTCCGGTCCCGTTCCGCTCCCTGAATAGCCTCTTATATTTTTCGCAGAGCAAAATGGCAAAATGGCCCAAAGACTCGCCGGGCACATGGTATAGTCACTACAAGAGAGGTTCGATGGTAAGTGGCGCCGGCCGGCCGGGTCCTGGCTGAGGCCTCGGACCCTTGTGTGTGCCTGATGCTCTGCATGGTTCTGGTGCCACAAAGTATGTATATTGGTTGTTCAAAAAAAAAAAGAAATGACTGCTTGACCGAGCATGAAGCTGCACTCACCATTCAGTACAGAAACGCGGGCGATGCTCTGGGCGGTGAAACGGGGAGGAGGAGGAGAAGGAGAAGGAGGAGGAGGAGGAGGAGGAGGAGGAGGAGGAGTTGCGGCTCTGAGATTTGCGGTGTGTTTTTTATTCAGCCGTGTGAAACGGCCGACCGTTAAAACCCTCCGCCCGTATTTCCTCCCTGCAACGCCCCCCTCCTTGTCCTCCCCCTCCCCCACTCCAACGTGAAGTGAGCATCGTCCCCGCCTCTCTAAGAGTGACTGCGTGCCTTGACACTCCATTGACTCGAGGAGCAACGGTGCACTTAATAGCACCGGACGAGGGAAAAAGGGCGGAGCCTGGGAGGAAACGCAGCAACTCTGCAGCCCCCACCTACCCCCCCCCCTTTTTTTCCCCCCCCGCTTCCGTCTGAGTTACAGCGTATTTGTTTAGCGAGGAGCTCAACGCTTTTCTGCCTCAGCAGGTCTCCATCCTTTTTACGAGAGCGAGAGAGAGAGACAGGGGAGAGAGAGGGAGAGAGAGAGAGAGAGAGAGAGAGAGAGAGAGACGGGGGGGAGAGAGAGAGAGAGAGAGAGAGAGAGAGAGAGAGAGAGACAGACAGAGACAGAGACATGGGGGGGGGAGAGAGAGAGAGAGAGAGAGAGAGACAGGGGGAGAGAGAGAGAGAGGGAGAGAGAGAGAAGCCGCTGCCATTCAGCCGCACTCCAGCACCCCCCCGCCCCCCCTTCCACACACACACACACACTCAGTACCCCCTCCCATTCCAACCCATCTCCATTAAATACTAACTAAATCCAGCAGAGTGGCTCCAAGTCAAGCAGGTCAGGCACTCAGTCACCACCCAGGGGCTTCTGGGTACTCAGTCACTGTTGACTTGCGGCTGCGATGACAAAGAGGTAAATCTGTGTGCGTCTCCGTCTCCGTGTGTGTGTGTGTGTGTGTGATGTCGGACTTGGATAGGGTGAAAGCCCCCCCCCCCAAAAAAAAAAACCTGGCGAAAATTCCAGAGGGCCGCAAATTGGCAACACAACGATGGAAAAAAAAAAAGAAGTGGTGCCACCACTCTGGGTTTGTATCACGTGCATGTCGAGGCGTGTGTGTCTGCGTCTGTGTGTGGAAAGCGGAGCCAGAATGGCCGGTGGTTTTCCCGGGCTGCATGGCTGTTGGATGCTGCATGTGCTTTGAGCGGCCGGTGAGTCTTGTTCTGTCTGCAAAGACCAAGCGACCATGTGGATCGAATGGATTTGCCAACGGTTGGTATGCAAGCGGCCGCTCGCTCGGCGACTGAACAGGAGCGGCGGCCGGGTTTTCAAAAGGGGGGGTGGGGGGATGGGGGGATGGGGGGAGGGGGGCGTAGACGAAAAAAAAAACAAAAAAACAACCCACTGTCTTATCAGTCGGGAGTTACAGCGCATTATCGGCAGGCGTAATGGGATATATCTCTCTTTTTTCTGACAAGCCTCACCGTAATTAAAAATTGTAAAAAAGAAAAAAAAAAAAATTAAAAAAAAAGAAGAGACAAAGACACATTTAGGTTAATTACTGGGGAAATTAACACAGACTCGCGCCGGCGTCGTCATCCATCTAATTACGATTTCACGCGCTCGCTGTGATTTCCCTCCAGTGAGCGCGCCGAGCGCCGAAAACGCGCAATCAACATTGAAATGAGGGTTTTAGTTACGCTCGGTTTTGTTTTTTTGTCCTTTGAAGGCAGATTCTTTCCGCATTAGGCCTTCCAACATCTGCGCAGCTTCCAGGCATTAGACCCCCCCACCTCCCCCAGCCCCCCCAACCATAATGTGTCATCACGCCATCCTTCTTAGCAACGCGAGCTCCGCGTTCTGGCGTTTGGACGAACACCCCCCCCCCCACCCGAATTCTTCCAAACCCGCCGCTGTGACTAACGGTAGCATAAACCCCGCCCCCGCAGCGAGGGAGCCGCGGCGCTCCTCGCTTGTTAAACCAGTCGCATCGGCCCTTCTGCGAATAGCCGCCGGGCGAGCTGGATGCGCGCTGATACTCGGGCGACAACGGTTAGCGGTAAATACCCAGAATGCACTGCTTCCGATCAGTGGCAACGTGGAGCACGGCGGCGTCGGCCTCCGCTCGCACGGCGGCTGTGGGTTTAATCCGAGCGTGTCCTTGGACGCGGCGCCGACTTCTTTCAGGAGTCTCTCTGCAACAGGAGGCACGTCCCAGGAATACAAACCAGGCAGCAAATCACAACTATAAATGACCAGGCATAGATTAAATTAAAGCGGCCCCGGAGAGACAAGCGGCGCTGCAGAATGCAAGAAGAGGGCTCAGTCAATCTTTTTTTTTTCTTTTGCGTTTGTTCTCCACTCCTTCACTCGCCGCTAGCATCCCTCACCCGCTCCTCTCCTCCCCTCCTCCTCTTCCCCCCCCCGCAGCTCTCCTACGTGGACGCGGAGGGCAACCCCATCGGCGTGGTCCAGATGACCTTCCTGAGGCTGCTGAGCGCCGCCGGCAGGCAGAACATCACCTACAACTGCTACCAGTCGGTGGCCTGGCACGACCAGGACCAGGACAACTACGACAAGGCCATGCGCTTCCTGGGCTCCAACGACGAGGAGATGTCTTACGACAACAACCCCTACATCCGCGCCGTGCTCGACGGCTGCGCGGTAAGTTCTGACCCGATCGTTTTCCTTGTTCTGAATCCACAGTCAAGGATGTTCGGTTCAACCCGCCCCAACATTCCCGATCCGTCTCTTTGTCCTGCTCTTGACAAGCTGTCTTTGCTCCTACGATGCTGACATGTGCCGGGCCACTAGGTGGCAATAAACCTTTTGGAAAACACAGACAATTCCGGCCTTGTGACGATCAAGCATAGTTTGTTTCCGCTGAAACCCTCGAGGAAGTACAGAGCAAACAACATCTTTTAAAACAACGTCCTAGTTAGCAATGGCTGAGGTTAGATGCAAATTGTATTGTAAATTTTGACCCACAATAAAGCTGCACAACTTGTCTTCAGTTTCCTCTTGCACACAGAGCAACAAGAGTCCATAATCACCTCTCCGATCTGCCATTGAACTGAAACAGATCACAGCGCAATCTCATCAGCGTAATGTTGAACCTTGAGCGAGGAAAGTGGCTGATAGCATCCAACCGCTAATTATAGCGTTCGTCTAACCACAGTTTAGCTAGGAGTAAACCTGAGCTCCATAGTCATCGACACACATGTGCCACCTCCTATTCCCTTTGGCGGTTTCATCATATGGAAAGGTTTAGTTATCTTGTCACCCTGTTAGCAAAAGTGACAATGTAGCCAGTTTCCTGGTGTGTTTTTAGCTTCATGCGCTAACCTGCTGTCGCTTCCTCTCGTCCGCAGACAAAGAGGGGCTACGAAAAGACAATAATTGAGATCAACTCGCCGAAAGTGGAACAGGTTCCGTTTGTGGATATCATGTTCAACGACTTTGGCGGCAGCACGCAGAAGTTTGGATTCGAAGTGGGCCCCGCCTGCTTCATCGGCTAAGACTGTTTACTGAGCAAATGGAGGAAGAAAAAAAAAACTAAACAAAACATATATTTGTTTTCTCAGAAAAAAATGATTAAAAAAACGATTGAAAAAAATAAAAGATAGGACAGTTCTATTTGTAAAAAAAAAAAGAAAAAAAAGTTACTTTGTTTCCAGAAAGCAACAAGTACGAGTACAATGAAATCAAAGTGAAAATACGGTGAAATTCTATAGGAATAGCGGAGCAAAAGCAAGATAACCTTGAAACCTCAGTGTGCCTTCTCCATCACATGCAAGTTTTGAAACTGGATGTCAGATCCCGCCTCCTAGCCCAACCCCCGCCACACTTGATTTAGCCTCTTTTTTGACCCACACATCGAAGGCAACCCTGAGAGCTGAAGCCGTTTTCCAGACGCTCACAACACTTTTCCAAGGACTCCAAACCCCCATTTGGCTCTTTTCTTTTTAGTTTCCATGTTTTCTCTCGTCTCCCTGGCATTCTTCCTTTCTCATTTGTTTGTTTTCCACTCGGTTTGTTTGCTCATTCACTTCGGGAGCTTTTGTTTGTGCATAATTGTCTTACCGTTCCCTTGGAATGGATCTTATATATATAAATATATAAATATATATAAATATTTTTAATTGTTTGTAAGTACATTCTGTATATTTTTTTTTTTCTCTTCCCGGTTGTGTTTATTGCTTCTGGCTTCAAAACATGCATGTGACTTTATGAATTGTGAGGTAGGTGAGGATGCGGAATCATCAACAAAGAAAAATTGTAAATTGAAAAGCGGACCAGGGGGAAAAAAAACATACGTATAAAAAAAAAACAAAACAACAAAAAAAGAAATTGGGAAGTCTTGTCTTGTTGCAGTTGTGGAGCACACCTTGTTGTAATTTAAGAGCAGTATGGAAATAAAGGACAAAATGGAGCTCTGTGATTACTATGTGACACTTTTGATTTGTGTAACGAACCAAAGGAAAGTTAAAACATTCCTCCTTCTCTGAGCGGAAACTCCGCCCCCCCCGGTGGCAATATCGTTAACTTAATAAACCCGCTTTGGTCTTTTTTTTTTGTTTTCTCTCCCCCCCCCCCCCCCCCCTCCCTTTAGATGCTCACCTGTCTGACTATGCAATGGGAGAGTTGTCGCGTTTTAAATGAAAACACAACTTAATCAAAAAAAAAAACAACTAGGTGCTATTTCCTCTCTTCTGTGGTGCTATGTGATTTTTTTTCTTCTTCTTCTTCTTCTTCTTCTCTGTTTTCCGTTGTTTGAATGCAAAAAAAAAAAAAAAGCAACGACGCGGTAACGACGGCATTTCACCCATCGTGGACGTCACAGTTGCGCGCCGCTTCTCGCCGACCGCTCGCAGATCGGCCGCCATGCACACGGCGTCGCACAATACCCCCCAATCCCCCCCACCCCTCTCGTTTCCGACACGTGATGGAATGTGGCGCTAAAAGACGGTGCTTTGCTCTTTTAAGGAAGCCGCGTTTCCCTCCTCCGTCCGTCGACTTCATGGGTGCAACATCAAAACCGACGGACGGACGGGTCGTCCGGGGCCACGAGCGTCTGGGTTTGGTCCAGAAAATTGTGTGTGTTTTTTTTCTTTTCTTTTTTATCGAAAGAAATCCTTCCACCAAAGAGCTTATTTTATCTTTTTCTTTTTTTTCTTTTTTTTTACATTTATATTGTAGCTTTAAGAGCCACGGCGGCTCAAAGATAAAAACAAAACACTCTTCTCGTGTGGGAACTTGAAAAGTATCTGATCCTGATTTTTACTGCATTAGAAGTAGGTCACCAAATTAGCCCGATGGAAGTTTGCGCTTTGCTAGTTTTGCCCTATTTTGTAATTATGCTTTTATTTTTTTGTTCAAAGTATGCACTCTCTATGCTTATGACCACTAGTATCTACCACAGAATTGTTTTTTCTTTTTCTTTTTTTTTTTTTTTACAGCCCTTCATACGTAGGTTTGCTTTTTCTAAAAAAAAAACAAAAAAAAAACTTTAAATATGTGACTTGAACCCTTTCTGTTCGTCTTTCTGCAGTACACCCGAATTGACCGCGCTCAGTAAAACAAAAAGGACATTTTTTTTTCCTTTTGTAAATTTCCACGACCAGCGTTGATGCTGCCTTTTATTTTTTAATTTTATTTTCCTGGTTTTATTTTGTAGATTTTCCATTTGTCTGTCTTTGTATGTTTGTTTTCACGGTCTTGTCAAACCTGTGTAAGGATAAAAAGGATAGAAGTTATATTGGGTTTTTTCTCATGTCAATAAATTCAAGTTTACTGTGGCCATCCACTCTTGTATGTCCTTTGAAGCATTAAAACCTATCTGTATGCATGAAACTGTAAAGTTTTCTCTCTTGTTGTTATGATTTTGGTAGAGTGACATGATCTCGAGTCCGCCCTCTCCCGCGGTCGCGGAGTGGAGGGGGAGGAAGGAAAAAAAAGAAAAGAAAAGGAGATGAACTTGTAACTCTACCAAAGCCAATGTTGGTTTGTAGTATATTTATTGTACTATTTAAAATAAAAAAAAATAAACGTTAAATGACACCAATAGTGCAAGAGTGTAAGAGTGCCCCCCTCTTTGCGTGCACGCAGGAGAGATCAAAAAAAAAGAAAAGAAAAAAGAAACCGTCACTGGTGGGAAAAGGTTATTAATTCACTGGCGGACGCCTCCTTATCCTCTGCGAGGCTGCAGAAAACATTTGGCCATTTCCAATAGATTATTCTTCTCTCTGGGCTGCGTGTGTGTGTGTGTGTGTGTGTGTGTTTGTGTGCCTGGCAACACTTCATTTGTTTGAAATGCCAAACAAATTATTATTACGTGTTTAAAAGGTCCCATATTATGCAAAAAAAAAATTGCTTTTCCAGCAGTTTGCGCCTGGAGCCCGTCGGTGAATTGAGGATCGTGGGGAGCGGAAGCAAAAATAATCACTGCAAACTTCCACTGTTGTAATTCAAGTTTTATTTTTTATATACAATTGGAATTTTTTTTTTTCTTCTTTTTTTTTTTAGAGAACCCTACCCCCTGCACCAAGCGCTCTCATAATATGCGATGTGCAACCTTTAATGGAAATCCGAGGTGGCGGAGCGGCACTTAAAAAAAATTGCAAAGTGCAGACTTATTCAAAAGCAGCCACGGAAAATAAATATATATATATATATATATATTTATTTCAGTGTGGTAAATTTTTAATGCTGTGTATGTTTATGGGATGGATGAATGGCCATCAGAGAGGAGCATCCTGAGTGAGCGGAAAAGAAAGAAAGGGAAAAAAAAAGCAGATTCCTCATCCGGAGCGCCGAGAACGTGGAAAATGTTGAGCAGCGGGACACGAGAGAGGGTCAAAGGTCAGCGCAGGAGGACGCAGCCGGCCGCCGGGGCGAGACACGCGTTTGCACGCCGCCCAGTTTTGAGGTCTGCGCGATGGGGTCGCTCAGGGACGACGCTTCTTCGAGTGAGGCAGCCCCCCCGGAAGAGGAGGAGGAGGAAGAGGAAGAAGGGGGAAAAAAAGAAGCCGAAATGTAAGAGCAAACAGTGAAGTGAGTCATGGATAAAGGCTGAGCAGCTTAAGTCAAACAGCTCGGGGATCAAGTGGGAGGCTCGCTAAAGCGTTTCTCCGAGCAATATGAAGATGTTACACGCCAAAGAGTTGCTCTGAGGAAATTCTGCAGCAGTGTACAGCGTTCCCAGTCAGCCGCAGACGTCTCCTCCTCGGCTCTGGAGTTGTGAGATCGGCTCATAGCGTCAGAGCGCATTCACACAGCAAGACGCCATCATTGCATCTTTAGACATTCATCTCTTTTCTTTCTCAGTTTGTTTGTTTGTTTGTTTTTTTTTTGGGGGGGGGGTCATTTTCACCACCTGTCCGACCTTTCCCCTCCTTCTTTAATTGCCCTGACCGCTCGCACCTGTTCCCTCTCTTCCTTGTGCTGATAGTTCATGTTGTGTTTGTGTTGCTTTTGCGGCCTTTTTTCATGCGTGTGGTAGTTTTTTTGTTTGTTTTTTACCTGCGCCTCGTGTGTCTGATAAAGGTGACCGTGCTAACTAGCCACCGCAACAGCCCAAATGTAATCCCATTCCAATGACACCGGTGCAGTTGCGTTGTGAGTGACAAACAAACCAACCGGTGCAAACTACACCGTAATTGAAACTCCAAACGGTTTGGAAAGCCGCGGCAGTTGTTTTTAATATTTTCTGGCAAACGTCTACACCGAGCCACGGAACACTCTGGCTGGTGTCGGGACGTGGCCAGTATCCGAGTGACTGGAGCGAAGGCCGAAAGGTCCGGTGTCCTCACACTCCGTGAGGGACATTTGGTACTGGAGTTAGTGTGTAATTGCCTCGCAGCCCGGGGATGTCGGGCAGCCGGAGCCCATTCGGAGTCCGTCCCCGGCACTGCTGACCTACTTCCGCACAAATCAGATAGCGAGCGGCCACAGATCAACACTGGGACTGTCATTTTGGGATATTAATGAGCGGCTTTTCCGCTCTAATGGACTGAGACTGAGCGGTGGCAGCGCTTCAACACGCTGGTATTTCGGACTTGATCAGCGGCGGCGCCGACCTCCCTTGTAAGGTGACAGACGCGCCCCCTCCGCTCCGTTGAGCCAGACGGTGGCGCATTAAACCAGCGCTGATCGGAATGCAGACTTCCTGTAAAACACGTCTGACCGCTCTCCATTCCTTTTGAATTCATCTGGAATCCTCAAAGTGTTTGAAAAGTGGGGGGGGGGGGGGGGGGGTCTTGGGAGAATGTTTGGAATTAACCCTCAGCGTGACGTTCAAATAGACGAATCGGATTCATTAGCGTTAGCTTGCAGGTGACCGTAGCCAAACGCTCTGTGTGGTGCAGCATTAGCGGCACGTCATCGCCCCCCCACCCCCAACGATGAAAAACTGCTTCTAGTGTGGAGCCGGCAAAAAAAGGGGGGGACTGAAAACTGCCGTCGGCTCTTTTATTGATCTAATAGTAATAAAACTGCATGTGCGGCAGCATCGATGCTAACCTGGTTAGCAGCGGATCAGCTTCCTCTACCTGGCCTTTGGAGCGCATCGAGTGTATTTCACCAGAACTACAGAAGACGCTGGGATTTCAGGGGGCGACCCCAGGCGTGTTGCTGCGTGTTTCAGAACGACAGAACGCGGCATTAAATCGGAAGATTTGTCATTTTTATGCGACGAGAGAAAAGGGTGAAGAAAAAAAACACGATCCTGTCGCCGTCAAGTGCATTGCGGTGGCTTCTAGAATTCCGACACGCTTTTATTTACTTATTTTCAAGACAATCTGGGCTGCAGATGCTCGCCCGCAGTCGTTAGCTGCAATCGGATGATGCAAGAAAAAAAAAAAAGACGCAGAGATTAATAAAAAAAAAAAAAAATCTACCACAACCTCGCTGGGCATGAATATTTAAGAGGCTGTGCAACCTGGGAAAACACATGCAAATAGACAAACCAAACAACATGAGGGAGGGTTACACAGAATGGAGGCTTTCTCTTTTTCTTTTTCTTTTCCTCTTCTTTTCTTTTTTTTTACAACCGGCTGCGCTCTTTGCACGTTGACGCACTTAACGGGGCTCATCCGGCGAAATTTGTTCCAGTCGGAACCAAAGTGATTGGGCTGCAGTAGAGCGACCCCCCCCCCCTCCCACTCCTCCCACTCCTCCCTTCCACCCAATGTTTGGATTTCACTGCGTCACACCCAATTGTCTGCAGCACGCACGCACATTAAATATGAATGCAGCATGTAATGCGCAAGTTCCATGTGTTCATTCATTTAAATAATATATTATTCATGTCATCTGACTGGGCTCATCGTGATTGCTCTTATTCTTTAGCACACTCTAATTTTGCGTGAACACAAGTGCGTGCATCTTTAAACAGCTGTCACTTTTTGATGTTCTCAGATCGTCATTGTCACGCTCACCGCCTCTGTGATCCCTCCCCTAAATCTCTCTTCTACCTGTGAAATGTATTTCCTGTTGCACTTTTCAAATAAATGCAAAGTCATATATAGTCAGACAAGTCATACAGTTTATATATGTGTATGTGTGTGTGTATATTGTAAGTATGTGTGTGTATATATATATATATATATATATATATATATATATATATATATATGTGTGTGTGTGTATCTGTATATATATGTGTATACATGTATGTGTGTATATATGTAGATGTTTATTTTGTATATACAAACAAATGCATATATATACATATATACAGTGTATATATACATATATGTTTTTATATGTACATATACTAATATGTATGTATATATTGTCACAGTTCTGCTATTGGGGTCACAGTACTTTTCCACTCAGCATGCCAGCCACGCCCACCTCATCAGCCACGCCCACCTCATCAGCCACTCCACTCACCTGTGCTCACAGCTGCTCTTCATCTCCAATCAGCTCAGTATATATGCTCCTGCTCCACACTCATTTGTTTGTTGCCAGATTGTTCTTTGTCCCCATGCCAGACCTTCCAGCGGTTCTCGGCCTGATCACCCGGTGCCGACCGAGCCGGTCCCTGACCCGATCCTGCTTGCATTTCCCTGGTGTTCTGACCTGCCCGCTTCCGCTCTTGGTCGTCCGCCTCCTGCCTTCTCGGTTCCGACCCCGTTTTCCCCTGACGTTCTGCCCCCCAGCAACCCGACCAGCCCATCCCTGGTGTCTGTCTGCCTGTTCCCTGCTGGCCCTCGTTGGTTCGGGCCTGCTCCTGATCCAGCACCTTCTTCCTCATTGCAATCTCTACTACGCTGTTTGTGCTGCATTTGGGTCCACACCACCGTGTGTGTGCGCGTGCGTGCGTGTGTGTGTCCAAATGATGTTAAATCAGTCATTAGAGGAGGATTGGAAGACAGGGAAAGGCTGAGGGGGGGGGGGTGTTTGATGTGTAAATACGCCTTGCACAGCCGGTGATGATGTTTTCCCTGCTGGAACGCAGGTAAATAACACATGAGTGTTGGATCACATTTCAAATATTCAAGTACGCGTCGACAGACATCATTAACATGCAGCGGGGGTTTTATTCTCGTCCTGTGCGTCGCCTCGATTCTTCTCGGCTGCCGTCACCCCGAGGGGAGGGCGCTGCAACCAAAGTGGGACGTGCTTAAACTCAGCTTCCCACGGATCTCCACAAGCAAAATGAAAAGAAAAGGGAGGAAAAAAAAAAGAGAGAAAGTTGGCCGCGTCAACATCAATCGCGCAGTTTCGCAGCGACGCGAGGGGGAGCTGTTCAGGAGCGGTCGCTGGCGTGGCACCAGAAATAAATGGACAACGGCACGAATGTGAACCTCCTCTCGGCAGGGAGAAGCTTTGTCTCACTCGTGTAAAACTTAGCACTCGATCTAATTAGATCGTTCTTGTTTCTCAGCCAGAAGGAAGAGCATATGGTCCTGCGTCCCCCCCCCCCTCCTCCTCCTGCTTCCCCTCCGATCGCTCTCGCTCACTCACTCTCGCTAGCTGTTCTATTTCGGGGGATTCCCACAGCATCGCCTTTGAAGCTGCGGGCCTCCTCCGCGCGCTGCCGCACCTCCCGCGGTGCGACCGGGTCAAA
This sequence comes from Nelusetta ayraudi, assembly GCF_046127955.1. Classification (NCBI taxonomy): domain Eukaryota; kingdom Metazoa; phylum Chordata; class Actinopteri; order Tetraodontiformes; family Monacanthidae; genus Nelusetta; species Nelusetta ayraudi. The sequence goes on from NW_027466270.1 coordinate 302,802, forward strand.
AAGACCTGTGCGGCGCAGGACCCGGGCTGCGGCCAAGGACAGGGCCCGAGTCGGGCGCCTGACGCGGCGTGAGAGCCGGTCTCCGTTCTGCTCCCACATCAATCAGCGAGACGAACAAGGTCAGAGCGAACTGATCACCTGACACATTAACCGCTACATCCGCAGGGTGGCTTTCACGGAAAAACCTTCACAACATCTCCCACAAGGAGGCCCCTCCCCCCCACTCCCCCGTCCGTCCGTCCGTCTGTTCTAACCGGTGTGGGCAAAGTGCTGACAGGCCTGATTTAATAGGAATGTCAATTAGACCGCTACCACTTGTATTACTGCAGTGTTGGTCATGGCAGAGGTAATAGCGGTACCAGTTGTGGCGATGAGGGCGCTAGCGGTACCAGCGGTGGTAGTGATGGTGCTGGTCGGGGTATCTGGGAGAGTAGGTACTGAAATTATGATTCCAGGCGTTGTGATGAATTCCAGGAGGAAAGAACAAAGTTGAATCAACAGAACAGATCAGTTTCACCTCCAATGATCGAACTACTCTTGGACTCCTGGGCCAGAAAAACAAAACAGAACATTATTATTATTTTTTTACCTTTTACCAAAGTTAAGACTCCTCATCGCAGCAGCCGGTTGTAATACTCGACTATTTGCACATGTCGGATTTATTTTCCGGGCAGACTCCATGTGCGGTCGATTGGCAGGACAAGAGTGGAGTCCTCTCTGACTTGACATTTGGGAGGCGGGGAAAACAAACAGAACCCCCGACTGTACCGGGGGGGGATTACAAGGTCAATGAACAGCGAAACCAATATCGTTTTCGTTTCGCCTCGCTTGGTTGGCCGTTGTATATGTGCACCTGTCGGTTGTCGGAAAACAATCCTTAGCATTTTTTTTTTTTTTTCATACCCCTCCAATGCTGGTCGGACGGTGGATCTTCCCCGACGTGAACGCTGTGTTTCGTCCACGGGTGGCAAAGACATGGTTGACAGCTTTATCCATCCTCGTGGTTGTACGAACCCTTTAAGTCGGGGGGGGGTTAAACTCATTTTGGTTCATGGGCCACAGACACTGGAAGATCTATTCCCAAGCGGGCCGGAGCGGTAAAATCGTGGTACGGTGATAATAACGTAAAAATAACGACAACCTCCAGTTGTTTTCTTTGTTTTACTTCGTCCGTGTTCTTTGAGGACTCTGCAAAACTCCTCAGTGAGGAAAGTCGCTATTGGCTGTCCTGAAAGTCGCCAAATGACGTCATCGTCTAATTTGCATAGTTGACGACGACCGCAACGTAACGACGCCAGGAAAAGTCGCTAGATTTGTCACTAGTCGCTTTTGACACACACAAAAAAGTCGCTATGGGGAGAATAGCGACTTTTTTTGGGGGGGGGAGAAAGTCGCCAAGTTGGCAACACTGCTCTGCATCAGCTTTGTCTGTTTCCACAGAGACATTCTGGGGGCAATGAGGGCAGCCAATAGGAGGCGTGAGTGGATGTACTTGTGCCCATTTGCTCAGCCCCAGTATTGAGTTTGTTTGCCAAGCAGAAACGATATTGCGACACCAAGTGGACACATTTAGAACGGCACTTTCTTTCACTGAAAAACTGCAGTGTTTATATTTTGCCAAATCATCTCGCGGGCCAGAAGAAAACAGCTTGATGATCCTGATCCGGCCTGCGGGCCGTATGTTTGACACCCCTGCTTCAAGTGGACTAGAGTCCATCAAGGGAACCCGGCTTGTGATCTGTCCCCAAGATCAGTTAAGTATACAAAAATGGATTCGATGTCAACGGTAAAGTAAAAAAAAAAAAGCAGTTTCCTTCCTTGAAGACCTGCCTACGAGTTGTTTTCATTATATGAAAAGCCTAAGGATCTGGGCAATTGAAATTTTGCTCAAAGGTCCAATGAATAATCCACTTCAAAATATCAACAAATGTCAAAAATGACACCTTCTTCATGCAAATGTAATGTGGAGAATGATTTTTTTCATAATACATGTCGGCTCTTGCCGGTTTTCATGGATGGGAGACCACATCTCTCCGCTCGCTATCTGCATACCCATATATATATCGGGTAATAAAATAATTTCAGGGTACTCAACTGAATATTAAACGATGCTGCAAACGCTACACCAGCAGAAATTCCACCTCCCTCTTTTATGCGTTGCAAACCCTCGGAGGAACAGGAACCAGGCTCGGCCGGGATTGCAGATGCAAATTCAGCCTGCCGCATAAACGATACACTCTGACTACAAACACGGGAAAAAAAACGTATCAAACGCAACATTTTTTTTTTTTTTTTTTCAAGAGAAATATATTCGGGATGGGAAGATTAACCGATACGTACCGATACACGGACAGGCACGGGCACGATGCGAGTGCATCGGTAGAGCAGCCGTGAATCCATGCAATTTTAGGATTAAATCTCGATACATCGCTTTTTTACGTCTGTCACAGACCGATACGGCGCTGCACAGCGCAGTGCTGGAACTTACAACACAGCGCAGTTTAAAAAAACAAAAAAACAAACCCCGCCAAAACGAAACGATGGCTGCGTGACCCGGACACGGAGGTGCGTGCCGCTTCAAGTCTGGCGTGAACGACACCATCGTTCCGCGGCTACTCGTGGAACCATTCTACAGCCAAACGTGCCCAACAACAAAGAACACTGGGCCACCGCCGGACTCCTGGATTCTGGAGTTCTGTGCTGGAAGTTTTACAGCACAGCGCAGTCTGCTTCACCCCGATCATGTGGATCAGCTGATATTCCTAAAGAAAAACCTCAGAGTGGAACATATCGGATGAATAATACAGTATGGACTGAAAGTCACACACCAATGAGTTGCATTGTGCACTAATTTTGATTGAGTTCAAGGAACCATGACTTTTTTTTTTTTTTTTCTTTTTTTTTTTAGTATTTGAATCTTTTTCTGTCTTCCATTTCTCATCACAGCCGAGCTGTTTCACTGTCGTGACTGTTTTATTAAGACGGTTAGGCTGCTGTCTGTTTACAGCAACAGCAAGAAGAGTTTACATTTATTCCATTTGTCAGCCATAAGGAAAGGTTTATTTATTTTGCACTTGCCTTGTTATTGTTAATTGTGAACCAGTTGTTCACAAAAGACCTTTATATTGAAATTGAAAAATACAGAATGTTTGTTTGTATTTTGGTGGATAAATAATCAAACTCATTGAATTGCATAGCATCGTTCCTTTGCATCGGAGTCTCAAATCAAATCACATTGTGTTGGATCAAACTGTGCTGAATCGCACTGCATCGTATTGGGGGAATCGTATCGTAAATATACGAATCGTATCGTATCTTTAATGTATCGAATCGTTGGTAGTGTATCGAGATACGTATCGGCCACAGACACACAGATGCACAACCCTAAAATATATGCGTTGCAATACGAGAAGGGGAACCAAGACATTTTGGAGTAATGGACTGCAGAGTGGCTAGGAGAGGCGCCGGCTAGCTCCATGGATTCGCCTTGACCGCAGCGTCTACCTGTCGTAACTCATGACTGGCGCCTATAAACCGACATTGGGATGATTTGTATCAGCGCTTCTGACACTGCCGAGTGTCTCCTTCGCGTGCTCGTGTACCGAGTGTCACTGAAGGTGTTTCTGCTTTTCCAGGAGAAAAATTGAAAGTAAAATCTCCGTGCATGCAAAATATCGCAAAACCAAGTGGCTCAAAGGTGATTTTATATCGATGAAAGTCACCCGGAATCATCGGCTCCCTCCACCCCGCTGCCAAAACAGATCGGACTCGGGAGAAAAGGGGGGGGGGGGGAAGATTGAATTATGAAATTGCCAACGTTGCCACCTGAGGTCATGGCGCATGGGAGCAATTCATCACTGTCTTCCCGACATCATCACCTCCCTGGCAGGTCAAGAATCTTCCCCTGATTAGACGTGGAGAAGAGGCGGGCGATGCCAGGGAGAGTCAGACCAGCCAAGCGTCTTTTGGTCTGCAGCAACAATGGGAAGCGTCCAATAATAATGAGATTAAATCACTCATGGCAGAGCATTTTCCTGAGCCGCAAAGAAGAAGAAGAAAAAAAAAATACAAGACAGCAACTTTAGGGATAATTAGATCATGTATTTTTTTTTTTAAAGCCTACAGTGCATATTAAAAGTAAAATGTGATATGACCCAATACAGTTGATTTAATGAATTTGTGTCTGAATAAAATTCAATCACCCTCGCTGTGCCATGCTAATAATACTCATTGTGAGCGGGCCTATTCCTGTAGATTGCGTGTGACTTTTATCACCTGCTGGATTGCTTTCCTATTTCCATAATATCCCAATTGAGCCCAGAGTGTAATGAGAAAAATCTTCTTTTGCAGAGCAAGAAATGAAGTTAATTCTAATAGTCCATTTGCTGTCTTGTGAGCACTCATGAAAGACGTTTCTCACAAGCATCTGCGCATTTGGTTGTGTCAAATAAATGAGCAGACATTGTGTTTCTGTGGAGAAAAGGCCGGCAATGCCAAACAAAAAAAAAAAATCAAATTGACCCTGTTGGTTGTTGGGTCACTGCTCTGTAAGTTAGCCACAACTGGAAAAACTACAAAACCAATATGATAACCAATTACTAGAGGAATACATGCATAAATAAATGAATAAATACAAATATAAAGTTTTTTTTTTTTTTTGCCTTTTGTCATTGTAGAAGGCAAATAGATGGCTGTGGGGGGGGGGGCATCCGACCAGGTTCAGTAGTCGACACCGGATTGCTCAATGGCTAGCATAGCTCGCTCCACCAGTGCTTTTTGGCTTCACGGTGCGGCTCAGCACGAGTGCATTTACCAGTTGTGCAGGAACAGTACTGCGTTTAGAATCGGCGCTCTAAACGCAGTACTGATTTGTTGTGTGTGTGTGTGTGTGTGTGTGTGTACACGACTAATTGAATCCGCAGACTTTAGTGTGTCGCCGGAGCAAGCCAGCAGAGACAGTCACGACTTGACGCGTGTAGCACGTTTTACGTCACATTCAAATCTCATCGTCTGCATTCACGAGGGCCGCTAACGCCATTAGCGTTCTGCTACGTTAGCCACGTTTGCATTCTGCGCACTCACTCCCTGCCCCTCTTTGTTTACTCAGCTGGCCTTGAGCGGCATCGCCTCAAATGATGTTCATCAGCCCTCAACTCAAGCCCGTCGCGTCAAAAGGAGCGACGCGGCACCGCTCCGTCGGCGTCGAGGCATCATTAACCGTCAGCGAGACTGACGGCCGGAACCGGGAGACGCAGAGTGCGCGCTGTTTTCCGAGCCGTAACAAAGACGTTTCATCATCAGAAGCCCTCGCGGGGATCAAATAAACTCGGGCGATGCAACTTTAATGGCGGCGCGGCAGGCGTCAGGAAGCGTTAACTTTTTCGCCGGATCCTCCTCCCGCAGGTGTTCTTGACTCGGAGTCGTCGTCGGCGCCGCCACCCCGCCACCCGCCACCCGCCTCGCCCTCAGCCTCTTCAGCTTCTGCCGCCGCCAAAGGCTCCGACTAACCCCCGGGTGTGTTTATACGGAGGCGCTGATGAAGCCATGCAAATTTGCCGAGCTCGTCAATTAAAACGTGCACGTCTCCGCTCCACCGGTGGCCCCTGCTGCCATTTCTTCACAAAGGAAACATGTTTTCTTAACCTCACGGTCGCTTTATTGTTGGATCCACCCGCCTGGAATTATCCTCCTCCGAGAGGCTCCAATTAAGACTTAAGATCAGCTTTATACCCCCCATGACTTTGTTCCCCGTTATCTTCTTCTTCGTCTTGGGTGTTTTTCCAAGTTCCCTCCTCAGCCTTTTCTCCCCCCCCCCCCCCCGGACGTCTCAGCCGCTCATGTCTGTAATGCCGTTATCCCCCCCCCCCTCCCCCCACCCTCACCATTACCAACCCGATCCTACGGCCGTTGGCTTTAAAACGTCGACCTGCCGAGACGTCCGAGGCTTTTAAGCGCCACGATGCACCTGCGAGTTACGGTCGGGCTTCGGAGATCGATGCGAGGTTGCGGGGGAAAATATGATAAAAGCCTCGGCAGAGCAGAAGATTCTGATCTTTAATGCACTCCTCTCTGCGCCGAGCTGCTTTGTTTTCATTCTACTCGTTCCGGCTCTGCAGGAGAGAAATCACATGAACGTGGAACCTTTTTTTTTTTTTTTTCTTTTCTTAAAACGTACTTTATCAATTATTGCGACGCTTCGTCTGTCTAAGCTGTGAAAGTATATTTCTTCTTCCTGCTCGTTCCACCCCGCTCATGCTCTCTCTCTCTCTCACACACACACACACACACGTACGAGTGCTAATTTAATACATTCCATAAATGATAAATTAAGAGGATATACTTTTTTCTCTGGCTCCTGTGTCCTGGTGCAGTCACACAGATGGAAGAAAAAAAACAAAAAACCAACAACAACAACACAAACTTCCCCAAGTTTTCAGAGTGCGACGTCTCGCAATAACACGTGCTCTTCCTCAACTAATTAAAGCGGCCCGAGGCTAAATTAGCAATCTGATCGGCCACTCGTTTGTCACAAAGTGGCAGATTGTCAAAAGGAAATGTTTATTTATTTATTTATTTATTTTTCTTCTTTATCTCGCAGACGCTTCTCCGTGTGTCTGCCAGTGTCGACTCCTCGCCATTTGTCGCTGTCACTAATTGCTCGAGTCGAGCCGCTCGGCGGCGGCGGCAGATGCGCAGAGACGGAAACAGCAGCGGAACGTCTCTGACAGCCGACAGCTTCCTGGTTTGTGTTTTGGCTTTGGTTTTTATTTTCATATTTCTAAACGTATTCTTGGGAGCTCCGCTATCGGTCCGCTGAGTTTTCCACAGCGATCCAGAGATACAGAGACGCCCAGTGTGTGCTGTGCAGGAGGCCCATTACTGGAGCTTTTATTTATTTATTTATTTATTTGTTTGTTTTATTTTTTTACACGGGGGCAGGAGGAGAGTACACAGAGAATTCAGAGCGGGGCCAGATGTGATTCACCACGGCCTCCGAGGAGCGAGAAAACAAAGCAGATATTCTGCCGTGAATACTAATAATATTGCGGCCCAGATCAGAGGGAGAGAAAAAATAAAACAAAGAAGGAAAAAAAAAACCAAAACGTGTGTTTGCATGATTTCAACCTCTGCTCAGACAAAAGCTACGCTCTCTCCGCTCTGGGCTCCTCTCGAGGGGGGGGCGAGCCGCAGGGTTTCTACCTGTCTGAAGGTCGTTGGTCGGTGCGGATTCAGAGCTGAAAAAACAAAAAAAAGGAAAAAAACAAAACAAAAGGGAGAAAATTGTGTACTTTTGTGCAGTCGGGCGGCCGGCGGTAGCTTGCAGCTACACTCCTGGCTGATGGGTGCGGAATTATGAAGAAAAAAAACAACAACACACAACGCGTTTCTGTAGGAGGAGATGGAGGCCGTGACCGTGATCATTTTGTTTTTTTCTCCGGTGGACTCGCAGACAGTTTCCATCCGTCGAAAAAAGAAGCAGAGGGTGCTGCCTCTCAAGGGGTGCGAAGGGTTTTCTTATTACACCGGGGAGAGACGGGGGTAGAACATCGAGTGCTCGGTAAATTGAGGATGGGTTCTTCTGCCGTCTGACAGGCGTGAGAATTGAGTCATCGTCGTCCGTGAGTGTTGTGGGTTGGAGAGACTTTTTTTTTTTTTTTTTTTTTTTTTTAAACATTACGCAAATCGTTATCTTTCTTTTAGGGCTGCCGGTTTAGCAGCAAGACTTTAGAGCGATTCAATAAACGCTACAAGATAATCTGCCCAATTTTCAGCAATTTTCCCCCATTTTGACACTTGCTCGGGTTTTTGTGATTGTTATTCAAAAAGGAAATCTTGATCTAAGAACTTTTTTTTTTATTTATTTATTTATTTTTTTAGGCCTGGACTTCCTAATCACAAATTACCATTTCACGACTACAATTACGGAAGAGACTTACAGCCACAATAAGGGAAAAAATGAAGATTGAATTGATTTTTTTTTTTTTTTCAAGTTTCCAATTTGAGAATAAAGTCGACATTTTGAGAAATTAAAGTTGAAATTTCGGTAAGTAAGTTATAACGACTAAAACCATCAATGCAGCTGCTGATGGCAATGCCTTATATCCCGGATGGCGGGGTCGTCTGCGCTCTACACCTTCAGGGTCAATGAACTTGATCAGTTGCCTTATTGTATCATACACAGCCACGCTATATAGCACGCAGGTGTAACCAACGGTGTCCTTGCATCGGCCCATTTCTAGCTATCTTGTTCCGCAAAGTCCTCAAAGTCTGTCTGCTTTTCCTCTGAACAGATGGAAAGTTTGACACAGTTTTTTTTTCCTTGTCCGAATACTCTACTACTATAATACTATAAGGCAAGCTAGTACAATTTCACAAGTTGTCCCCCAGAAGTTGCGATCTATTTTTTTTCTCTTCTTGTGGCCCTCATCCTCTCTGTCATATACAACAGTGGCAAAGCAGACAACAAAATCTTTCTAGCGCATAGCCTGCCTGGCATAGCAGCCAAACGTTGGCCTGAGCGTGAGGATGGAGGCTGGGGGGGGGGGGTGATTTGGCCCATGGCTGCTCTTGAAGTACAGGGAAATAATAATAATAAAAGAAAAAATGGCAAAGTGAAATCCGGCTGTGCTGCCTCGGCTGCTGCACGACTCTGGGAAACTGGCAGCCATCTGCCTCTGTTGAGTCGTTCCGAGGCTCCCATTCATCCCCCTTGTGTTTTGTCCTCGTCCTCATTCACCGTTTCACCCCTTTTCCCCTCACGATTGAAGTTTAATGGCAAAGACGAGGGGAGCGACCGTACGATTGGTCGGCCGGCTGGGGCTGCTCCGCCCCTTTGGACTCCAGACGGCCCCCCTTTGGGTTGCGCGGGGAAGGAAACAGTTTCCCGAGGGAGGGCGGTAGCGGTAGTGTGGTGTCATATATTACAATACCTCGGGGTGGGGGTGGGGGGGTGTCATTCATTACCGGAGGGGGGCAGGGGGGGGGTTCGGCGCGACTGCCGGCTGAGGGAGCCATAAAAACTGGGGGGGCAGAGTGTGATGTGTGGGTGGCAGTAGCTAACTGAGCAGCGCGCTGCGTGGGCGTGATTCACTGCGGAACAATGAATCTGCGTTGAAGAGGACAAGCCGGAGCAAAGGGATAAATAAATAAGTAAAGAGCGGCAGAAGACAGCCTCCATGTTGTTGTCGTCATTCCGCGTGCGTTGCGGGCTATTCATCAACGCGCCGCTGAGTAAAACGCAAACAAAACACAGCGGCCACGGGTTTCGCTCGCCGCCGCCGCCGCCGCTGCCGCCGCCGCCATCTTCCGCCGCGTCGCACCGAAAAGACAAATTGCTGTATTTTCCTGCCACGCGGAAAATAGCTTTTGTACTGCGGGGCCGATGCATTATTAACGATGTTGTGCTGCGGTAACGCTGCAAACGTCCAGCGCAGGGAGTTCGGAGAAAACACACTCGGGCGCAAGTTGCAAAGCAGGAGTTCCGCTCGCGCCGCTGCTCTGACGCCATCAGCGCCTTCATTACTTCAATCTGCTCCCCCCCCACCCCCCACCCCCCAGCTAACCACTCCCGCTACAGCAAATGGCGGCAAAAGTTGTCGTCGCGTCCAATTTCGATTGGGGCTTGTCCGGGTCCTTGAAGTGGCCTCGGCGAGAGAGGGAGAGAGAGAGAGAGAATTAGCAGGAAGCCAAGTCACAAAGCATTCGGCACCTGATTCGCAGCTCGGACAGATGGCAGAGCTCGCGGCGCCATGGCACAAATCACACAAGCGACGGCGACGAGGAAGAGGCGGAACACGATGCGCACGCACGCGCGCACGCACACACACACACACACACACACACATACACACGCAAGCAGGGACACACAGAGAGTCAGTGTTCCCGTGGGCGTGCGGCCAGAGAACTCCATGTTTCATGAGGGTTTTAAAGCCTCCGTCGCTCCAAACCTGTGACTGTACAAGAGACGCCGCATCACGAGAACAAGAGGCAAACAGCTGGTCGGGTGTGTGTGTGTGTGTGTGTGTGTGGGGGGGGGGGGGTTGGTCACGGCGGCGGCGGCTGAGTCACGGCTCTCTGTCCGCAGGCCCTTTCCTGCCGCCACAGTCACTCAGAGGGGAAGGTCTGTTAAAATTCAGCCACCATCACGCTGCAGCCCGACCACGTTCCAAATCCTCCTCCACCACCGGAGCGACCACGTCGGCGCCCCCCCCAACCCGCCCACCCGCCCACCCTTCCTTCCCTCCCCAGGGCTAGTGACTGTAGTTTTTTCTCCTCTCTCTCTCCTTCTCTCTCTCCTTCTCTCTCTCTCTCTGCAGCAGCAGCAGCGGCCTCCCCGGCTGTCACGTCGCACCGAAATGAGTTTGCGCTGGTATTAGCCACAGCCCCCCCCCGACCCGCTCAATCTGACTATATGGTTTCCTCGGCGGGAGGCGGCAGCGCCGGCCGCGCTAATCCGTCCACGTCCCGGCCTGCTTCCTCGCTCCTCGGCGATCCAAGGCGGCGGGCTAATAAAAGCACGTGCGGATGGCGGCGCCAACACATCTAATCCCTCCTCTAATTAGAGATTCATCCCGGCTGAGAGCGAGGAGGAAAAACAACACAACATGTCATCGCAAGGAGGAGAATCAGCGGCGGGAGCACTGGCCTCCTTATTGTTATCATTAGTGTTATTATGATTTTTTTTTTAATTTATTTTTTTTGTTACTTGTAGGGGGGGGGGGGATGGATTTATTGTCTTCTGAGTTCAAGGCCGCCGTGCCGTCTCTGGTGGGAAATCACTTGTCAGTCCCCAGTCAACGGCAGGACGATTGATTGAGAATTGAGAAGCTTCAGCTGTGCCCAGACGCCTCCCCGATAAATATATAAATAAAAAAACAAAACCAAAAAAAAAAAAACAGCGCATGACGACACGCTGTGTTTCAAGATGAGGCGGAGAAAACAAACCTACCGGCTATTTTCCTTGACGTCTGTTACGCCCATAATTATTTCATGAGGGCGCTAATGAGGACGAGGTTGGGTTTGTTTGTTTGCTTATTTTTTATTTATTCATTTTTATTTTTTTTTGTCCCCGGATTTCATCAGCCCTGACTTGTGGCATCGCCTCCGTATTCTCGCTGTCTTTATTTCTTCATTTTATTTCTGCCATGGCGGGCGGCGTCTTCCCCTCCCCCTCCCCCTTCCCCGCCCCCGCCCCCGCCTCTTCTTGTCGCTCGCCCCCTCCACCTTATCTCGGCGTGGCTGCCCCCTCTGCCTCCTCGCCCCGGCTGTCTCGCCTCACCTCTCAGCAAACGAGCTCTCTCGCTCTCTCTCTGTCTCGGCGGAATAGAAACACCTCCCGTCGCCCCTTTTGCATATTCTCCTCTTCCCCCTGTGTTTACTTTGGCTACTTTTGTTTAAAGAGAATAACAGAAAAAACACATTTTCTGACTCCCTTGTCCCTCATTAGCGTCTTAGGGAACGGCGTCCGCTTCTTCCCTGCTGGACGCAGCCTCGCGCCAACAAGATGTTTGGGATTCCTCAATGGGTTGCAGCAGTGGAGGAGAGCCACTGAGTAATCTGAAGGCAATGAACAATTTGTTTCGAGGTAATTTAAAAAAAAACAAAAAAACAGGATATGTAATATTAGCGGTCATGTTTGTGACTGGGCAACATCTCCAGTCATCTGGTTGTATTCAAGGAAACGGACAGTGCATGTGCATGTGCACAGTTGTAGTGTCGTTGTGAATCCGCAAGTAAATATGTATTTGTGTCCAGCTGTAATGCCTTCGAATGGAAATGAACGCACACATGTAGGAGTCACGAAAAAAAAACAAGCCTTTCCATTCACCAGTTACTCACTTGGCATTTCTATTTAGATACGGAGCGGTTCCACCCGTAAGGTGGCACACGGCAGTGTTTTATCGACAGCGGGCCAGAACGCGGACCTGCTCTGGGATTTTCCCCCGACATCGCAGCTGGTGTAGGAGGGACGCGGAATGGAGCGGGACGGGGATTAACATCAAAGTGGCCTCCACCCAGATGGAATTTGCTGATGAGAGACAAACATTTGCAGAGTGACGCTCAAGCTGCTTTCTGAGGAGCCCGCTGTCATCTGCTGTGTGGCGGCTAACAGTGACGTCAGAATCCGACACACTGGGGTCATTGAAAAGTGTCTGGGTTTTATTGCACCAAAACAAACCGGCTCCTTGCACGTCCTCAGCGGCCTCAGTTGTGGTAGCGCTGGAAAAGCCAAGCGCAGACGTGGGCGGACTAGCATGCAACGGGTATCGCGGGGTCAGAACAGGTATCAGATGATGAATGAGAGGAGTGCCTCCAGGTAGTTCTTCTGTCTTGTTTTGATTCCGTGTCGATTAGATGGCAAGGCAACTGTTTCAGCAGGTTTCATTAGCATTAGCATCGGGCAGTGTCGCTGGACCATTCATTATTTTTTACTTATCCAGCACTGGGAGCTTGGGAGGTGTGTTTTCCTGAACTCTAACATGGTGAATACTGCATTTCGCTCATATTTTCATTCAATGTAATTGCAGCTGCATGTCCATAAAAGCCCAGTGGATCTGAACAAGCGGCAGACACTCTGTCAAATCTTGATAAACCTTGTTGTTTGTTTTTTATCAGGTGTTTACCATCTCTGCCTCTGAGCATGCGCCCCGTCTCGCCAGCAGACACGAAGAGGCCCATTAAACTCTGGCTGAACCTCTGTGTCCACAGTTGTAAAAGGGTGCACAGGCCGACGAGGGGACTGATCTCTAATTGGCTCAGCATGCTTTGCAGTAAAAGCACCGCGGGCGATTTTTACAACATTTGGGACAAACCCAGATCAGAACCGAACGCAGAGGCAGGACGTCGAGCTTCCGACGATAAATAATGTTTCTATGATAGTTTTATCCCTCCCGCCCATATCCTGGCTATCGCCGCACCAAACTCCCCAAGACTGAGACAAATTAGTTTTTTATTATTTGCTGCTGCTGGACAGCCAGAGGGGCCTCGGGGGAGGGGATCTCAGATCTATCATTGTGCACTGAACCAGCCGCACCGACTTGCAGATACGACGGTTTAATCAGAGACCCGGCGGACGGATAAGGCGAGGCCTTTCCTTTTTTTTTGGGAGCATTACGTGTTATCTCTGCCAAACAACTTCCAGGGTGATGCAAGGTGGCCTCGTTTGGCAGCAGTGAGCAGCTTGAACAGATGACGCAGAGCAGTGAAAGCAGTGCGTCTTCCTGTTGGGAGACTCGACGCTTCCTCTCCGAAGAGGCGAGTCATCTGGGTTGCCCACTGCCACTTCGAATGGGCTCACACCAAGAACCTCACCTGTCCAGATAAAAAAAAAAAAAAAAAGTTGAGTTTTAAACACTGGGTTAAGTCTGCCTATAGTGGAGTCCAGACCAAAGTCGTAATCGACTTTATGATGGTTGACAATTGTCAAACATCAAACAAAAACTCATCACTCGCAGCCTTTTGGACCTTTCAAGGGCCGTGACCATCACCCTGAAAACACAATTCATGGCACCGACGGTCCTCATTTGGCTTCCCAATGTGGTAGCAAACACCTTGGTGGCGCCCGGCCACCCCATCGCTGCGCAATGCGTGCGGCTTCGTCACAAAAACAGCTCAGGAGCAGCTCGAGGAATTTGCCAGGGGGCTTACATCCTTCAAAGGTCCCAGACTGCAAACTCGCCAAGCCGCAAGCCGATGTGGCCTTCCATGGATGTCGCGGTTCAACACTCTGGGCATCAGCGGAGGTTTAGCCCAAACAAAACAATAGCGTGGTGTGAGGCATCCACCTCATATCCACCCAACCTTGTGAGAGTATGGGTGTATTGATTCCAAAATGTCTGTAAAATGTGAGTTTATTATTAGACCAAATGACTTTGGTCTCAAAAACGCACACATTTGTTAAGGGAAATGAACAGAAATACCTTTGAAAATGTCGTGTCAAGTCATTATCTGGCCTAGCCTGAAATATCTGCTCTCATTGCAAACATTAGTATGCCTGGCTAACAGCTTGAACCCGGATTAACCTGGCCTTTCATTCAGAGCGGAGGAAAATTTAATTAGCTGACTTCATTATGGGGGGGGGGGGGGTGACGTCAGAGAAAAGTGCTCATTAAGATCCGGAAATCCACTTCATCTCTGTCCGACTCCCTGGTTCTCATGGAGAGTGTCTGATAGATACTAAGACGCTTAATCTATTTTTATTCTGCACCAGTTTCCTGGTGACTCTTAATCACCTTTTGGTTTGTAATTGTGTTGTCATGCTGCTGCAGGTGCCTTTAAATCGTCCTGAAGGGACAAATAGTGGTTGTGTTGTGGATTGGTCCATTGGTTGATTGATTGATTGCCTTATTATGCGAATAATAGTAATTTGGAAGTATTTTTCAAGGGAACCCTGTATTTCAAATCATTTTTTTCTACGACAAATGGCAAGATTGAACAAAAATAAATCCAAGAGGAAGAAAGTCTTGTTTGTCGCAGGTGTTTTGGGTTTTTTATTATCCGACAGGTTCGAGAGCAAGGACAATTCTGTCTTGGAGAAAAAAACAAAACGGCAAATGTTGCCGTCTAGAGGCTCGTAAAGGATGCTAATGATGCCCAGTGTGATGCAAATTACTCATTCATAGCTGCCGCCTGGCTTCATCTGGCGAGATGGAGGTGGGTGGGGAGGGCGACTCAGACCTAATGATTTTTGGATGAAGTCTGTGTTCTGCGCCGGGATACAAATTCATTTCCCTGGCACAATATCTTCTTTTTATTCTGCCGCAACCAAATCAAACACGGAGAGGGGTCCTGTAAAAGCCTTGCAGATGCTTGTTCAAATTGCATTAGAAATTCAATTTCAAGGGAAAAAAAAAGGGAGAAAAAGGAGAGCCGCCTGAAAACGCTCGGCATACCGATTATCGCTTCGGCGATTTTTGGCTCCCCTCGGAAAGGGGCTCGGCTCGAGCATCGCAGCGTTCAGTGTCAGAGCCACTCAGGGAAGTCTTGAAGCGTTTTAGTAACGCAAGCTCTGGGCAGTGCGGAGTTGGACTGCTTTCAAAATCAATACGGTGCTACCTTATTATCAAATTATTATTCCGGCCAAATAAAGCAGGATTCACATTTTGCTGGGTATCCAGCTGGAGGGACAGATGTTTGAAAACATCAATCTATTCTGCGCTAGCAACTCGTCGGCAGGCTGTTTTTTTTTTCTTTCTCTCTTTCTTTCTCTCTTTTACATGATTTGGATCAGTGAGCACAAATCAGACTCGCGGGCAGGCACTCGCAGACGGTGCTGATGCAATGGGCCAACGGGAGACCGACAGCGTCCTCCCGTCAAAGGAAGAAAAAAGGCGTTTATCAAAGACAGAACGTGCAGTCTGGACCCTCTAGATCCTTCCCGCAGTCCTAGCTCTGGTTAAAGTGTCGAGCCGCAGCGAGCGGAAACAGTGTCACGCCTAAAGACAGATGATCTGCTGATGAGCGGCGTTAATGATAGATGAACATCTATTTCTGTTTCATTTCGTTCATTTTTCTTCAACTGAGGAGCATTGGCATGTGGAGTTCACCAATGACAATCAACAACCAGTGACTGTTTTAAGATTTTAGGTGGGTACATTTTTTTTTTTTCACTTTCACTCCCTGGGAATTTAAAAGAAGAGAATTGATGTCAATGATGTTGCCGCTGTGCACTGGCAGGGCTCAGGGATTCGACCAGCTCGGTATCCAAAGTTCAGGCGGCTGCTGGTGCTTCTAATGGTGCAGAAGATATTGTCATCGGCAGGTTCTGAAGCCTTTAGGGCCGGTGATTCAAACACAACAACCCTCCTGAGGATTGTTGCCGGCTGCGTCCGCTCCCTTTATGACCACAGAGGACGATCTTCCCACTCTTGGGACGCCGGTGGAAATGGTGTCTCAAAGTGGTTTCTCGAACATGACGCTGGCCTCCACAGTCACCGGAAGTCAAACCAGCAGGGACTCTGGCATCGTGGATATGCGGTCGACAACTGTGCAGCCACTCGATGATAGAGCAACTTGATGAATTTGTCTATGACCAATGTTGTCGAGCAATCTATTACTAAGTCATCCACTCCTGTGATTAAACTACTTGTTGAGTAGCTGCGTAATGTAACGGGATTTACTGTGGCAAAGCTGGTAATTATATCATCAAGTAAGGATTCCATTACTTTCCCGAAATCTTTTGCGAGCTAAAAATGTCTTATTATTTACAAAATCTGCCCTTTAATAAAGTTTATTCCACAGCACTGAGCAACTGTTACTTTATCGTTTTTTAACTAAAGTAGTTAGTAATTAGAAATTGATTACTTATGAAACAGAGTAGTTGTAGAAGTAATTAGATTACTTTTAAAGGAGAAATCAGTGATCAGTCGTTGGATTACTTTTATGGGGCAATCCCAACAACACTGCCAATGTTGACAAGATAAGGGCTTCAACCCTCGTGCTTGCAATATGGAGCAAATAAAAGGGGCTGCTGCGGGTGAAACTATTGTAGTCAATGGATTAGATTGGGGGGCATTATTATTATGTATTGTACACATCCTCCATCCACTGGAGCCAAATCCTCTTCTTAGATTTGTTAACTGTCAGAAACACACAAGTTCAAGCTTTGGTGTTAAAAGATGGCAGAGAGGACGGCAATGCCGACATCCCAGTATAGAAAGCCAAAGCCTAGCTAAAGCTCGGGGAGTGTTGTAGCAGATCTGAAATGCCTTGCTGAGCATTCAAAGCGCTCCTTCTGCCACTGTATACATAACACCCCTAGCAGCAGCTCTTTCCCGGCATATGCTGTTCCTAAAGTGGCTCGCGAATGTGCGCGGCAAACTGTAAAATGCCGAAATTGCTGCATGCGGCGTTCAGAAATGAGGGTTGTTTTGTTAAGCCCCTGCAAAAATACCAAACCGCCCAGCTGTGCCCCCGGTCTTAAATCAAGGTGCAACGGAGCCACTTAAGTGCTGGGGCGTTAATTCTTTAGCTGCATTAATGTTCCTAATTGCTGAAAACAGCCTCTCAATCTGTGCGTCGGAGCGCGGCAGTGCTACGGAGCCGCCTTACTTGGATAGTAAGATTTCCTCATTAATGATGCATCAGTGCAACATCTGCTGTTAATCAGAGGGATCACTTTTATGATTCGATCAACGCTCTGTTTTTGTACGTCCTGCTCACCTTTGGAGCCGTTGTGCCTTTGTTGACGGGTGCCCGGCTGGATTTGAGTGGACAAGGCGGGGGGGGTGGAAAAAGGTCAGGAAGCAAATATCTCAAAGCTCCCCCTTGGCCAGACGGGGGTGTTTGTTTAGCAGAACATCCTAAAGGAAGTTACACACCTGATGCTTTACGAATAAACAACATAGTCGTGGGTCATTAATTTCGCATCAAGAATATTTTGGCTGGCCCGCAGTGTAATATTTTCATAATTGCAGCAGAGGTTTAGCAGTACTTGGAGCTACTGAACTTATTTCACTTGGATCAGCTCTATTTGAGCAGGAATAGAGCAGCGTCAAAATAAGCATTGGCTTCTAGCAATCATAGCCATGGGGTTGTCTTTGATCTCAAGCAGGGATAATGAACTCAGAGTTTCGCCTCCTCATACAAGCACTCAAATTAAATTATTAAATGGTCGCTCTGACTGAACGTAATTTCGGGAGGCAGTGGGACAATATGAGGAGTGTAATGTTGTGCCCCGTGTGAGGCAGAAGAGGACACATCAGCAGGAACCCATTGACACCAAACAGTGCCTGGCAGTTTGTCTGAGGTAAATTGTGGACAAATTGCAATAGCCGTGTTCAGACTGCAAGCCACAATACGATTAGTAGCCCATGCAGATTGAAACCAAATGTTTGTTTTTTTTTGTAGTCTGAACAGTCACAAATTACATGAAATCCAATGTTTGCCAAAGCTGATTCGAATCCACTTTCGGGAGGCAGTTTCAAAATCAGATCAAAAAACAGATCCAGATTTGGACACTTGCTAAAACACAGTGTGGCCAATCAGCCCTGCTGATTGGCTGATGCCTTGTGAAAATAATCAAACAGGAACTGAATGAAAATGTGGCGCTTCCTTTCAATAGAATATTTGATCTCTAATATTTGATATTTTATATGAGTGTGTTTACGCTCATTAAGCAAAACACAATTTAAAGAAAAGAGAATGAATTAGAAACGTATCAATTGGTCCAAATTAATCACACACAAAAAAAAAACATACCCAGTGTTTAATGAGGTAATGGTGCGGTTTTCGCCCAAATGCTCCTCGTGCCATCAGTCCGTCAACGGGTTCAGGATGAGACACATTCTATCTGCACCGTCTTCCAGCCTTGGCGTTTCTCCCTCTCCCTCTATCACACCTACGCTCTGGGATTTAGTCCGGGGGGGGTTGGTGGTGGTGCGGGAGGTGTTACGGCCCTCGGAGCATGCCGCTGAGGAAGATGAATGCTTGGCTGCTGCTCAGGTGTAATTGGATCATGCACCTGCCTCCGGTGTGGTCATTGATCTCTCCCCTCGCGGGGCCCAATATTTAAGCAGGGTAGAGCCGCGGGGCCCGAGCCCAGATTGATTTCTTTTTCTCTACCCTCAAACAGATGATGAGTCTTTGGACGCGCGTGATCAACATTAATCTGTGCCGCCGGAAGATGGAGCGGCTAATAGGAGGCGCCCCGCCGCCGCATCCGATGGGCCTCGGCTCGCTCCAGATGAATCCCCTAATGGGACATTTGTATCAGCCATTCATATGAAATCAATGGACTCGCGTGCTGACATTTTGCCTGACTAGTGGCACATTGTGCTCCCAGGCGGGGGGAGGAATGGCCGCGGCTGCGCTCGAGGAGGGCTTCTCACTCGCGAAGACGGAAGTGTTGAAATAAGTTAGCGGTGGGAAAAAGTTAACGGTCCAAGTTGGAACTACTGGGGTTTATTTTGAGAATCTGGTGTTGTTTTTCTTGGTGGTGGTGGGGTTAATGCCATTACCATTCAATCTAGGTCCTAATGGTCCCAATCCATTATGTGATTGCGCTGCTCTATTGTTCCTTTCAGTGGAATGATCTATAGGAATGGGCACTTGGCAGAAGGACAACAAACAGCTGAGGGAAAGCAAAGGTCACCGGGATCGTTAGAATGTTTGTTGGCGTCCGTTTAAGTGTGGACATTTCTGATGCAACTTATAAAACAAACCGACCCAAAAACAAACAAGAAGGACCTCAACAACTGGGCCAACTGGGCTTTTGCGGCATCGCGACTAAAATGCCCTTCTCAGGATGACGTGCGTTGGGCGGAAACTGTGTTAACACATATGCACAAGGCCAAAATGCTGCAGGGTATCTGCAATGCAAGCATGTCACACAGAGGGGAGTGGGGAGTGGGGAGGGGGGGTTGGTTTAAATGTCTTTCTGTTGTGCGTTGCAGATCAATATGCAAAGAAGAGGGTGGGGGAAAAAAAAAAAGCATTTGTCCAGCTGGAATGTGTTTGCGTATCCGCTCTTGTGCGCTGCAAAGCCGTGCTCCGCGCCGCGAAGGTCACACCGGAGACGAGAAATCTCGACGTTTTTTGAAATTCTGTTGGGTTTTTTTTTTTTTTTGGGCTGTAGCAGCGTGGGCGCTCCCTCTCTCTCTCTCTCTCTCATCACTTTTTGCAATAACCGAGCCATGTTACCGCACATGAATTTGGCTGTAATATTCATGAATGTTTTATGCCCTTGAAGGGCAGGGGGTGGGCAAAAAAAAAAAATCCTCCTCCTCCTCCTCCTCCTCCAGACTCTGTCTCAGCGTATGACACAATACTTCTGAATGGCCTTCGCTCTCATATCTGCCAGTCCCACCAGACACGGTTTGATTTCACTCTTTTCATTGATGCTCTTTGACCAGCTGCAGCAGAATAAGATGGAAGGAGAAGAGGAAAAAGAAGGAGGGACCCCTGGGGGCACCGAAAGCAGAAAATATTACCAACGTGATGAATATAGAGCGGAGAGAGGAGGGTTAAAAAAAAAAAAAAAAAAAAAAAGGCAGTGAGGGTTTTAACAAGCGGTGCATGGACGGGGGGGTGATGAATCCCCCCTGACTGGGCAGCCTGCAGATACGGCACAAAGAGACGAAAACTGTGTCACACACAGGGGAAAAAAAGAGAGCGAGGCGGGAGACACAGATATAAATGTGGGTGAATATACACATTATGAAATGTCTCAACGCTGCACACATTTAATGGACTCATCTCACAAGCAGGAAAAGATGATTTATTCTATCCACCCCCGCCCCCCCACCCAGACTTTCGTTGTATTTGCACTTAAATCTCTTTCCTCCCCACAGGTACAGACGAGTCTCAAAGCACAGATAAAAGCCCGACCTTTATCCCGGGAAGATTATCCCGGGCACGTCGCGCACGTTCCACCGGACGTTCCAATGCGTCTGATTTTCTTCTCTTTTTCTTCTTCTTCTTCTTCTTCTTCTTCTTCTTCATTTCGCCACGGAGGGATTTCTTTTTCGAGGGAGCCCGACAAGAACTGGCAGGCGGCGCTTTGAAGCGACGCTGCTCAGATGTCCCACAGCAGCAAATACATCACCATTATCCGCGCGGCTCCGGCTGATGGGCTTTTGAAAAGCGGCGTTGACGTGAGCTCCACAGAGCGGCCGCGGCCGACTTCTGAGTGACTCTGAAATCTCCTGTAGGGCCGCGTTTTTGGGCGCCGCGGTTCACACGTTTTCATCCCCAGCTAAATCAGCCCATCAGCTCGGTGGTTTAAGTAGAGCAGCTTTGAATACTAACGCGCCTGCTATCTTTGTGTCTGCCGCTTCCTGTGGCGCTAACAACCGCGTCCTCTGCGACAACACAACTGGCCTATTCTGTGGAGCTGTGATTGAAATTGTCTTATGGGTGGGGGGTACGCAGGTTCTTCGGGTTTAGTTTTAGCTTTGCGTTTTGTCCAGAAGATGAGTCATCATTCGGCGTGGATGTAATGATCTCAAAGTGCAACATGATAAAATATACATAAAAGACTTGGGCGAGGAAAAAAAAGAAGAAGCAGTTAGCGATAGTTAAAAATTCATCAAACTTTGCACTTTTGCAACATAAAGTGCTGGGAGTAAGTGCCTTTCCATAAAGGCTATTAATGCACATTTGGAAGAAATTTGCATCGTAACTTTGGCGGAAACGGCATAATTTAAAACCGCTTTGCAAAAAAGTTAGTTTGCTCGCCTTCGGTGTCCCCGTTGTCCGTTTCCGAATCAGAACCAATGCCCACAACTAGTGGTGGGAAACACACAACCTGCGATGTTTCCACCTGCCCAAGCCAATTGTCCTTTTGTTTGAAACCAACGTACGTTCACAACGACACCAAGGCATCATTTTCCAATTGTCAATTCATCTGTCGACGACAAGCTCTCCGTTCCACTTGCTGGTTCTGATCAGCGCATCCACCGATCCAAGGGCCGCGTGGCCGCTTTGCTCGGAAGCGTTTGCATTTTGGGAAAAAATGAAAATAAAACAACTCCATAAATGCCGCTCAGGAAACCCTAAACGCACCGCAGCATAATATGTGCACGCTATTTGGTTTCGGGCGAGCAGAGATGACTCTCTAAGTACGGCCGGAGATAAATAATTAATGCAATTCTGTGCTTTGATTCGGCGCGCTCTCGACCCAGCGTGGAAAGCCCTCGTGCGTTCCGCCGCTGCCTTCGCCAGTTGACCTTTAAAGGAGAGAGAGAGAGAGAGAGAGAGAGAGAGAGAGAGAGAGAGAGAGGAGAGAGAGAGAGAGAGAGAGAGAGAGAGAGAGAGAGAGAGAGAGAGAGAGAGAGAGAGAGAGAGAGAGAGAGAGAGAGAGAGAGAGAGAGAGAGAGAGATTATTTTTTTGTAATACTCGGGCACATGCAGGAGGTCGCTGCAAGCTTCTTTTTTTTTTCTCTCTCTGTATTGTCATATTTGTTCCCATCGCACGATGAAGACGTTTGCAAATCTGGCAACCCAGCGGGGCGGAAAGCGCGCTGCCGCGCCACGGCCGCCGTCCTGCGGCTGCTTCTCTGCCGAGCGCCGTCCCCGTAATGAGCTGCGACATGAGCACGAGGCGCGCGCAGAGACGCCGCGTCTGAAGAGCAAACAAAGGATGGTAGTTTGCCCGCAGAAGAGGCCGCCTGTCCGTTCTCTGACCCCCCCACCCCACCCCTACACCCCCCACCCCTTCTCACTTCTGCCCATTTATTTTATCATTTTCAACGTCTTGTTTTCTTGATTTTTTTTGCGCTCGTTGTTTGTTTTGTTTGTTTTTTTTTGCTCTGCTGCAACACAGCCGCCGGCCTCCTACCACCTCCGCCCACCCGCCGTCCATTGTCCGCCCGGATCCCTCCGAGCGCGTCTGCCCTGACCTACATACCCTGTGGTCATCAATTTTGTATATGCAGCAGCCGCCGCAGCCGCCGCAGCCGCCGCCGCAGCACGGTGATGCATGGATCCTCCTCGGCGGGGAGATTTCTGCAGACACTGCGAGCGGGCCGCACGTCACTCAAAACCCACTCGGACAAAGACGCACGCGCAAGCTCAGACGCTCCAGTACACACACACACACACACACACACACACACAGAAATAAATCAGAGCTGTGGCAGTCGTCGGCTGACATCAGCCCTCCGGCAACAGCGCCGCAGCCGCAGCCCTATATACGGGAGCAGGCAAAGACAGAGACCGCCCAGTCTGAGCAAGCAGCGGCAGACAATCAGCGGGAGCAGCGGATTTAAATGGAATCCAAACAAGTCGGACTTGATAACGTGCAATTCCGTGGAAGAGAATCACTGCGGGTCTACGGGCTGCCAGTTCGAATCTCCGGGAAATGAGAAAAATCTATTCTGTTTCACGTCTTGTGCTAAAATACCCGTTTTTTGGGGGGAAAATGAGCCCTTTGTGACATCACAAAAATTCAAAAATGTCAATGGCAAAAACGTTGATCCTTTTTCTACTTTTCTTTACTGCTAGCTTTGCCTCATAGCAAGCAGTCGCTAAAAGGTTCAGGCGCGGAGATCTGCGAGCGGGCCATCTCTGTGTCGGAGGGATGCTGATTGCTCGGGTGGCACTGTTTGGGGGACAGCGCGCCGCTGCTGGGAAGGTCCGCATGAGCCAAAATCACAGTGTTTAGCCAGAGGATCAAAGTCGGGGCCCGAGGGCTGGCCTGCAGGGCCGCTCCGTCCTGCCGCCCGGGGGACTTCCTGTGTGAGGCCAGCGAGCTCGGTGGCTTCCTGCGAACCGTCCAGTCGTCCAGCGGGACGGGAGGAGTCCGATCGGACCCGGATCCAGCTTTTAAATGTTTCCTTTTGAGCCTTCAAATCCAAAGCGGCGTCCAGTTTGCGATCCGCGCGCTCGCCCACCCGAAATACTTGCTTCACAGCAGGGCAACGTTCTGAACTCCATCTGCTACTGTCGGAGAGGTTTGGCCGGAACGCGGCACCTTTTCAAGTGCGATTCATTGTTTCATGGAGCCCTCGGTGTGATTCATCGCTGCTCCGCGCCGTCATTACCACCGAACTCTCACGAAAACTGACAACCACAGCGATGGATGTTTTCATCTGCGCCCCCCCCCCCCCTTTTAAACTGCAACTCCCTCACACCCCCCCCTCACCCCCCACCCCCAGAGCTCCTCTTTTCCTTCAGCATCTCCTCCTCCTCCTCCTCCTCCTCTTCTTTTCTTTTCACAGCCTGTTCGTCTTTATCTTCCCAAGGTCTGAGGGCTGAGTTATTATCAAACGCATTCATACCGCTGCCTCCGGAACACGCACGGCGCCGCTGAATCACACTTCTCAACGCTCTCTTCTTTTGCGAGAGCAGAGCCGGGTACAAACTCTCGGCTCCATCAGAGGTTTGCAAGGTTTTTGTTGGGAAACGGAAGAAAATGTAACACGACCGGGGCCAAACAGTAACGGCAAACGCACCTTGCGGAGTGCACACGAGGGGAGGCGGTGAGGGAGGGGCGGACAAATTCTGTTCGGGTCTCAGTTTAAGCTGTGGCTCTTGCACTCATTTTGTGCCTCGCTGCCACTTGCTCGCAGGACACTCGAAAACTGGAGGGTAGAAAAGAAGTCAACCGGTGAGACTGTGAATGGGTTATTGGGTAAATTTAGCCCTCGCTTTTCAGATGGTGAGCCTGTTTTTTATTTAAAAAAAAAAAAAAATCAAATGTATTTATGGAGACTGTGGATGTTTTCTCTCCACTTTTTAGGTAACTCCTCAAGTGCAGCGAGGACGGAGGAGTGAGCAGAATAAGGCGATGCCAGTGTGTGGGTTAGTGCAGCGGAGGCAATTTCCCCCCCCCCCCCCTCCCCTCGCAAAAACTACAAAGAAGACGTCTTGCGCGCGCCTGCATGCAGACAAGTCAATCTGCCAATTTGCATTTGGAGCTCGACGGGGTAGGAACTGAATGTTGACAGCTATCCGGAGGCAGCCCTGAGAAAACAAGTCCCCGAAGTCGGCGTCTCAGGTCTGATCCGCGACACGTGCGTGGAGACGAGCTCCAGTCTGACGCGTATGGGTTGATCTTTGTCACAACAAATCACTCGGCTCCTCCCTGTCAATAGAGCAGGAAGTGGTGAGCTGCCCGCCAAAGCTGAAGAACTACCTGCGGCGACGAGCTAGCAAGGATTTGGTTGGGGGGGGAAGGTCGGATCCAACCGCAGTTTCAGTTTTGATCGGGCTCAACGTTACAACCTTTAAACATCGCGAATGTCGCTAGCAATTTATTTACGACGGTAAAATTCGAATTCTTCCCCTGATGTTTTTAATCTATCTCACAAGCACGACAAACCCAACCATCCTTTTTCGGGGTACAGTAGAAGACGAGTCACTCACTTGCATCACTGTGAGGGAACGAGATTGACAGCTGTGTTTTGACAGCGAAGGGTCCATTTCAGTTTTCAGCTTCAGTCCAGACGTCTGATTCCCTGGAAGGAGTTCTTCATTGTTTGCTGCCAAACTCTGTTGTTGACGGAGTCCAGGTCTTAGCCTCGACGTTCGACAGATTGTTCTGTCTGGAACGTGACTGACAGAGGTTTCATTCTCTCGGCTTCCAAGTGTTTCTTTCTTTTACTAAGTGGCCTCGGCTTTTCCAAATGTTCTCTGTGGGCTCTTTTCCAGACGGAAACCTATTACGGGCACAACAACAGATTGGGAAGACATCAGATGTGACTTTGGAGGATGACGTTTCTTTCATTGACAAATCATAGCCGACTTCACCGCAGATGTACCCCAGAAGTTTTTGGACGCTCGTTAGTCCCGCCCTCGCCAAGTTGCGCGGCGTAATCAAACCTGTCAACATGATTAGTGTTTTTTTTTTTTTTTTTTTGTCCTTTTTTTTTGTTGTTGTTGTTGTTGTGCAAGGCGAACGCCCGCCAGAAGAAGCCTGGAGTTAATTAATTTGATTAAGCTTAGATATTCTCTCTTGTGCACGACCTTTAGTAAACATCCAAACAAACAAACCCCCCCCCCCCCACACACACACCCCCTCCACCCCCGTTCTGCCTTCGCCAGCGTTTTGCAATGATGGAGAATTTCATCAGCCTTGATTAGAGGATCTGCCGCACTTCGCTGGTATCCAGACCAAAACTTTAATTCTGGCCGGTGAGACGCGTCTCCTGCCGTACATTGTGTGGGCTGAGTACCACCATGCAGGGAGAGGACTCCCGCTGCCAAACAAATGTTCCTCTTTTCTGTCCGAGGCGTTCTCCTCTCCACCAGCCACCCTCCCATTCCCCTACATCTTCATCCTCATCATCATCATCCTCATCATCGCAGCTTCATTTATCAAGCTCAGACTTCTTTAAAAAAAAAATAATAATAATAAAGGAACGCACACACATTTTCTCATCCGCTGATTCGCTCCGTCAGCTCCAACAGAAGAATCTTCGCTTAACTCCAGATTCGGCCAAGAGGGGACATTAAAGTCATTAAAGAATAAATGATCCATCCTTTCGAGAAGAATGATTTAGCATCTTGGTTTGCACGGCAGTGGATGGAGAGATGTGAACCTGCCCTTTAGGGCCATTAGCAGGCTGACTTGCCTGTCCTCAGTCCAACAAAGGATAAAATTGGGGCATGTGACTTGTGCCCCTGCTGAGCAGTCCAGCTCTAATGTAGTTCAGAAAGCGGCGGAGCAGCTTAGGAAACACAGTGCCACTCAATTAACGGGCCGTTTTATACATGTGCCGAGGCGATAGCACTGCACCGCCCACGCAGAAACACGGTGTCCAACTCTGAAAGCAGGATTTTATATTGTATAGTTGGAGGCTGACACCCCCGCAGAGAAGCAGGGCACCAAACTTGAAATGTATGGGTTTTTTATTTATTTATTTATTTATTTATTTATTTTTAAATATCTCAGTTGAAAGGTCACATATAATGCAAAGTTCACCTGCTGGGCTTTCCTATTTGTTCAGTGTTTCATTGCACGGGGGGTGGGTGGGGGGGTTACACCACTTCCTTTATTATCTTAGTTAAAGGCCCAGTCTGTCAGATTTAGTGCTCTAGTGGCAAGAAAGCACATCGCATGCATTATGTTAACGTCCCATCCCTGTTTGCTAACGTCCCACGTCATGTCTGTCTGTCTCAGATCAGCTGTGATGTCATGGCTTTTTTTTCTTCTTCTAATAAACAACATAATCTAATCAAGCGTGCCTTTAAACATTTGTAATCTGTGCAGCGTACATTTTATAAATCCAGCACGATACATATTTTTTTTTTCCTATTTTCAAAATTTGAACAATGATATAGAAACCTGTCTTGACAAGACATCTGGATATATTGCAGATCTTTAATTTGCATCCTTGACACTAGGCGGTGTGTGGCCACATGAAATTAAATAAAATCAATAGAAACTTAGCCCCCTGTTTGCAACCTCCGACAAGCTTCTCCTTTAGCTGAAACCAGATGGTTTGTGTTGGATCTCCTCCATCTTTTATTGATCTATTTATTTTAAAGCAAGCTAGCCCACTCTGCTTAACATGCGGTGAGAGCAAGCAGCCTGCATTCAAAGGCCAGCAGCCTTTGGAGAATTGAGAGAGGAAAAAAACTCGGATGTTACGATGTTGTCGCCATTGTCAAGAGGACGCTGCGAATAAAGTTTGTCTACGTGTACGCAGTACATTCACCTTTATCATCATATTCTGAAAATACCACAGTTTTCATGCCGGTCCACGAAACACCTGGCTAACATGAGAACAGGTGCGCCGTTTTACAAACACACCATCTG